>NC_069502.1:1198241839-1198589339 GCF_027579735.1 Bombina bombina
TGCCACTTTCTAGACGCCTATCTGGATTCCACAGGTCCTCTGGGTGAGACCTCCAGCGTACTGACTGCTGGAATTTGAATGTCAGCCTGCTTTATCGCACCTTATTCATTTAAGGTGCCACTTTCCTTGTGAGTAGTTTTTTGCACATCACTTTTATATTTGTTGTTTGAACGATTCACACTATGTTGGCGCCCCTTGTATATCTTCCATCCGTTAACTAACAGTCATCGATCTCACTGCTCTTCAGCTTTTACCCAGCTTTATTGGTATACTGTCACTAAGCAACCACACTATACTATACTGATTTACCCCTAAACCGCCGCTCCCGGACCCTGCCGCAACTAAAGTTATTAACCCCTAAACCGCCGCTCCCGGAGCCCACCGCCTCCTACATTATACTTATTAGACCCTAATCTGTCGCCCCCTACATCGCTGCCACCTACATTATGTTATTAACCCTTAATCTGCCCCCCCCCCACACTGCCTCCACCTACGTAATACTTATTAACCCCTAATCTGCCATCCCCAACATCGCCGCCACTATATTAAATTTATTAACCCCTAAACCTAAGTCTAACCCTAACCCTAACACCCCCTAACTTAAATCTAATTTAAATAAATATAAATAAAATTACTATCATTAACTACATTATTCCTATTTAAAACTAAATACTTACCTGTAAAATAAACCCTAAGCTAGCTACAATATAACTAATAGTTACATTGTAGCCATCTTAGGGTTTATTTTTATTTTACATGCAAGTTTGTATTTATTTTAACTAGGTAGAATAGTTACTAAATAGTTATTAACTATTTAATAACTACCTAGCTAAAATAAATACAAAGTACCTGTAAAATAAAACCTAACCTAAGTTACAATAACACCTAACACTACACTACAATTAAATAAATTACATACAATTAACTAAATTATATACAATTATCTAAAGTACAAAACCCCCCACTAAATTACAGAAAATAATAAACAAATTACAGAAATCTAAACTAATTACACCTAATCTAATAGCCCTATCAAGATAAAAAAGCCCCCCAAAATAAAAAAACCCTAGCCTAAACTAAACTACCAATAGCCCTTAAAAGGGCCTTTTGTAGGGCATTGCCCCAAAGTAATCAGCTCTTTTACCTGTAAAAAAAAAATACAAACAACCCCCCCAACAGTAAAACCCACACAAACAACCCCCCAAAAAAATGCTAACTAAAAAAACCTAAGCTCCCCATTGCCCTGAAAAGGACATTTGCATGGGCATAGCTCTTTTGCAGCCCAGAAGTGGTCCTCCAGACGGCAGAATTCTTCATCCAGATGACATATTCTATCTTCATCCTTCCAGCGTGGAGCGGGTCCATCTTCAAGACATCCGACGTTGAGCATCCTCTTCGGCCGACGACTACCCGATGAATGAAGGTTCCTTTAAATGACATCATCCAAGATGGCGTCCCTTAGATTGAGATTGGCTGATAGAATTCTATCAGCCAATCGGAAATAAGGTAGAAAAAATCCTATTGGCTGATGCAATGTCAATAGGATTGAACTTCAATTCTATTGGCTGATTGGAACAGCCAATAAAATGTGGGCGAAGAGGATGCTCAACGTAGATGGGCTCGCTACGTGCCGGAAGGATGAAGATAGAATATGTCATCTGGATGAATTCTATCAGCCAATCGGAATCTAAGGGACGCCATCTTGGATGACGTCACTTAAAAGAACCTTCATTCGTCGGGTAGTCATTGGCCGAAGAGGATGCTCTGCATCGGATGTCTTGAAAATGGACCTGCTCCACGCCGGAAGGATGAAGATAGAAGATGCCATCTGGATGAAGACTTCTGCCGTCTGGAGGACCACTTCTGCCCGGCTTGGATGAAGACTTCTGCCGTCTGGAGGACCACTTCTGCCCGGCTTGGATTAAGACTTCTGCCCGTCTGGAGGACCACTTCTGCTCGGCTTGGATGAAGACGTCTCCCGGTAAGTCGATCTTCAGGAGGTTAGTGTTAGGTTTTTTTAAGGGTGTATTGGGTGGGTTTTATTTTTAGGTTAGGGCTTTGGGCTGCAAAAGAGCTAACTGCCCTTTTAAGGGCAATGCCCATCCAAATGTCCTTTTCAGGGCAATGGGGAGCTTAGGTTTTTTTAGTTAGTATTTTTTTGGGGGGTTGGTTGTGTGGGTGGTGGGTTTTACTGTTGGGGGTTTGGTTGTATTTTTTTTTACAGGTAAAAGAGCTGATTACTTTGGGGCAATGTCCCGCAAAAGGCCCTTTTAAGGGCTATTGGTAGTTTAGTTTAGGCTAGGGATTTTTATTTTGGGGGGCTTTTTTAACTTGATAGGGCTATTAGACTAGGTGTAATTAGTTTAAATTTCTGCAATTTGTTTATTATTTTCTGTAATTTAGTGGTTTTTTTTGGTACTTTAGATAATTGTATATAATTTAGTTAATTTGTATGTAATTTATTTAATTGTATTTAATTGTAGTGTAGTGTTAGGTGTAGTGTTATTGTAATTTAAGTTAGGTTTTATTTTACAGGTACTTTTGTATTTATTTTAGCTAGGTAGTTATTAAATAGTTAATAACTATTTAGTAACTATTCTACCTAGTTAAAATAAATACAAACTTGCCTGTAAAATAAAAATAAACCCTAAGATGGCTATAATATAACTATTAGTTATATTGTAGCTAGCTTAGAGTTTATTTTACAGGTAAGTATTTAGTTTTAAATAGGAATAATGTAGTTAATGATAGTAATTTTATTTATATTTATTTAAATTAGATTTAAGTTAGGGGGTGTTAGGGTTAGACTTAGGTTTAGGGGTAAATAAATTTAATATAGTGGCAGCGACGTTGGGGACGGTAGATTTAGGGTTAATAACATAATTTAGGTGGCGGCGGTGTAGGGGGGGCAGATTAGGGGTTAATAACATAATGTAGGTGGCTGCGGTGTAGGGGGGGGCAGATTAGGGGTTAATAACATAATGTAGGTGGCGGCGGTGTTGGGGGTGGCAGCTTAGGGGTTAATAAGTATAATGTAGGTGGTGGCAGGGTCAGGGGCGGCAGATTAGGGGTTAATAAGTATAATGTAGGTGGCGGCGGTGTAGGGGGCAGCAAATTAGGGGTGTTTAGACTCGGGGTTTATGTTAGGTTGTTAGGTGTAAACATAAGTTTATTCTCCCATAGGAATCAATGGGATACCGGGCAGCAGCAAACATAAGCTTTCGCTGCTTTCAGACTCCCATTGATTCCTATGACATCCATCGCCTCCAGGGCGGCGGATTGAAAACCAGGTATGCTGGGCCGGAATAGTGCCGAGCGTACCTGGTAGAAATTTGTTAATTTACAAAAGTAGTCAGATAGTGCCAAATTTCCATTTATAAAATCTGTACTGACGTAAGCATCGATCTGTGTCGGACTGAGACCGGCGGATCGTATGTTACGTCAAAAAATTCTACTTTTGCCGGTCTGTAGGGTTTGATAAATAAGGGGAATCAGGCTTTCCACAATTACTCTGCGTAATTCCAGCGTATTTGCGGTTGACGGCTTGATAAATAGGCCCCTAAGCCTCAGTTGATAATGTTGAGCATTAAGCATATCATTTACTCATGATATGAACCACACGCCTACAACAATCGGATTGATTTAATATCTTTACAAATCCAACAAGTAAATTTACTAAGCTGTATCACTAGTACTGCAGCTGCTATAAAATTATAATCTCGCCAGCGTGTCTATACTGATGTTAACCCTATGTGTGTACAACCAACACCATTTTTTGATAGGGATTCATTTCCAATACCGAATCAGCCATTATCTAACCCAACCTCTAATCTTTACAGTGAATTTGCTAATATATATTGAAATACATAATAGCACAAACCTACATAAGGTTTTTACAAGTGCACCAATACATTAAGCAAATTCTGTGTTTTCTGTTACTGATGTGACCTTATTAACCCCTTAACGACACGAGTCGTACAGGGTACGTCGCACACAACCTGGTCTTTAAAGACCAGCGACGTACCCTGTACGACTTTGGGGATTAAAGCGGCTGGAAGCGATCCTGATTGCTTCCAGCCGCTTTACGGTTATTGCAGTGATGCCTCGATATCGAGGCATCCTGCAATAACATTTTCCCCCCATCCGATGCAGAGAGAGCCACTCTGTGGCCCTCTCTGCACCGGCATCGATGGCCGCAATCGTTGGTGGGTGGGAGCTGACCGTGGGAGGCGGGTGGGCGGCCATCGGTGACAAATTGAAGAGAGAGGGGGGCGGGATCAGGGGCGGGGTTTTTGGGCGCGCTCACGGGGGCCGGTGGGTGGGCGCGTGCACGGGGAGGGAGCGGGTGGGAACCGCTACACTACAGCAAAATAATTATATAAGACTGGCAGTAAGGGGGGATACAATACCCAACAAAAATAAATATAAGGGATCTGGGAGCGGGTGGGGGATTTGTTTGTAGGGGGGGGGAAGCTACACTACAGAAAAAATGGGAAAAAAATTAAAAAACCCTAAAAAAAAAACATTTGTATTTGCAAACAGGGTACTGGCAGACAGCTGCCAGTACCCAAGATGGCTCCCAGTAAGGTAGAGGTGGAGGGCTAGAGAGCTGTTTGGGGGGGGGGAATCAGGGAGGTTGGGGGCTAAGGGGGGATCCTACACAGCTGCATATGTAAATATGCTTTACAATTTTTTTAAAATTTTAAATATACCTTTTATTTTTGTACTGGCAGACTTTCTGCCAGTACTTAAGATGGCGGGGACAATTGTGGGATGGGGGAGGGAAGAGAGCTATTTGGGAGGGATCCTGGGGTGTGATGTGTCAGGTGGGAGGCTGATCTCTATGCTAAAGCTAAAATTAACCCTGCAAGCTCCCTACAAATGACCTAATTAACCCCTGCACTGCTGGGCATAATACACGTGTGGTGCGCAGCGGCATTTAGCGGCCTTATAATTACCAAAAAGCAACGCCAAAGCCATATATGTTTGCTATTTCTGAACAAAGGGGATCCCAGAGAAGCATTTACAATCATTTATGCCATACTTGCAAAAGTTGTTTGTAAATAATTTCAGTGAGAAACCTAAAATTGTGAAAAATTTTAAGTTTTTTTTAATTTGATCGCATTTAGCGGTGAAATGGTAGCATGAAATATACCAAGATGGGCCTAGATCAATACTTGGGGTTGTCTACTACACTACACTAAAGCTAAAATTAACCCTAGATGCTCCCTACATGCTCCCTAATTAACCCCTTCACTGCTGGGCATAATACACGTGTGATGCGCAGTGGCATTTAGCGGCCTTCTAATTACCAAAAAGCAACGCCAAAGTCATATATTTCTGCTATTTTTGAACAAAGGGGATCCCAGAGAAGCATTTACAACCATTTATGCCATAATTGTACAAGTTGTTTGTAAATAATTTCAGTGAGAAACCTAAAGTTTGTGAAAATATTTGGGAAAAAGTGAACAATTTTTTTTATTTGATTGCATTTGGTGGTGAAATGGTGGCATGAAATATACCAAAATGGACCTAGATCAATACTTTGGGATGTCTTCTAAAAAAAATATATATATATGTCAAGGGTTAATCAGGGATTCCTGACTGTAACTAGCGCTAATTTTGAAAATAAATGGTTTGGAAATAGCAAAGTGCTACTTGTATTTATGGCCCTATAACTTGCAAAAAAAAAACAAAAAACAAAGAACATGTAAACATTGGGTATTTCTAAACTCAGGACAAAATTTAGAAACTATTTAGCATGGGTGTTTTTTGGTGGTTGTAGATGTGTAACAGATTGTGGGGTCAAAGTTAGAAAAAGTGTGTTTTTTTCCATTTTTTCCTAATATTTTATCATTTTTTTAAAGTAAATGATAAGATATGATGAAAATAATGGTATCTTTAGAAAGTCCATTTAATGGCGAGAAAAACGGTATATAATATGTGTGGGTACAGTAAAGGAGTAAGAGGAAAATTACAGCTAAACACAAACACAGCAGAAATGTAAAAATAGCCCTGGTCCTTCAGGGAAAGAAATTGAAAAATGGCCATGTCCTTAAGGGGTTAAGTTACCACTCTGGGCCTTTTTCCTATACCTGTATATTGGTTTTCTTTTTTAGGCTATATAGCCCATATAGATTGCTGCCCCAATAATAGTGAACCTCATTATTATTCCAGTCTTCCTGTTTTTGATAACCAGTTTTTTTAACTGGAATTTCTGCCAGCATTTTAGTTTTAATATACCCAGTTTTTAAACACGTTCTAATAAAGATTTATATTTTAACCTGTGTGACTTTTTTCCAAACTCCAATTTATCTAAGGGTCTTTTTTGAGTGCTTATATAGTCTCTTTTCTTTGTTTAGTTTCTTCAACTAACAGATTTGTAATGTAGTGTTTCTGATACTTAGCACCTATACCACATATTATAAACTAAAATTTAGGGCCAATTGACCTTATCTGAACGGTAATAGACCCCTCGTTTTTTATTTTTCAGTAAGTGGTGCCATCATCCCAACTTTAATTCTTAGTGTCTAAATGTAGCCATCCAATCAGCAAGCGCTACGCAGGTGCTGAACCAAAAATGGGCTGGCTCCTAGACTTACTTTCCAGCTTTTTAAAATAAAGATACCAAGAGAACAAAGGAAAATGGATAATAGGAGTAAATTAGAAAGTTGCTTAAAATTGCATACTCTGGGGCATATTTATCAAGCTCCGAGCTCTGAGCAGACGGACAGACATCACCAGAAATCAACCCGATCGAGTACGATAGGGTTGATTGACACACCCTGCTGGCGGCCTATTGACCGCGAGTCTGCAGGGGGCAATGTTGCACCAGCAGCTCTTGTGAGCCGCTGGTGCAATGCTGAATACGGAGAGCGTATTGCTCTCCATATTCAGGGAGGTCTGTCGGACCTGATCCGCAATGTCGGATCAGGTCCGACAGACCTTGATAAATAGAGGCCTCTGTCGGAATCATGGACCTTTATTTTTGACTAGACTATCCCTTTAATGTGCACTCCTATTACAAGTTGAAAGTAAACGTGACTGCACAAGTGCAAACTAGCACTTTATTTAGCCCTAACCCTCGCATAAAGGGTTAGGGCTACATACAAATGGTGCATCAAACACAACATAAATACATTAAAATAAATGGTTACACTCATATATACACTATGTTATAAAATATATTCCTATAAATATTAAAAATAAAAAGTTATAGGGGTTAAAACATATATGGTATAAGACAGGGTACTTTAATGGAAAGGCATATAATGTGTATAACATACATGCCTAAACTAAATATGTGTATGTGCCTGTAATTATATATATATATCCAAGCAATTTCCAGTTCAGCCCACCAAGAGGCAATGGCCTGGGTGCAAATATAAGTAGCATATGTAACAGAAGCAAATGCACTCTCAGGACTTCCACAAAATTCTTTAATGGAACGTTTTCGGGGTTCACAACCCCTTCATCAGCAGTGATCACGTGCACCTGGTGCACGAACCATGCACGAAACATGTCTGCATGGGGATCTGCTCACTTGCCTGGTTGTTAGAGCTATTGCTGGCTCTGTATAGGACATCCTGGTTTTGTCCTTTATAAACTTCTGGAATAAAGTTGTTTTTTACTTTTTATCCTGCTGCCTAGAATTCGTCATCATTTTTTCACACATTATAGCGTTTTTCATATCGCTTGGATTATATCTTTCCTTTCACCCAGAGCGCCTTCTCTGCACCTTACGTTCTATTTCTGTTTTGGCGTGTGTGGCTGTCACGCCTGAAGAGGCTGCCTACCTGATTGGTTTGCTGTATACAGGGGTGTGTCCCCCGCCCACTCTCCATTGTGCCGGGCTCCGTTCACTTCACAGGACTGAGCACAGACTACACAGTGAAACACTCATGCTTCACATATATACATACATACACGTGTCTATACATGTATATTTATATGCGTTTATATGTATGTATATACAAATATACACATAAACACATATATATATATGCCTATGTATATATACTTTGAATCCCTTTCCACTCAAAAACCTGAAAACATGAAAATTACATTCTGATATTTAATCATGTGTTTTAGTGTGCATGTACTGTAGATATTTTACATTAAATTGTTCTTCACATAGGAGAAAATGTTCTATGTATTTTTAAATAGATATTCCTTTATATACACTGTATCTGCATACACCTAAAACAATATATATTCAGATAGATAGATATTTTACAAAAAATACATCAGCTTTATATAGAAATATATATTTTAAAATAGAGTTTTTTCTTCTATGTGAAGAACATTGAATATTCATAACTTCCTTTGGGTTAGCACAGTTGGCTTAATGCTTGTGTTAGCGTTGGGTTAAGTTTTTTCCAGTCTCCATTTAAGTCTATGAAAAGCAGAAGTCAGCACGCTCGTGTGCAAACATTTTACATGTAATAAATGCGCTAACCCTCGCATGTAAAAAGTTTACTTCTGTGTTTCTGTGCCACTTGTAATCTGGCTTTAAGACTTTACAATTATCAAAAGTAATTAAAAATCAATGTTTAGTTGTAGCTGAATCAGAGGATGCCAATTAACACATTTTGAGATTTGACCCTGGAGGGTAGGGGCGATGGGGTGAAGGTTTGAGGCTGTGGGGGCCCTGGAGTATAAGGGCCCTTGCCCTTGATGCTGGAGGCCCTGTTCCTGGATGTTAGGTGCCCTAGTGGGGCAAGGCAGGCAGTTGGATGACAATGGGGCATATTAGACGGGAACATCCATCATTTTTGCCCGGGTGCCCTGGTTGGTCTCAGTCTCCTTCTGTTAACATTAAATTACAGTGTAGGGAAATTATTTTTCTTTTGAATTTGTAGATTTCTAACTGATTCACATTGAGTTATGCATTTAGCCAACAAGGGATTCTTTGGATTCCAAAATAATTTTCTTAACTTATCCATAGACCCGGAGAGCTTAATTCTGATTTCTAAACTGCCCCTTTATCTCTAATGGTCCCATGGTTTTGGTACCTTGCAGCTTTCACTGGAGTCTTGTGATAAAGTGAGAAGTGCAAGAGTAGCAACTTAAAGGGACAATAAGCACTTTGAGCTTTCTTTATAGAATGTTTAGTTATACATAAGTAAACAACTGTGCAATATATTTCCGTTATTTATTTTGCCCCCTTTCCATATAATTCAGCTCTGAAAACTGAGCAATTTCTACATCTCAGAACATAAAATGCACCTGGTGACGTATCAAGGCTAACCCTGCTACATATATTTTTCTAATAACAACAGCAAAACAGAGTACTTTATACAAACTTTATGACTGTGGCTAGCATTTAGACTTGTGCAGCAGCGTACAATTAATTCAGACGAATCCTTTGGAAAAAAATATCTGAAAATGTACGGCTAGATTACGAGTCTTGCATTAGGCTTAAAAAGCAGCGTTGGCTGGTTGACCGGTGTACCGCTCACTTTTTTGGCCAGACTCATAAATACCGCAAATCCACTTACGTCAATTGCGTATCCTATATTTTCAATGGGACTTGCATAGCTGTAGCATAAAACTCTTAACTAAAGTGCTAAAAGTACACTAACACCCATAAACTACCTATTAACCCCTAAACCGAGCCCCCCCCCACATCGCAAACACTAAAATAAAAATTTGAACCCCTAATCTGCCGAACCGGACATCGCCGCCACTATAATAAATACATTAACCCCTAAACCACCGCACTCTCACCTCGCAAACACTAGTTAAATATTATTAACCCCTAATCTGCCGTCCTTAACATCGCCGACACCTACCTACATTTATTAACCTCTAATCTGCCGCCCCCAACGTCGCCGCCACTAAATTAAAGTTATTAACCCCTAAATCTGTCTAACACTAACCCTAAACCCCACCAACTTAAATATAATTTAAATAAATCTGAATAAAATAACTATCATTATTCCTATTTAAAACTAAATACCTATAAAATAAACACTAAGATAGCTACAATATAACTAATAATTACATTGCAGCTATCTTAGGGTTTATTTTTATTTTACAGGCAAGTTTGTATTTATTTTAACTAGGTAGAATTAAATTAAGTATTAAAATAAATACAAATTTACCTGTAAAATAAAACCTAACCTAAGTTAAAATTACACCTAACTCTACACTATAATTAAATTTATTCCATAAATTAAATAAAATTATCTAAAAAGTAAAAAAACAAAACACTAAATTACATAAAATAATAAACAAATTACAAGAATTTTAAACTAATTACACCTAATCTAATCCCCCTAAAAAAATAAAAAAGCCCCCCCAAAATTAAAAAAAGCCCTACCCTACACTAAATTACAAATAGACCTTAAAAGGGCCTTTTGCGGGGCATTGCCCCAAAGTAATCAGCTTTTTTACCTGTAAAAAAAAAAGTAAAAATCACTGCCTCCAAAATTAAAACCCACCACCAACACAACCAACCCTACTCTAAAACCCACCCAATCCCCCCTTAAAAAAACCTAACACTAACCCCTTGAAGATCACCTTACCGGGAGACGTCTTTACCCAACCGGGCCTAAGTCCTCAACGAAGCCGGGAGAAGTCTTCATCCCGGCCGGGCGAAGTGGTCCTCCAGGCGGCATCTGCTATCTTCATCCATCCGGCGCGGAGCGGGTCCATCTTTAAGTCATCCGACACGGAGCATCCTCTTCATCTGACAGCTCTGCTCGAATGAAGGTTCCTTTAAATGATGTCATCCAAGATGGCGTCCCTTCAATTACAATTGGCTGATAGAATTCTATCAGCCAATCGGAATTAAGGTAGAAAAAATCCTATTGGCTGATGCAATCAGCCAATAGGATTGAGCTCGCGTTCTATTGGCTGTTCCAATCAGCCAATAGAATGCCAGCTCAATCCTATTGGCTGATTGCATCAGCCAATAGGATTTTTTCTACCTTAATTCCGAGGATGCTCTGTGTTGGATGTCTTGAAGATGGACTCGCTGCGCCGGATGGATGAAGATAGAAGATGCCGTCTGGATGAAGACTTCTGCCCGTCTGAAGGACCACTTCGCCGGCTTGGATGAAGACTTCTCCCGGCTTCGTTGAGGACTTCGGCCCGGTTGGGTGATGACGTCTGCCGGTAAGGTGATCTTCAAGGGGTTAGTGTTAGGTTTTTTTAAGGGGGGATTGGGTGGGTTTTAGAGTAGGGTTGGTTGTGTGGGTGGTGGGTTTTAATGTTGGAGGGTGATTTCTACTTTTTTTTTATAGGTAAAAGAGCTGATTACTTTGGGGCAATGCCCTGCAAAAGGCCCTTTTAATTTGTAATTTAGTGTAGGGTAGGGCTTTTTTTATTTTGGGGGCTTTTTTATTTTTTTACGGGGATTAGATTAAGTGTAATTAGTTTAAAATTCTTGTAATTTTTTTATTATTTTCTGTAATTTAGTGTTTTTTTTGTACTTTAGATAATTTTATTTAATTGTATTTAATTGTATTTAATTCAGTTAATTTATTTAATTATAGAGTAGTGTTAGGTGCAATTGTAACTTAGGTTAGGTTTTATTTTACAGGTAAATTTGTATTTATTTTAACTAGGTAGTTATTAAATAGTTAATAACTATTTAGTAACTATTCTACCTAGTTAAAATAAATACAAACTTGCCTGTAAAATAAAAATAAACCCTAAGCTAGATACAATAAGGTGGCGGCGGTGTCCGGAGCGGCAGATTAGGGGTTAATAATATAATGCAGGTGTTGGCGGTGTCGGGGCGGCAGATTAGGGGTTAATAAGTGTAAGATTAGGGGTATTTAGACTCGGGGTTCATGTTAGGGTGTTAGGTGTAGACATAAATGTATTTTCCCCATAGGAATCAATGGGGCTGCGTTAGGAGCTAAACGCTGCTTTTTTGCAGGTGTTAGTTTTTTTTTTCAGCCGGCTCTCCCCCTTAATCCCTATGGGAAATTGTGCATGAGCACGTTTAGCCAACTCACCGCTAACGTAAGCAGCGCTGGTATTGAGGTGAGATGTGGAGCAAAATTTTGCTCTACGCTCACTTTTTTGCGGTTAACGCCGGGTTTGTAAAAATCCGTAATACCAGCGCTGTCTGTAAGTGAGCGGTGAGCATAAACTGCTCGTTAGCACCTCACAGCCTCTAATGCAAAACTCGTAATCTAGCCGGTAATATTTTAGGATATTCATTTGCTGCACTATTCAGTGATCGTTTTGTTTAAAATTAAACAAATACTAAATAATTGCGGTACATTTACCTTTGTTTACAAAATGTTCCTTTGTCACCAGTGGCATTATACGTTCCTGTAACGTACTGCAGAGTCGCGCTGATCCCAACACTTCTTCAAAGAGCCCCCTATTAGAAGAAGGGTCAGGACTAGCGCGGCTCCTCAGAGCGCTAAAAGTATTTTACTTTTAAAAGGGCAAGATTACAAGTGGAGCGCTACTTTATTGTGTGCCCGTGAAGGGACAAATTTGCCTGTTTACAGGGGCATGTTAAATAACCAGCAATTACAAATGGCTGCTTAATGCTCTTGCGAGCTCGCAGGAGAACTTTGCGCTTAACACGATTAAAGGGACATAAAACCCAAAGTTTTTCTTTCATGATTAAGATACAGTGTGCAATCAAAAACAACTTTCTAATTAACCTCTGTGATCAATTTATCTTTGTTTTCTTGGTACCTTTTGTTGAAAAATAAGGATATTTGCTAAGGAGCGTGCATGTATCTGGAGCATTATGTGGCAGCAGATTTACAAGAATGTTATCCATTAGCAAGAGCACTAGATAACAGCACTATTAACTGTCATGTAGTGCTACAGATACTACCTAGGTATCTCTATAACACAATATTATACATTAGCAAGAGCACTAGATAAGAGCACTATTAACTGTCATGTAGTGCTACAGATACTACCTAGGTATCTCTATAACACACAATATTATACATTAGCAAGAGCACTAGATAACAGCACTATTACCTGTCATGTAGTGCTACAGATACTACCTAGGTATCTCTATAACACACAATATTATACATTAGCAAGAGCACTAGATAACAGCACTATTACCTGTCATGTAGTGCTACAGATGATACCTAGGTATCTCTCTCTATAACACACAATACTATACATTAGCAAGATCACTAGATAACAGCACTATTACCTGTCATGTAGTGCTACTGATACTACCTAGGTATCTCTATAACACACAATATTATACATTAACAGGAGCACTAGATAACAGCACTATTAACTGTCATGTAGTGCTACAGATACTACCTAGGTATCTCTATAACACAATATTATACATTAGCAAGAGCACTAGATAACAGCACTATTACCTGTCATGTAGTGCTACATATACTACCTAGGTATCTCTATAACACACAATATTATACATTAGCAAGATCACTAGATAACAGCACTATTACCTGTCATGTAGTGCTACAGATACTACCTAGGTATCTCTATAACACAATATTATACATTAGCAAGAGCACTAGATAACAGCACTATTACCTGTCATGTAGTGCTACATATACTACCTAGGTATCTCTATAACACACAATATTATACATTAGCAAGAGCTCTAGATAACAGCACTATTACCTGTCATGTAGTGCTACAGATGCTACCTAGGTATCTCTATAACACACAATATTATACATTAGCAAGAGCACTAAATAACAGCACTATTACCTGTCATGTAGTGCTACAGATACTACCTAGGTATCTCTATAACACACAATATTATACATTAGCAAGAGCACTAGATAACAGCACTATTACCTGTCATGTAGTGCTACAGATACTACCTAGGTATCTCTATAACACAATATTATACATTAGCAAGAGCACTAGATAACATCACTATTACCTGTCATGTAGTGCTACAGATACTACCTAGGTATCTCTATAACACACACTATTATACATTAGCAAGAGCACTAGATAACATCACTATTACCTGTCATGTAGTGCTACAGATACTACCTAGGTATCTCTATAACACACAATATTATACATTAGCAAGAGCACTAGATAACAGCACTATTACCTGTCATGTAGTGCTACAGATACTAGCTAGGTATCTCTATAACACAATATTGTACATTAGCAAGAGCACTAGATAACAGCACTATTACCTGTCATGTAGTGCTACAGACACTACCTAGGTATCTCTATAACACACAATATTATACATTAGCAAGAGCACTAGATAACAGCACTATTACTTGTCATGTTGTGCTACAGATGCTACCTAGGTATCTCTATAACACAATATTATACATTAGTAAGAGCACTAGATAACAGCACTATTACCTGTCATGTAGTGCTACAAATACTACCTAGGTATCTCTATAACACACAATATTATACATTAGCAAGAGCACTAGATAACAGCACTTTTACCTGCCATTTAGTGCTACAAATACTACCTAGGTATCTCTATAACACACAATATTATACATTAGCAAGAGCACTAGATAACAGCACTATTACCTGTCATGTAGTGCTACAGATACTACCTAGGTATCTCTATAACACAATATTATACATTAGCAAGAGCACTAGATAACAGCACTATTACCTGTCATGTAGTACTACAGATAATACCTAGGTATAGCTATAACACACAATATTATACATTAGTAACAGCACTAGATAACAGCACTATTACCTGTCATGTAGTGCTACAGATACTACCTAGGTATCTCTATAACACACAATATTTTACATTAGCGAGATCACTAGATAACAGCACTATTACCTGTCATGCAGTGCTACAAATACTACCTAGTTATCTCTATAACACACAAATTTATACATTAGCAAGAGCACTAGATAGCACTATTACCTGTCATTTAGTGCTACAGATACTACCTAGGTATCTCTATAACACACAATATTATACATTAGAAAGAGCACTAGATAAGAGCACTATTACCTGTCATGTAGTGCTACCGATACTACCTAGGTATCTCTATAACACACAATATTATACAATAGCAAGAACACTAGATAACAGCACTATTACTTGTCATGTAGTGCTACAGATACTACCTAGGTATCTCTATAACACAATATTATATATTAGCAAGAGCACTAGATAACAGCACTATTACCTGTCATGAAGTGCTGTAGATACTACCTAGTTATCTCTATAACACAATATTATACATTAGCAAGGGCACTAGATAACAGCACTATTACCTGTCATGTAGTGCTACAGATACTACCTTGGCATCTCTATAACACACAATATTATACATTAGCAAGAGCACTAGATAACAGTACTATTACCTGTCATGTAGTGCTACAGATGCTACCTAGGTATCTCAATAACACACAATAGTATACATTAGCAAGAGCACTAGATAACAGCACTATTACCTGTCATGTAGTGCTACAGATAATACCTAGGTATCTCTATAACATACAATATTATACATTAGTAAAAGCACTAGATAACGGCACTATTACCTGTCTTGTAGTGCTACAGATAATACCTAGGTATCTCTTTAACACAATATTATACATTTGTAAGAACACTAGATAACAGTAATATTACCTGTCATGTAGTGCTACAGATACTACCTAGGTATCTCTATAACACAATATTATACATTAGCAAGAGCACTAGATAACAGCACTATTACCTGTCATGTAGTGCTAAAGATGCTACCTAGGTATCTCTATAACACAATATTATACATTAGCAAGAGCACTAGATAACAGCACTATTACCTGTCATGTAGTGCTACAGATAGTACCTAGGTATCTCTATAACACACAATATTATACATTAGCAAGAGCACTAGATAGCACTATTAACTGTCATGTAGTGCTACAGATACTACCTAGGTATCTCTATAACACAGAATATTATACATTAGCAAGAGCACTAGATAACAGCACTATTACCTGTCATGTAGTGCTACAGATACTAACTAGGTATCTCTATAACACACAATATTATACATTAGCAAGAGCACTAGATAACAGCACTATTTCCTGTCATGTAGTGCTACAGATACTACCTAGGTATCTGTATAACACACAATATTATACATTAGCAAGAGCACTAGATAACAGCACTATTTCCTGTCATGTAGTGCTACAGATACTAACTAGGTATCTTTATAACACAATATTATACATTAGCAAGAGCACTAGATAACAGAACTATTACCTGTCATGTAGTGCTACAGATACTAACTAGGTATCTTTATAACACAATATTATACATTAGCAAGAGCACTAGATAAAAGAACTATTACCTGTCATGTAGGGCTACAGATGCTACCTAGGTATCTCTATAACAAACAATATTATACATTAGCAAGAGCACTAGATAACAGCACTATTACCTGTCTTGTAGTGCTACAGATGCTACCTAGGTATCTCTATAACACACAATATTATACATTAGCAAGAGCACTAGATAACAGCAGTATTACCTGTCATGTAGTGTTACATATACTAACTAGGTATCTCTATAACACACAATATTATACATTTGCAAGAGCACTAGATAACAGCACTATTATCTGTCATGTAGTCCTACAGATACTACATAGGTATCTCTATAACACAATATTATACATTAGCAAGGGCACTAGATAACAGCACTATTACCTGTCATGTAGTGCTACAGATACTACCTTGGCATCTCTATAACAAACAATATTATACATTAGCAAGAGCACTAGATAACAGTACTATTACCTGTCATGTAGTGCTACAGATGCTACCTAGGTATCTCAATAACACACAAAAGTATACATTAGCAAGAGCACTAGATAACAGCACTATTACCTGTCATGTAGTGCTACAGATAATACCTAGGTATCTCTATAACATACAATATTATACATTAGTAAGTGCACTAGATAACAGCACTATTACCTGTCATGTATTGCTACAGATAATACCTAGGTATCTCTTTAACACAATATTATACATTAGCAAGAACACTAGATAACATTAATATTACCTGTCATGTAGTGCTACAGATACTACCTAGGTATCTCTATAACACAATAATATACATTAGCAAGAGTACTAGATAACAGCACTATTACCTGTCATGTAGTGCTAAAGATGCTACCTAGGTATCTCTATAACACAATATTATACATTAGCAAGAGCACTAGATAACAGCACTATTACCTGTCATGTAGTGCTACAGATAGTACCTAGGTATCTCTATAACACACAATATTATACATTAGCAAGAGCACTAGATAGCACTATTACCTGTCATGTAGTGCTACAGATACTACCTAGGTATCTCTATAACACACAATATTATACATTAGCAAGAGCACTAGATAACAGCACTATTACCTGTCATGTAGTGCTACAGATACTACCTAGGTATCTCTATAACACACAATATTATACATTAGCAAGAGCACTAGATAACAGCAATATTTCCTGTCATGTAGTGCTACAGATACTACCTAGGTATCTCTATAACACACAATATTATACATTAGCAAGAGCACTAGATAACAGCACTATTTCCTGTCATGTAGTGCTACAGATACTAACTAGTTATCTCTATAACAAAATATTATACATTAGCAAGAGCAGCACTATTAGCTGTCATGTAGTGCTACAGATGCTACCTAGGTATCTCTATAACAAACAATATTATACATTAGCAAGAGCACTAGATAACAGCACTATTACCTGTCTTGTAGTGCTACAGATGCTACCTAGGTATCTCTATAACACACAATATTATACATTAGCAAGAGCACTAGATAACAGCAGTATTATCTGTCATGTAGTGTTACAGATACTAACTAGGTATCTCTATAACACACAATATTATACATTAGCAAGCGCACTAGATAACAGCACTATTATCTGTCATGTAGTGCTACAGATACTACATAGGTATCTCTATAACACACAATATTATACATTAGCAAGAGCACTAGATAACAGTACTATTACCTGTCATGTAGTGCTACAGATGCTACCTAGGTATCTCAATAACACACAATAGTATACATTAGCAAGAGCACTAGATAACGGCACTATTACCTGTCATGTATTGCTACAGATAATACCTAGGTATCTCTATAACACAATAATATACATTAGCAAGAGCACTAGATAACAGCACTATTACCTGTCATATAGTGCTAAAGATGCTACCTAGGTATCTCTATAACACAATATTATACATTAGCAAGAGCACTAGATAAAAGCACTATTACCTGTCATGTAGTGCTACAGATAGTACCTAGCAGCACTATTACCTGCCATGTAGATATACAGATACTACCTAGGTAATTCTATAACAAATAATATTAAACAATAGCACGAGCACTAGATAACAGCACTATTACATGTCATGTAGTGCTACAGATACTATCTAGGTATCTCGATAACACACAATATTATACATTAGCAAGAGCACTAGATAGCAGCACTATTACCTGTCTGTAGTGCTACAGATACTGGGACATAAATGTGATAAAGTAATGAACGTGACAAGTGATAAAGTATACTTAAAATAAACTAAATGCTTATAAAAGTTCATATAAGGATATGTATGTTCTTCTACAATCTTCACGCTTCTATTTTCTTTTGATCCTCATATGAAAAGAAAGAAAGAAATGCCACATAGCGTAATTCTGTAACCTTTTCAAATGTAGTATGCGTGTGTACAAGTGCTTACTCACATGGGATGGAGCTATAGCCAAGCTCAGGTTTATGCGCACACCCAATGTTATACTGTTGGGTAAACAGTTGCTTGAACCGGATATTTGAATAAAATGGATTTATTAAAATATAAGTATAAAAAGCGCCACAAGAGCTGCAGAGACCACCAAATACAATCGGATTGGCAATACAATCAAGTAATTGCTCAAATTGAGCTTATACACAATGCTAGAGACCGTGGTAAGGAGTGCAGAAACTTAACCACACAACCTCCCCCTTAAGAGTCCAGCATATGTTGCTCTCCTCACTGGTGTGCAGATTCTTGGAAGGACGCCAAAGAACAAGAAACAATGTATCCAATGGATACATTGTTTCTTGTTCTTTGGCGTCCTTCCAAGAATCTGCACACCAGTGAGGAGAGCAACATATGCTGGACTCTTAAGGGGGAGGTTGTGTGGTTAAGTTTCTGCACTCCTTACCACGGTCTCTAGCATTGTGTATAAGCTCAATTTGAGCAATTACTTGATTGTATTGCCAATCCGATTGTATTTGGTGGTCTCTGCAGCTCTTGTGGCGCTTTTTATACTTATATTTTAATAAATCCATTTTATTCAAATATCCGGTTCAAGCAACTGTTTACCCAACAGTATAACATTGGGTGTGCGCATAAACCTGAGCTTGGCTATAGCTCCATCCCATGTGAGTAAGCACTTGTACACACGCATACTACATTTGAAAAGGTTACAGAATTACGCTATGTGGCATTTCTTTCTTTCTTTTCATATGAGGATCAAAAGAAAATAGAAGCGTGAAGATTGTAGAAGAACATACATATCCTTATATGAACTTTTATAAGCATTTAGTTTATTTTAAGTATACTTTATCACTTGTCACGTTCATTACTTTATCACATTTATGTCACATTTCTTTGGTTTTTGTGATATCCTGGTATTTGCTATCACTTGCTACAGATACTACCTAGGTATCTCTATAACACAATATTATACATTAGCAAGAGCACTAGATAACAGCACTATTACCTGTCATGTAGTGCTACAGATGCTACCCAGGTATCTCTATAACACAATATTATACATTAGCAAGAGCACTAGATAACAGCACTATTACCTGTCATGTAGTGCTACAGATAATACCTAGGTGTCTCTATAATATACAATATTATACATTAGCAAGAGCACTAGATAACAGCACTATTACCTGTTATGTAGTGCTACAGATACTACCTAGGTATCTCTATAACACAATATTATACATTAGCAAGAGCACTAGATAACAGCACTATTACCTGTCATGTAGTGCTACAAACACTACCTAGGTGTCTCTATAACACAATATTATACATTAGCAAGAACACTAGATAACAGCACTATTACCTGTCATGTAGTGCTACAGATAATACCTAGGTATCTCTATAACATACAATATTATACAATAGTAACAGCACTAGATAACAGCACTATTACCTGTCATGTAGTGCTACAGACACTACCTAGGTGTCTCTATAACACAATATTATGCATTAGCAAGAACACTAGATAACAGCACTATTACCTGTCATGTAGTGCTACAGATACTACCTAGGTTTCTCTATAACACAAAATATTATACATTAGCAAGTGCACTAGATAACAGCACTATTAGCTGTGATGTAGTGCTACAGATGCTACCTAGGTATCTCTATAACACAATATTATATAATTGCAAGAGCACTAGATAACAGCACTATTACCTGTAATGTAGTGCTACAGATACTACCTAGGTATCTCTATTAGACATGTGCGATACGATTCGGAAATTCGGCCAAATTTCTTAAATTCGGAGATTCGGATTGATTCGAATTTCCGAATTGAAATAGTGCCGAATCTACCGAATAAATCTGAATTAGTTTGGATTTATTCGGTAGATTCGGATGGCCATGGATTACACTAGTATTGTACAGTATATTAGGTTATATCACTCTGCTATGGGTTACACCTAATATACAGTACATAATACTAGTCTAATACACAGCATATCCCACCTAACACATACCAAAATTCCAAATTTCCAAACCGAAATGAATCGAACCGAATCCAGCTGAATTTATTTGAATCCAAATGAATCTGAAACGAATTCATTAGAATTTTTCCGAATTCGAATCGATCCGAAACGAAATTCGAAAAAATCCGAATCGATCCGAACCGAAACAATTTTTTTGATCATGCACAAGTTTAATCTCTATAACACACAATATTATACATTAGCAAGAGCACTAGATAACAGTAATATTACCTGTCATGTAGTGCTACAGATAATACCTAGGTATCTCTATAACATACAATATTATACATTAGCAACAGCACTAGATAACAGCACTATTACCTGATCAGTGTTCCGGAAGCCGCAAGAATTGAGAAGTGTACTGGAAGCGTTGAGCGGACTAAACCAGAGTCTGGCAGCGCTCTTTTAACCCTTTGAATAACTTTTGTGTCATTGATCTGCAGACCTCACTGGGAAGAGGACAACTCTATATCAGATGAGCTGTTGAGTTCATAGGCACATAGGAACCAGTACTGTGGACTGTATTTAAAACCACTGCTCCAAGGACTATCCATGCAGAACTGTGCAGGACTAGTGAGATTAAATATCTCTTTTCTCCTACATTGGTGTGTCCGGTCCACGGCTTCATCCTTACTTGTGGGATATTCTCATTCCCTACAGGAAGTGGCAAAGAGAGCACAACAGCAGAGATGTCCATATAGCTCCCCCTCTAGCTCCACCCCCAGTCATTCTCTTTGCCGCTCTGAACAAGTAGCATCTCCACGGGGGTGGTAAAGAGTATGTGGTGTTAGTTGTAGTTTTTTATTTCTTCTATCAAGAGTTTGTTATTTTAAAATAGTGCCGGTTTGTACTATTTACTCTGCAGCAGAAAGTGAAGAAGATTTCTGTTGAGAGGAGTATGATTTTAGCACCAGTAACTAAAATCCATTGCTGTTCCCATGCAGGACTGTTGAAACCAGAGAACATCAGTTGGGGGGAACAGTTTGCAGGCTTAACTGCTTCAGGTATGATCAGTCATTTTTCTAACAAGACCATGTAATGCTAGAAGACTGTCAGAAATTCCCTCTGGGATAGGTAAGCCATTTTTTCTTAGACTCTGTATAAAATGATGGCTTATATTTAGGGCTCTATGCTGGTTGACACTATTGTGGGCTTTAAAATCGATTGCTTTTTAGCATGTTTTTCACTATAAATAAGGTGTTTTTGCAGACTTTAAAACACTTTTGAGGTTTAATTTCGGCCTGGCACTTATTTGGACACCTAAATATAGTCAGAAAGGCCCCTCCACTCTGGAATGAAGAGGGAGGAGGCCTCATTTTCAGGCCTCAATTGCGCAGTTGATTTTGCCTAGGCAGTCCATGCAGCTTCATGTGGGGCATCAGAAAGGACTCCAGAGAGGCTTATTTCCTACTAAAATAATCCCTTACGGCTAGATTTATAGTTTTGTCGGTAACGACCAGCGTAGCTAACGCTGGCTTTTTTCTGGCCGCACCTTTAAAATAACTCTGGTATTGAGAGTCCACAGAATGGCTGCGTTAGGCTCCAAAAAAGGAACGTAGAGCATATTTAACGCAACTTCAACTCTCGATACCAGAGTTGCTTACAGACGCGGCCAGCCTCAAAAAAGCCGCGTTCAGCTCCTAACGCAGCCCCATTGTTGTCTATGGAGATACACTTCCTACGTCTGCACCTAACACCCTAACATGTACCCCGAGTCTAAACACCCCTAACCTTACACTTATTAACCCCTATTCTGCCGCCCCCGCTATCGCTGACCCCTGCATATTATTTTTAACCCCTAATCTGCCGCTCCGTAAACCGCCGCTACTTACATTATCCCTATGTACCCCTAATCTGCTGCCCCTAACACCGCCGACCCCTATATTATATTTATTAACCCCTAATCTGCCCCCCACAACGTCGCCTCCACCTGCCTACACTTATTAACCCCTAATCTGTTCCGATCAGCCAATAGAATGCGAGCTCAATCTGATTGGCTGATTGGATCAGCCAATTGGATTAAACTTGATTCTGATTGGCTGATTCCATCAGCCAATCAGAATATTCTTACCTTAATTCCGATTGGCTGATAGAATCCTATCAGCCAATCGGAATTCGAGGGATGCCATCTTGGATGACGTCATTTAAAGGAACCGTCATTCGTCATCTAGTCGTCGGTTGAAGAGGATGTTCCGCGTCGGCTTGGAAGAAGATGGTTCCGCTCCGCTCCAGAAGAAAGAAGATTGAAGATGCGGCTTGATAGAAAACTTCATCCAGATGATGGACTTCCGACTTCAGCCCGAGGATGGATTTCTTCAGTCGCCGCTTGGATCCAGACTTCAGCCCGAGGATGGAGGTCACTCTTCAGCCCCCCGCTTGGGCTTGGATCAACACTTCCGAGGCTTGGATCAAGACTTCCGAGGACGGATCAGTGAACCTGGCAGGTTGAAGATAAGGTAGGAAGATCTTCAGGGGCTTAGTGTTAGGTTTATTTAAGGGGGGTTTGGGTTAGATTAGGGGTATGTGGGTGGTGGGTTGTAATGTTGGGGGGGGGTATTGTATGTTTCTTTTTACAGGCAAAAGAGCTGAATTCTTTGGGGCATGCCCCGCAAAGGGCCCTGTTCAGGGCTGGTAAGGTAAAAGAGCTTTGAACTTTTGTAATTTAGAATAGGGTAGGGCATTTTTTTATTTTGGGGGGCTTTGTTATTTTACTTTAGTTAGTTTATTTCATTGTATTTATTTGTAGATATTGTATTTAAATAATTTATTGATAGTGTAGTGTTAGGTTTAATTGTAGATAATTGTTGGTATTTTATTTAATTAATTTATTGATAGTGTAGTGTTAGGTTTAATTGTAACTTAGGTTAGGATTTATTTTACAGGTAATTTTGTAATTATTTTAACTATTTTAGCCATTAAATAGTTCTTAACTATTTAATAGCTATTGTACCTGGTTAAAATAAATACAAAGTTGCCTGTAAAATAAATATTAATCCTAAAATAGCTATAATATAATTATAATTTATGTTGTAGCTATATTAGGGTTTATTTTACAGGTAAGTATTTAGCTTTAAATAGGAATAATTAATTTAATAAGAGTTAATTTATTTCGTTAGAATAAAATTATATTTAATTTAGGGGGGTATTAGGGTTAGGGTTAGACTTAGCTTTAGGGGTTAAAAAATGTATTAGAGTAGCAGTGAGCTCCGATCGGCAGATTCTATCTTCTAGCCCCCGCTTGGGCTTAGATGAAGATATTGGAGCCAGGACGGATCGGTGTGATACCCGGTGAGGTGTAGACAAGGTAGGAAGATCTTCAGGGGCTTAGTGTTAGGTTTATTTAAGGGGGGTTTGGGTTAGATTAGGGGTATGTGGGTGGTGGGTTGTAATGTTGGGGGGGGGGCGTATTGTATGTGTTTTATTACAGGAAAAAGAGCTGAATTTCTTGGGGCATGCCCCGCAAAGGGCTCTGTTCAGGGCTGGTAAGGTAAAAGAGCTTTGAACTTTTGTAATTTAGAATAGGGTAGGGCATTTTTTATTTTGGGGGGCTTTGTTATTTTATTAGGGGGCTTAGAGTAGGTGTAATTAGTTTAAAATTGTTGTAATATTTTTCTTATGTTTGTAAATATTTTTTTATTTTTTGTAACTTAGTTCTTTTTTATTTTTGTACTTTAGTTAGTTTATTTCATTGTATTTATTTGTAGATATTGTATTTAATTAATTTATTGATAGTGTAGTGTTAGGTTTAATTGTAGGTAATTGTAGGTATTTTATTTAATTAATTTATTGATAGTGTAGTGTTAGGTTTAATTGTAACTTAGGTTAGGATTTATTTTACAGGTAATTTTGTAATTATTTTAACTAGGTAGCTATTAAATAGTTCTTAACTATTTAAAAGCTATTGTACCTGGTTAAAATAAATACAAAGTTGCCTGTAAAATAAATATTAATACTAAAATAGCTATAATATAATTATAATTTATATTGTAGCTATATTAGAGTTTATTTTACAGGTATTTAGCTTTAAATAGGAATAATTTCTTTAATAAGAGTTAATTTATTTTGTTAGATTTAAATTATATTTAACTTAGGGGGGTGTTAGTGTTAGGGTTAGACTTAGCTTTAGGGGTTAATACATTTATTAGAATAGCGGCGAAATTCGGTCGGCAGATTAGGGGTTAATAATTGAAGTTAGGTATCGGCGATGTTAGGGAGGGCAGATTAGGGTTTAATACTATTTATTATAGGGTTATTGAGGCGGGAGTGAGGCGGATTAGGGGTTAATAACTTTATTATAGTAGCGGTGAGATCCGCTCGGCAGATTAGGGGTTAATAAGTGTAGGCAGGTGGAGGCGACGTTGAGGGGGCAGATTAGGGGTTAATAAATATAATATAGGGGTCGGCGGTGTTAGGGGCAGCAGATTAGGGGTACATAGCTATAATATAGGTGGCGGCTCTTTGCGGTCGGCAGATTAGGGGTTAATTATTGTAGGTAGGTGGCAGCTACGTTGTGGGGGGCAGGTTAGGGGTTAATAAATATAATATAGGGGTCGGCGGTGTTAGGGGCAGCAGATTAGGGGTGCATAAGTATAACGTAGATGGCGGTCGGCAGATTAGGGGTTAAAAAAATGTAATCGAGTGTCGGCGATGTGGGGGGACCTCGGTTTAGGGGTACATAGGTAGTTTATGGGTGTTAGTGTACTTTAGAGCACAGTAGTTAAGAGCTTTAAAAACCGGCGTTAGCCCAGAAAGCTCTTAACTACTGACTTTTTTCTGCGGCTGGAGTTTTGTCGTTAGAATTCTAACGCTCACTTCAGACACGACTCTAAATACCGGAGTTAGAAAGATCCCATTGAAAAGATAGGATACGCAATTGACGTAAGGGGATCTGCGGTATGGAAAAGTCGCTGCTGAAAAGTGAGCGTTAGACCCTTTCCTGACTGACTCCAAATACCGGCGGTAGCCCAAAACCAGCGTTAGGAGCCTCTAACGCTGGTTTTCACGGCTACCGCCAAACTCCAAACCTAGGCCTAAGAAAGGTAAAGGCTACAGGGGAAGCTGGGGCTAGTACTGTAGTGTGTTAACCGGTTAATAACTGTTATTAGCTCCGGTTTGGGCATTAAGGGGTTAATTGGTCTGAAAATTTGTGTGCAATCTTTTCAAAGCATTAAGGCTCTGTGGTGAAAATTTCATTAAAATCGGATGTTTATTTCATGGTTTTTTTGATGTTTCAGTAATAAAGTGTGCTCTTTTATTATTTAAAGAGACAGTAAAGTTTTTGTCAAAAATAATTTTTATTGCATTGTAGTTCTGTTTAAGCCTGTCAAACATGTCTGAATCTTCAGATAGACTATGTTATGTATGTCCAAAGGCCAAGGTGGTTCCCCCATTAAATTTATGTGTGCAGTGTGCCATAGCGTCCAACCAGCTTAAGGACAGTACAATCACACTTAAAAATATAGCCCAAGATGATTCTTTAGCTGAAGGTAGTGAAGATAGCTCGCTTTCCTCTCCTTCTGTGTCAACACCAGCTATGCCCGCGCAGGCGATGCCCAGTACATCTAGCGCACCAATTGCGATTACTATGCAACAATTAGCATTTTTTATCCAAACTGCCAGCCTTTCCTAGGAAGCGTGATTCCTCAGTTTTAAACACAGACAATGAGCAAGCAGACGCAGAGGATAATTTATCTGTAGTGCCCTCACATCAAGCTGAATTGGCGGTGAGGGAGGGCCTGTCTGAGGGAGAAATTTCTGACAGGAAAAGTTTCTCAGCAGGCAGAGCCTGATACCATAACATTTAAATTTAAGCTAGAACACCTCTGCTCCCTACTTAAGGAGGTCCTAGCTGCACTTGATGATTGTGATCCTTTGGTGATCCCAGAAAAATTGTGTAAAATGGACAATTTCCTAGAGGTCCCAGGACACACTGATGTGTTTGCAATACCTAAGATGGCGGATATAGTGACTAAGGAGTGGGAGAAGCCAGGTGTTCCTTTTGTTCCCCCTCCTATATTTAAGAAAATGTTCCCCATTGTTGACCCCAGAAGGGACGCATGGCAGACGGTCCCTAAGGTAGAGGGGGCAGTTTCAACGTTAGCTAAGCGCACAACTATTCCAATAGAGGACAGTTGCGCTTTCAAAGATCCTATGGATAAAAATTTAGAAGGATTGCTTAATAAAATTTTTGTTCAGCAAGGTTTCCTTCTTCAACCAATTTCGTGCATTATTCCTGTCACCACGGCGGCGTCTTTTTGGTTCGATGAACTAGAAAATTCGCTCCAGAAGGAGACTCCATATGATGCAGTCATGGACAGAATTCACGCACTGAAGTTGGCTAATTCCTTTATTTTAGATGCCGCTTTTCAATTAGCTAAAAATTAGCGGGGAAAAATTCAGGTTTTGCAATAGTGGCGCGCAGGGCGCTTTGGCTAAAATCTTGGTTGGCGGATGTGTCGTCCAAAACAAAATTGCTTACTATTCCTTTCAAGGGTAAGACCCTATTCGGGCCAGAACTAAAAGAGATTATTTCAGACATCACTGGGGGAAAGGGCCATGCCCTTCCACAGGATAAACCTTTCAAAGCAAAAAATAAGTCTAATTTTCGTTCCTTCCGCAATTTCAGGAACGGACCGGCTCCTAGCTCTACAGCCTCTAGACAAGAGGGTAACACTTCCCAGCCCAAACCAGCATGGAAACCATTGCAAGGCTGGAACAAGGGGAAACAGGCCAAGAAGCCTGCTGCTGCTACCAAATCAGCATGAAAGGATAGCCCCCGATCTGGGACCGGATCTGGTAGAGGGTAGACTCTCTCTCTTTGCTCAGGCTTGGGCAAGAGATGTCCTAGACCCCTGGGCTTTAGAGATTGTCTCTCAGGGGTATCTCCTAGAATTCAAGGACCTTCCTCCAAAGGGAAGGTTTCACATGTCTCGCTTGTCTTTAGACCAGACAAAGAGACGGGCATTCTTACATTGAGTAGAAGACCTTTTAAAAATGGGAGTTATACACCCAGTTCCAAAAGCAGAACAAGGACTGGGTTTTTACTCAAACCTGTTTCTAGTTCCCAAAAAGGAGGGAACGTTCAGGCCAATTCTGGACTTAAAGATCCTAAACAAATTCCTCAGAGTTCCATCATTCAAAATGGAAACAATTCGAACAATTTTACCAATGATCCAGGAGGGTCAATACATGACTACCGTGGACCTAAAGGATTCATACCTGCATATTCCGATCCACAAAGTTCACCATCAGTTCCTAAGGTTCGCCTTCCTGGACAAGCATTATCAGTTTGTGGCTCTTCCCTTCGGATTGGCCACTGCTCCAAGAATTTTTACAAAGGTGTTAGGATCCCTTCTAGCAGTGCTAAGGCCACGGGGCATTGCGGTAGCACCTTACCTAGACGACATCTTAATTCAGGCGTCGTCCTTCCACAAAGCGAAGGCTCATACGGATATTGTTCTAGCCTTTCTAAGGTCTAACGGGTGGAAGGTGAACGTAGAAAAAAGTTCTCTGTCCCCGGTCACAAGGGTTCCCTTCCTGGGAACAATAATAGTCTGGGTAGAAATGAAAATCTTTCTGACGGAAGTCAGGAAGTCAAAACTTTCAAATGCTTGTTGAGTTCTTCATGCCATTCCTCAGCCTTCTGTGGCTCAGTGCATGGAGGTAATCGGTCTAATGGTTGCGGCAATGGACATAGTCCCTTTTGCCAGAACTCATCTAAGACCATTGCAACTGTGCATGCTCAAGCAGTGGAATGGGGATTATGCAGATTTGTCTCCCCAGATACAAATGGACCAGAAAACCAGAGACTCGCTCCTCTGGTGGTTGTCTCAGGATCACCTGTCCCAGGGAATGAGTTTCCGCAGACCAGAGTGGATCATTGTCACGACCGACGCCAGTCTCTTAGGATGGGGCGCAGTCTGGGGCTCCCTGAAAGCTCAGGGTCTTTGGTCTCGGGAAGAATCTCTTCTCCCGATAAACATTTTGGAACTGAGAGCGATATTCAATGCGCTCCTGGCTTGGCCTCAACTAGCGGAGGCCAAATTCATAAGATTTTAGTTGGACATCATGACGACTGTAGCGTACATCAATCATCAGGGAGGAACAAAGAGTTCCCTGGCGATGAGAGAAGTATCCAAGATCATCAAATGGGCGGAGGATCACTCCTGCCATCTATCTGCAATTCACATCCCAGGAGTAGACAACTGGGAGGCGGATTATTTGAGTCGTCAGACTTTCCATCCGGGGGAGTGGGAACTTCACCCGGAGGTCTTTGCCCAGTTAACCAACTATGGGGCATTCCAGATCTGGATCTGATGGCGTCTCGTCAGAACTCCAAGGTTCCACGCTACGGGTCCAGGTCCAGGGATCCCAAGGCGACATTGGTAGATGCATTAGTGGCGCCTTGGTCATTCAATCTAGCGTCTTTCCACCGTTTCCTCTACTCCCCAGGCTAGTAGCCAGGATCAAACAGGAGAAGGCTTCAGTGATTCTATTAGCTCCTGCGTGGCCACGCAGGACTTGGTATGTAGACCTGGTGAATATGTTATCGGCTCCACCATGGAAGCTACCATTGAGACAGGACCTTCTAGTGCAAGGTCCATTCGAACATCCAAACCTAGTTTCTCTGCAGCTGACTGCTTGGAGATTGAACGCTTGATTCTATCTAAGCGTGGGTTTTCGGAATCAGTTATAGATACTCTGGTTCAGGCTAGAAAGCCTGTAACCAGGAGAATTTACCATAAGATATGGCAGAAACATCTCTATTGGGGCGAATCCAAGGGTTACTCATGGAGTAAAATTAGAATTCCAAGTATTCTTTCCTTTCTCCAAGAAGGTTTGGAGAAAGGTCTGTCAGCTAGTTCCTTAAAGGGACAGATATCTGCTCTGTCTGTCTTGTTACACAAACGTCTGGCAGCCGTGCCAGATGTTCAGGCGTTTGTACAGGCGTTGGTCAGAATTAAGCCTGTCTACAGACCTGTGACTCCTCCATGGAGTCTAAATTTAGTTCTTTCAGTTTTTCAAGGGGTTCCGTTTGAACCTTTACATTCTATAGATATTAAGTTACTATCTTGGAAAGTTTTGTTTTTGGTTGCTATTTCTTCTGCTAGAAGAGTTTCTGAATTGTCTGCTTTGCAGTGTAATCACCCTATCTGGTGTTCCATACAGATAAGATCGTTTTACGTACCAAACCTGGTTTTCTTCCAAAGGTGGTTTCCAATAGGAATATTAACCAGGAAATAGTTGTTCCTTCTCTGTGTCCTAATCCAGTTTCTAAAAAGGAACGTTTGTTACACAATCTAGATGTGGTTCGTGATTTAAAATTCATTCTAGACGCAACAAAGGATTTCAGACAGACATCTTCATTGTTTGTCATCTATTCTGGTAAGAGGAGAGGTCAGAAAGCTACTGCTACCTCTCTTTCCTTCTGGTTAAAAAGCATCATCCGATTGGCTTATGAGACTGCCGGACGGCAGCCTCCTGAACGAATTACTGCTCATTCTACTAGAGCTGTGGCTTCCACATGGGCCTTCAAGAATGAGGCTTCTGTTGAACAGATCTGTAAGGCAGCGACGTGGTCTTCTCTGCATACTTTTGCCAAATTTTACAAATTCGATACTTATGCTTCTTCGGAGGCTATTTTTGGGAGAAAGGTTTTGCAAGCAGTGGTGCCTTCCGTTTAGGTTACCTGACTTGCTCTCTCCCTTCATCCGTGTCCTAAAGCTTTGGTATTGGTTCCCACAAGTAAGGATGAAGCCGTGGACCGGACACACCAATGTAGGAGAAAACAGAATTTATGTTTACCTGATAAATTTCTTTCTCCTACGGTGTGTCCGGTCCACGGCCCGCCCTGGCTTTTAGTCAGGTTTAACATTTTTGTTTTTGTACACTACAGTCACCACTGCACCCTATGGTTCTCCTTTTTCTCCTGACCGTCGGTCGAATGACTGGGGGGCGGAGCTAGAGGGGGAGCTATATGGACAGCTCTGCTGTTGTGCTCTCTTTGCCACTTCCTGTAGGGAATGAGAATATCCCACAAGTAACTATGAAGCCGTGGACCGGACACACCGTAGGAGAAAGAAATTTATCAGGTAAACATAAATTCTGTTTTTTATACTCTAATTATATTGATTTCAATATCGCAATACAGTGTGAATATACAATCACACACATACATACATATATATATATATAAAAATATATATGTACACATACTACTATGTACTGTATGTGGGTATATGGATATATAGATAAGTAGTCCTGCATTTAATATCTCCAAGCGCTGATACCTACTTCCTTTTTTTGAACATGTATATATATATATATATATATATATATATATATATATATATATATATATATATACGAACTCAAAAAGGTAGGGCACTCTCAGGAATTATGTAAATTGCATAACAGCAAATAGAATATCATTTATTTTTCATAGCGATAACATGGAAAAGTCATAAGTCGACGTTTCGGCTTACATGGAAGTCTTCATCAGGACAAATAAGAAACTGTTGAAAAAAAGAAAACACATCCAATATTTTGCCAATATACAATTAAAAGTAATACATACACCCAACACCAAAATACCAAACTTAAACGTTAAAATTAAAAACCAGGCAACCCCATGAAAACAAAACAAGCAAATTCTGCAATACTGAAAAGGCAGTACCCCCAGATCATCGTGGATGTGGCTTGGCGTGATACACACTAACGATTCAGACACAACGTCAACCCTTAAGTTAATACAATGATAAGAACTCATATAGGCTCCCCCTGGTTTATACATTTAACCACTACACACCGCTGTCATAATATTGCAGATCACACCGAAGTAGAACTCAGCGGTATGCACCCAGTGGGTCATACTGCTGCCACATAACATAAACATCATACTAATCACTTAAAGGCTACAGCAACAGAGCTGGCTAGTGCTACCCCCACCCGGGTAGGTCTCTCTAATAGGGATAACATAATTAATCATGTAGGCAAATGAATACCAGACATGTCCAAATCTGTACAAAATATCAATTGTAGTACACATTCACGTCAAGCGTGAGTAGTAAACATACCAGCTGCCTAAGACTGTAAATCAAAGTTTTAAGGGTATATCAGGGAACCTCCCTAATACCGTACAGCCCCTATGCAGGGCCCAAATATACACAGTAAATGGATTAGAACCCCCGTCTCATAATCATAGTGTACACATCTTGTCAGACAACAACATGCAACCATTAATGTTACTGGTGTATATAACCGACCGCACCTGACAGTTCAGAAAATGACAAATACAACACCTGTACCCAGAGACACCTCTAAAATTTATCAGAATGCGGAGACATGAAACGCTAGAAGAGGAGAATTTAACAAATTATAAACCTGTATCCAGGTTATCGTTATGGCCCAAAACAAAATCAATATGCTAATATACGTATAGCGCTAACTAGCGCTGCATATTACAACATAACCTTAGTTTTAAAATTTTTTTTTATATAGGACCGTTCTGTAACCATGCCACCAGATACATGCCACTTAATCTGATGTTAGTAATATCAGCCGTGATTAATTCCAGACAGGATCAACACCTCTATCACCACCTAATGACCCTAGCAAGTCTACCTGTATACATAGAAGCAAGGTACACGCCTAAGTCCCAGTGGGCTACAGACGGATACGCTATACAAGATACATTTTTTTAAGGGTGAGGGTGAACATGTAACCCATGTAGTCCCATAGCAAAAGTGTGGAAAACACCTACCTCCAATCGGCACCCTGTGCCGTGTCAACGCACCAGATAAGACAGATGCCGGTGTCAGAAACCGGAAGCCTCTTATACACACACCTTCTGTATCAGATTGGTCCGTTACAGGGGTGTGTTAGATCATATTGCACTCCCAGCTGTTTTGCATAACTGCTTACGAAGCGCCTCAGACCTTATACACAAACACCCTAAATAAATTCATGCATCCCTGTGCACAAATGTCAGGCACGTTAGGAACTCAAAAAGAACCCGTAGTAGAATCCCATCTGCCCGCTCTCACCATAATCAGTAAAAAAGGCCAACTTACCAATAGCAAGTGTTATCTAAATAGTAACAGAGAACTCTCTCACGCCTGCAGTGCCAAGTCAACAACTGTTACGGTGTGCTAGGGTATATTCTGTTAACCCTTGAAATACCATATGACATAATACCATCAATTAGTGAATAGGCACATAGTCAAACACCATCACCTGGTGTATTAACCCAACAAGATAGCCTGTATCTCCTGATGATATAGAATATTGACAGAGAACGCTCCCCGGCAGGCAGTACCACGTCAACACCTGTTGCAGTGTGCTACGGAATAAAATGTTAACCCTACAAATTAACATAATACCATCATTTAGTGAATAAGCGCATAGTTAAACACATCACCTGGTGTATAAACCCAACACGGTAATCAGTATCTCCTGATAGTATCAACATATAGTTGGAGTAGCATCCAATTACCAACCATATTAAACAAAAGATAGAATCACGCCAAGTACAAGACCCAGGGGATGAGGGGAATACCGCTTGAGCTAAAGAACATGTATAGAAAGACAGGCTAACATAGGCGGAAAACATCAACCCTCAATAACATGTCAGGCATAAGTCAAGTTAATAAAACACATAAAAATCAAGGTGGGCATTCAGTCCATGTGGGCTCAGGGTGTTGAGCCTATAGATCCAGCGGCTCTCACAACATAATAGTTCCTTATGTCTATTTCCACCCCTTCTGGATGGGACCACGGTGTCAATGAGCATTGCTTTCAATGCCGACACTGAATGCTTATGTTCCAAAAAGTGGCGAGCCACAGGTTGATCAGAGCTGCCGTCCTTCAGTGCAGTTCTGATGGCGCTTTTGTGATTGGCTAACCTCTCGCGGAAGGTGGTAGTAGTCTTCCCCACATAATACTTTCCACATGGGCATGTCAGGAAATAGACCACGAACTGAGAGGTGCACGTGAGGCGGTGCCTAATCACGTAGGTTTTATTAGAGTGTGGATGGTAGAACGTTGATCCGACCATCAAGGAATTGCAAGTTACGCAATTCCCACACCGAAAACATCGTGGCTTGGTGCTGGCCAACCAGGTAAGGGGTCTCTTCCATGGGTCGGTCTTCATCAGCATGGATCTTGAGTTCTGGTTACTCCTGCATACAATTCTTGGTGGTGATGATTCCGCAAACGGCAGAGTGTGGTCGTCTCTTACCAAGTGCCAATTTTGGCGGACTATGTCTGCTACCTTGTCTGACACCGGGCTGTAGGAGGTCACAAAGTTCAATTGCCTGTCATCTTCATCAACTTTCGGTTTTCTCTGGATAAGTGTCGTTTGATTGTAATGTGCGACCTCATTCAGGGTCTTCTGTACTAATCCCGGGTTGTACCCCCTCTCCAGGAATTTCTTCATCATCTCCTGGAGTTGTATAGCCTGCTTGGTGGGGTCAGAGTTGTTACGTATCACCCTTAGCAGTTGGGATTTGATAATGCCCGCTTTTAACTGGCAGGGGTGGAAACTGGCACTTTGTAAAAGAGTGTTCCGGTCTGTAGGTTTGGAGTATAGGGTAGTATTTAACTCACACCCAGCCTCCGTGGTCTTTTTGTAGATACAGAGATCCAAGAAGTGGATTTGTTGCTCACTGTATTCATTCTTAAACGTGATTTAAGCTTCCGCCTCATTCAAGTATTGTATCCATAGCTGTAATTCAGTCTGGGTCCCCCCCCCCCCCCGTACAACAGACAAGTCATCAATGTACCGTTTATACAGTAGCACACTGGGGTTCCGGTCAAGAAAGATGAATTTTTCCTCAAAGTAAGCCATAAAAAGATTGGCACCATGCTTGATCCCATTGCCGTCCCCACTAGTTGCAGGTAGCAGGTATCCTCAAAATGGAAGTAATTGTGCGTTAAACACATAAGAAGCCAATCCAAAAGTACTTCTATAGTGGGCCCTCATAGATGGTGCTAGATACCAAGAAGCTTCTGACAGCCTCTATGCTCAACTCATGTGGTATGACAGTATATAGGCTGTTGACGTCAAGCGTCACAAGGATACAATCAGCAGGGAATGTTTCATTCTGTAACATACGGATCAATTGGATAGAGTCTAGTAAAAAGGCCTCCATGTTTCTCACTAGCCCCTGCAGATGAAAGTCAATGAAGACGGATATATTCTGGAACAGAGACCCCACAGTGGAGACTATAGGTCTTTCAGGTGGTCTTTCCAAGTCCTTGTGGATTTTTGGAATGGTGTATATGAGCGGATACCTTGGATGGTCAACTGATAGAAAATCTAGTGTGATCTGATCAATGTAACCATTGTTAAATACCATAGCCAAACTGGTGTCCACCATCTTTTTATAAGCCTTTGTAGGATTAAAGGGCAGACGTTGATATGTATTGGTATCACTCAGATTTAACAGTTCCGACCTGTAGTAGCTGTAGTCCATGACCACTACCGCTCCTCCCTTATCCACCGGGAGTATGATTATAGTGTCATCTACTTTTAGCCTTTCAAGTGCACAAAGCTCAGGTTTGTTCAGGTTCCTACAAATAGGTCTCACATTTTTATGGGCATGCTCTATGTCACGAATACAGATGTTGGTGAACGTCCGAATAATGGGATGGGTGGTCTTCGGCTCAAAGTCCAAGGGTCTTGATAAAGCCGGTATGGGTCCCATAGGGGGGGAATGTTTGAAATTATCTTTCAATTTCAGAGTTCGTTGCAATCTATGTATATCAACCAGGCAATCAAAAACATTCGCTTTGGGCGTAGGGACAAAGCTTAACGCCCTGCTGAGGATTCTTGTTTCATCATTGTCTAGTGGTCGGCTACTGATGTTGATGACAACCGTCTCGCTTGTGTTCAATTTCTTGGTGGTTTTCTTCCACTGACCTCCTCTGCGGATGGCTGGCCTGTGTCTTTTCTCTTTGGGGCTTCGTCGTTTTTTGACGGTGCAGGGCCCCTCCTCTGTGATCTAGTGAGGACCCTATCACTATGCAATGTACTGTGTGATGTTTCCACAGCACCCTCTGAACCACTAGAGTCCCCTCCGCTGGTATCCACTGTGTTGACTAGGGAATTCGGTCTCCTCTCAAACCTTCTGTGTCTGTAAGACCTCTGTTTACCAGCTAGCCATTGATATACTCTCTTCTCCCTATAGTCCATTTCAACGGTGTTCAGTTTCTTGTTTTTGAAGCTTATGAGATCCCTCTTATACTTCTCTAACTGCGTACTGAGTTTATTCAACCAGTCCTCCCTGTCAAATGCAGGTGGAATTGCTTATATATAAAAAGCAATTCCACCTGCATTTGACAAATTCATGAAACAAAGTATTTCAGACACAACTAAATCAACATCTAGGGGACCAGATCAAACGTGGTTTTTCTCGCCAACCCTTGCAGGGGCTGCCCTGGTGGAATTATCTTTAAAAAGGAGCAGTCCCTGCGAATAGCGAGATGTCTTCTATTGAGAGTAATGAAGCTTGCTGGAAATGGAAACTTTGCTGTGTAGGGTAAAGTTAGCAGTGAGCAGCGGGCGCACTTTATAAATTATATCCACCAGCCAATATAAATCACATTGCGCTGCTTTCTGTGTTTAACATCTTTCAATCGCCTATAGTTTCATATGCATGTGTTTGGGTATTAGGGTTATAAATATTTTGAATATTTTGTCAAAACCTCGCCAACCTCATTTGCGAGAAAAAACTGTTAGAACTGTAGGTCGGAAATGTTTAGAGAATTACGCTGGGATTTGAGGGACCATTTCATACACACCTATAGAATGCCTGTGTTCAGCCTATTTTACGATAAAACAAAAATTTTGCTTTGTATTATGTACCTATAAGTTTGAACTTGTATGTGGTTTTTTGTACATACCATTTATTTAAATTACAATTTACACTGAAAATATCATATGATTTATCCGTGTGTAATTTGTTTACAAATTTCACATTTTTGATAAAATACCATTTTTTGGCGAACAATTTTTTACAATTTTTGATGCACATTAAAGGGATATACAACCCAAAATTTCCCTTTCATGATTCAGATAGAGCATACGATTTTTAACTTTCTAACTTATGTTATATTAATATATTCAAGGCCCATCTACAGAGATGGCAGAAGCTCTGTTTATTCCAAGAAAATTGTTTGTTACCAGAGGTCACAATTTAAGGTTGGAGGAAAGGAGATTTAATCTCCTGCAACGGAAACATTTTTTCACTGTAAGAGCAATACAATTGTGGAACTCATTACCAAAGGAGGTAGTGAATGCCAATACCCTAGATACATTTAAAAATTGTTTGGATACATTTCTGTCTATAAACAAAATTCATGGATATGATTGCTAGTATTAAATGGGTCATCTTTTAGTGGGGTTATTTAAGCTTAACTGGAGCTTTTTGTAAGTATTTTAGATTTGTATAGGTTGAACTCGATGGACTTCGGTCTTTTTACAACCTCATCTACTATGTTACTATGTTACTTCTATTATGATTTTTTTCTTCATTATCTTGGTTTCATTTGTTGAAAAGCAGGGACATATATTTAGGAGCCCTTTCTGGAGCACTATATGGCAGCAGGTTTGCAAGAATTGTATCCCTTTGTAAAAGCACTGGATGGAAGTACTGTTTCCTGCCATTTAGTGCTCCAGACTCTTAGGTATCTCATCAACACAGAATGTCATGGGAACAAAGCTAATTTGAAACTTTTCTAAAATAGTCTGCTCTGTCTGAATCACAACAACATTTTTGGGTTTCATATCCCTTTAACAATACAATTTTTTGCTGCGTATTTTTGTGAAAATGGCTAAATTATTTGTTGTATATGATTTTTAAATTACTTTTTTAATTGTGCACTTGTGTAATGTCTGCACCTGCTTCTTTATACGCCCCCTTAGCGAAACATCCTGTTTTCATGTTATAGTGGCTTTCTATAATTCCACCAGGAAAATTGAAGGACTGGCGAACATTCGTAAAGAATCTATTAGCGCACACATTGCGCTTTTATTACAAACATAATCCAAAATATTTCTGTAAAATATAGTGCTTTCTTCTGTTATGTGTGATCAGTCCACGGGTCATCATTACTTCTGGGATATTATCTGCTCCCCTACAGGAAGTGCAAGAGGATTCACCCAGCAGAGTTGCTATATAGCTCCTCCCCTCTACGTCACCCCCAGTCATTCTCTTGCACCCAAAGACTAGATAGGAGGTGTGAGAGGACTATGGTGATTATACTTAGTTTTTAGAACTTCAATCAAAAGTTTGTTATTTTACAATAGCACCGGAGCGTGTTATTACCTCTCTGGCAGAGTTTGAAGAAGAATCTACCAGAGTTTTTCTTATGATTTTAACCGGAGTAGTTAACATCATATTGCTGTTTCTCGGCCATCTGAGGGAGGTAAAAACTTCAGATCAGGGGACAGCGGGCAGTTGAATCTGCATTGAGGTATGTAGCAGTTTTTATTTTCTGAATGGAATTGATGAAAAAATCCTGCCATACCGTTATAATGAACATGTATGTATGCTTTACACTTTAGTATTCTGGGGATGGTATTACACCGGAATTACTCTGTAAAAGTACATTAAACCTTTTATTAGGTATTTTTCATGTTAAACGTTTTTGCTGGAATGTAGAATCGTTTGCATTAATGAGGTACTGAGTGAATAAATATTTGGGCATTATTTTTCCACTTGGCAGTTTGCTTGTGTTAATTATGACAGTTTCGTTTCTCTCTCACTGCTGTGTGTGAGAGGGAGGGGCCGTTTTTGGCGCTCTTTGCTACGCATCAAAAATTTCCAGTCAGTTTTTCTGCATGATCCGGTTCATCTCTAACAGAACTCAGGGGTCTTCAAACTTCTTTGAAGGGAGGTAGATTCTCTCAGCAGAGCTGTGAGACTTATATAGTGACTGTGATTTAAAACGTTGCTCTGTAATTTTTATGTTTAAAATTTAATTAGTGTTATTTTACTAATGGGAACAAACCTTTGCTAAAAAGTTGTGTTGTTTTGTTAAGAGTGATGCTATAACTGTTTTTCAGTTCATTATTTCAACTGTCATTTAATCGTTTAGTGCTTCTTGAGGCACAGTACGTTTTTATTAAATAAAATTGTAACCGAGTTGCATGTTTATTGCTAGTGTGTTAAACATGTCTGATTCAGAGGAAGATACCTGTGTCATTTGTTCCAATGCCAAGGTGGAGCCCAATAGAAATTTATGTACTAACTGTATTGATGCTACTTTAAATAAAAGCCAATCTGTACAACTTGAACAAATTTCACCAAACAGCGAGGGGAGAGTTATGCCGACTAACTCGCCTCACGTGTCAGTACCTGCATCTCCCGCCCGGGAGGTGCGTGATATTATGGCGCCTAGTACATCTGGGCAGCCATTACAGATAACATTACAAGATATGGCTACTGTTATGACTGAAGTTTTGGCTAAATTACCAGAACTAAGAGGCAAGCGTGATCACTCTGGGGTGAGAACAGAGTGCGCTGATAATTCTAGGGCCATGTCTGATACTGCGTCACAGCTTGCAGAGCATGAGGACGGAGAGCTTCATTCTGTAGGTGACGGTTCTGATCCAAACAGATTGGATTCAGATATTTCAAATTTTAAATTTAAATTGGAAAACCTCCGTGTATTACTAGGGGAGGTCTTAGCAGCTCTCAACGATTGTAACACTGTTGCAATACCAGAGAAAATGTGTAGGTTGGATAAATACTTTGCGGTACCGGCGAGTACTGACGTTTTTCCTATACCTAAGAGATTAACTGAAATTGTTACTAAGGAGTGGGATAGACCCGGTGTGCCGTTCTCACCCCCTCCAATATTTAGAAAGATGTTTCCAATAGACGCCACCACACGGGACTTATGGCAAACGGTCCCTAAGGTGGAGGGAGCAGTTTCTACTTTAGCTAAGCGTACCACTATCCCGGTGGAGGATAGCTGTGCTTTTTCAGATCCTATGGATAAAAAATTAGAGGGTTACCTTAAGAAAATGTTTGTTCAACAAGGTTTTATATTACAACCCCTTGCATGCATCGCGCCGATCACGGCTGCGGCAGCATTTTGGATTGAGTCTCTGGAAGAGAACCTTAGTTCAGCTACGCTGGACGACATTACGGACAGGCTTAGAGTCCTTAAACTAGCTAATTCATTCATTTCGGAGGCCGTAGTACATTTAACCAAACTTACGGCTAAGAATTCAGGATTCGCCATTCAGGCACGTAGGGCGCTGTGGCTAAAATCCTGGTCGGCTGATGTAACTTCTAAGTCCAAATTACTTAATATACCTTTCAAGGGGCAAACTTTATTTGGGCCCGGTTTGAAAGAAATTATTGCTGACATTACAGGAGGTAAGGGCCACGCTCTACCTCAAGACAAAGCCAAAGCTAAGGCTAGACAGTCTAATTTTCGTCCCTTTCGGAATTTCAAAGCAGGAGCAGCGCCAACTTCCACTGCACCAAAACAGGGAGGAGCTGTTGCTCGTTACAGACAAGGCTGGAAGCCTAACCAGTCCTGGAACAAGGGCAAGCAGGCCAGTAAACCTGCTGCTGCCCCAAAGACAGCATGAACCGAGGGCCCCCGATCCGGGACCGGATCTAGTGGGAGGCAGACTCTCTCTCTTCGCCCAGGCTTGGGCAAGAGATGTCCAGGATCCCTGGGCGCTAGAGATCATATCTCAGGGATACCTTCTAGACTTCAAATTCTCTCCCCCAAGAGGGAGATTTCATCTGTCAAGGTTGTCAACAAACCAAATAAAGAAGGACGCGTTTCTACGCTGTGTACAAGATCTATTATTAATGGGAGTGATCCATCCGGTTCCGCGGTCGGAACAAGGACAAGGGTTTTACTCAAACCTGTTTGTGGTTCCCAAAAAAGAGGGAACTTTCAGGCCAATCTTGGATTTAAAGATCCTAAACAAATTCCTAAGAGTTCCATCGTTCAAAATGGAAACTATTCGGACAATCTTACCCATGATCCAAGAGGGTCAGTACATGACCACAGTGGATTTAAAGGATGCTTACCTTCACATACCGATTCACAAAGATCATTACCGGTATCTAAGGTTTGCCTTCTTAAACAGGCATTACCAGTTTGTAGCTCTTCCATTCGGATTGGCTACGGCTCCAAGAATCTTTACAAAGGTTCTGGGTGCCCTTCTGGCGGTACTAAGACCGCGAGGAATTTCGGTAGCTCCGTACCTAGACGACATTCTGATACAAGCTTCAAGCTTTCAAACTGTCAAGTCTCATACAGAGTTAGTTCTGGCATTTCTAAGGTCGCATGGATGGAAAGTGAACGAAAAGAAGAGTTCTCTCTTTCCTCTCACAAGAGTTCCATTCTTGGGGACTCTTATAGATTCTGTAGAAATGAAGATTTATCTGACAGAAGACAGATTAACAAAGCTTCTAAATGCATGCCGTGTCCTTCATTCCATTCAACTCCCGTCAGTAGCTCAATGCATGGAGGTGATCGGCTTAATGGTAGCAGCAATGGACATAGTACCCTTTGCACGCCTACATCTCAGACCGCTGCAATTGTGCATGCTGAGTCAGTGGAATGGGGATTACTCAGATTTGTCCCCCACTCTGAATCTGGATCAAGAGACCAGAAACTCTCTTCTATGGTGGCTTTCTCGGCCACATCTGTCCAGGGGGATGCCGTTCAGCAGGCCGGACTGGACAATTGTAACAACAGACGCCAGCCTTCTAGGTTGGGGCGCTGTCTGGAATTCTCTGAAGGCTCAGGGACAATGGAGTCAGGAGGAAAGTCTCCTGCCAATAAACATTCTGGAATTGAGAGCAGTTCTCAATGCCCTTCTAGCTTGGCCCCAGTTAAAGACTCGGGGGTTCATCAGGTTTCAGTCGGACAACATCACGACTGTAGCTTACATCAACCATCAAGGAGGGACAAGAAGCTCCCTAGCAATGATAGAAGTATCAAAGATAATTTGCTGGGCAGAGTCTCACTCTTGCCACCTGTCAGCAATCCACATCCCGGGAGTGGAGAACTGGGAGGCGGATTTCTTGAGTCGCCAGACTCTTCATCCGGGGGAGTGGGAACTTCATCCGGAGGTCTTTGCCCAAATACTTCGACGTTGGGGCAAACCAGAGATAGATCTCATGGCGTCTCGCCAGAACGCCAAACTTCCTCGCTACGGATCCAGATCCAGGGATCCGGGAGCGGTTCTGATAGATGCTTTGACAGCACCTTGGAACTTCAGGATGGCTTATGTGTTTCCACCCTTCCCACTGCTTCCTCGATTGATTGCCAAAATCAAACAGGAGAGAGCATCAGTGATTCTAATAGCGCCTGCATGGCCGCGCAGGACTTGGTATGCAGATCTAGTGGACATGTCATCCTGTCCGCCTTGGTCTCTACCTCTAAGACAGGACCTTCTGATTCAGGGTCCATTCAAACATCAAAGTCTAACTTCTCTGAAGCTGACTGCTTGGAAATTGAACGCTTGATTTTATCAAAACGTGGTTTTTCTGAGTCGGTTATTGATACCCTGATACAGGCTAGGAAGCCTGTTACCAGAAAGATTTACCATAAAATATGGCGTAAATACCTATACTGGTGTGAATCCAAAGATTACTCCTGGAGTAAGGTTAGGATTCCTAGGATATTGTCTTTTCTACAAGAAGGTTTAGAAAAGGGTTTATCGGCTAGCTCATTAAAGGGACAGATCTCAGCTCTGTCCATCTTGTTACACAGGCGTCTGTCAGAAAATTCAGACATCCAGGCCTTTTGTCAGGCTTTAGCTAGGATCAAGCCTGTGTTTAAAACTGTTGCTCCGCCATGGAGTTTAAACTTAGTTCTTAACGTTTTACAGGGTGTTCCGTTTGAACCCCTTCATTCCATTGATATAAAATTGTTATCTTGGAAAGTTCTATTTTTAATGGCTATTTCCTCGGCTCGAAGAGTCTCTGAGTTATCAGCCCTACTTTGTGATTCTCCTTATCTGATCTTTCACTCAGACAAGGTAGTTCTGCGTACTAAACCTGGGTTCTTACCTAAGGTTGTCTCTAACAGGAATATCAATCAAGAGATTGTTGTTCCATCCTTGTGTCCAAATCCTTCTTCAAAGAAGGAACGTCTTCTACACAATCTGGATGTAGTTCGTGCCCTCAAGTTCTACTTGCAGGCAACTAAAGATTTTCGCCAAACTTCTTCCCTGTTTGTCGTTTATTCTGGACAGAGGAGAGGTCAAAAAGCTTCTGCTACCTCTCTCTCTTTTTGGCTTCGTAGCATAATACGTTTAGCCTATGAGACTGCTGGACAGCAGCCTCCTGAAAGAATTACAGCTCATTCCACTAGAGCTGTGGCTTCCACTTGGGCCTTTAAGAATGAGGCCTCTGTTGAACAGATTTGCAAGGCTGCAACTTGGTCTTCGCTTCATACTTTTTCCAAATTTTACAAATTTGACACTTTTGCTTCTTCGGAGGCTATTTTTGGGAGAAAGGTTCTTCAGGCAGTGGTTCCTTCTGTATAATGAGCCTGCCTATCCCTCCCGTCATCCGTGTACTTTTGCTTTGGTATTGGTATCCCAGAAGTAATGATGACCCGTGGACTGATCACACATAACAGAAGAAAACATAATTTATGCTTACCTGATAAATTCCTTTCTTCTGTTGTGTGATCAGTCCACGGCCCGCCCTGTTTTTTAAGGCAGGTACATATTTTTTAAATTATAATTCAGTCACCACTACACCCTTGGTTTCTCCTTTCTCGTCGGTCTTTGGTCGAATGACTGGAGGTGACGTAGAGGGGAGGAGCTATATAGCAACTCTGCTGGGTGAATCCTCTTGCACTTCCTGTAGGGGAGCAGATAATATCCCAGAAGTAATGATGACCCGTGGACTGATCACACAACAGAAGAAAGGAATTTATCAGGTAAGCATAAATTATGTTTTTTAAGACCTTAATTAAACCATTATTATTACTAGTATAGCACAGAACTACAATACTCGTGCATCATCTGCTTAGCGCACCCTCTGTTTATCTCATTATCGGCTTAGCTTTCAAGGGATATCTGACATGAGTTTTACTGCATGCCCTATAGAAGTCAATTATGTGAGGGATTTAGTGAACTGCACTACCTGACATGCAGATACCGCTCTAATGAGATTAAAAGAAACACTGGTGACTAGATTACGAGTTGTGCGTTAGGGTAAAAAAGCAGCGTTAAGAGGTCCTAACGCTGCTTTTTTACACCTGCTGGTATTACGAGTCTTGCAGGTTTAGGTGTACCGCACACTTCTTTGGCCTTACCGCAAAACGACTTATGTAAACTTTGTAAAGTCTTTTTTCTATGGGGCTTCCATAGCGCTGATATTACGAGTCTGTCCTGGGAGGCCAAAAAGAGAGCGGTACACCCTACCCTGTCAAGATCCCTAGCGCATTTAAAAGTCAGTAGTTATGAGTTTTATGGTACATCGCCGTAACATAAAACTCATAACTAAAGTGCTAAAAAGTACACTAACACCCATAAACTACCTATAAACCCCTAAACCGAGGCCCTCCCACATCGCAAACACTATAATAAAAATTTTAACCCCTAATCCTCTGCTCCGGACACTGCCGCCACCTACATTAAATTTATGAACCCCTAATCTGCTGCCTCCAACATCGCCGACACCTACATACTATCTATTAACCCCTAATCTGCCACCCCCGACATCGCCGACACCTACATTATAATTATTAACCCCTAATCTGCCACTCCGGACACCACCGCCACTATAATAAACATATTAACCCCTAAACCGCCACACTCCCTCCTCGCAAACATTAGTTAAATATTATTAACCCCTAATCTGCCGGCCCTAACATTGCCGCCACCTACCTACATTTATTAACCCCTAATCTGCCACCCCCAATGTCGCCGCCACTATATTAAAGTTATTAACCCCTAAACCTAAGTCTAACCCTAAACCTAACACCCCCTAACTTAAATATAATTTAAATAAATCTAAATAAATATTCCTATCATTAACTAAATTATTCCTATTTAAAACTAAATACTTACCTATAAAATAAACCCTTAGCTAGGTACAATATAACTAATAGTTACATTGTAGCTATCTTAGGGTTTATATTTATTTTACAGGCAACTTTGTATTTATTTTAACTAGGTACAATAGTTATTAAATAGTTATTAACTATTAATTAACCTAGTTAAAATAAAGACAAATTTACCTGTAAAATAAAATCTAACCTAAGTTACACTAGCACCTAACACTACAATATAATTAAATAAATTAACTAAATTAAATACAATTACCTAAATTAAATTAAATTAACTAAAGTCCAAAATAAACAAACACTAAATGACAGAAAATAATAAACAAATTACAGATATTTAAACTAAGTACACCTAAAATGCTTCTCTTGTTATCTTTTGTTAAAACTTTCCATACTGAACATACTAAAATATGTTTAGGAGTGTGCACGTCTTGAGCACCTTATGGGGGCAGTTTTGTAACAATATGGCTGAACCTTTAGAGAAATGTATCTAATGTCATATATAAGGTTTACTATCTTCCAGAATTTCCTAAACCCTACACATTTTTCACTTAATAACTTGTCCTTGTCCCGTCTTTTTTGCTGCATGTAGCCTCTATATATCTCCTGCAGAATAATCAGAATACTCTGACTTCTTCTACATGAAGATTTATTAAACCCTGGGGCTGTATTGCAATATCTGTTATCTGTACCATGGCTTAAAGGTTTTGTGTATGTCTCTGTGTGCAGAAGATGACAATTTATATTGCATAGCTCACTCTTGTATTTAATATCAAGTCTCCTAATAAAGGTTTAGATTTGGTTTGAGGGATAGTAATGCATAATTCTGTTTTATGTTACAGGTCCCCAAAGCCGCTAATAGTTTAATGTAAAAGAAATTGAGACGCTTATTTATGGTTAGTGGTTCCAACAGAGAGTAGACAAGAATTGGGAGATAGATGAAGAAATACTTCAATGACAAATTGCAAAGCAGTAACTGAATTTACAATAAGCTCCAGATGGTCAAATGCTCATATAGAAAAAATATTACAATTTTGAAATGTATTGCATTTCTCCTTTTATATCAATGATTCTTATCTTCCATAAGGACCATGACTGATGGACAAAAACATATTTGCATCAATATCCTAGAGATAATATGTATAATTTTCCTGCTTCCTTTCTCTGCTCAATAATGTTCAGATCATGATAGTAAGGAGGTTGGGTTTGAACCTAAATATATGAATCAACAGACAGATTTAAGGACATTAAAGTTATTTTTATATACATAGTTTATATTATCAATAAAATACTGAACTGCAAAATAACTGCATACATAATGTTTAAAGATTTTAAAAATGCTGATTTAATAGGTGAAAAACTGCTTGGTGAGTATCTTGATGTCCCCTCTCTTAAAGGAACAGTAAAGTAATAATTAGACATTCAGGATTTAGACAGAGCATACCTTTTTAAACAATTTTCCAATTTACTTTTATTATTTAATTTGCTTCCCTCTCTTGTTATCCTTTGCTAAAAGGTTTATCTAGGAAAGCTCAGGAGCAGCAAAGAACCTAGGTTCTAGCTGCTAATTGGTGGCTGCATATTTATATACCGATGGTCATTGGCTCACCTATATGTTCAGTCAGAAATTTGTAGTGCATTACTGTTTCTTCAACAAAAGTGAAGCAAATTTGATAATAGAAGTAAACTGGAAAGTGTAAAATTGTATGATCGACCTAAATCATGAAAAACAATGTTTGGGTTTCATGTCCTTTTAATTAAATTGAATTAGAGTTAACTGTAAATGAGTTAGTCTACTGGTCCAACCAATCATTGTCTAGTATGTTGCTAAACCAATCATTGTCTAGTATGTTGCTAAACCAATCATTGTCTAGTATGTTGCTAAACCAATCATTGTCTAGTATGTTGCTAAACCAATCATTGTCTAGTATGTTGCTAAACCAATCATTGTCTAGTATGTTGCTAAACCAATCATTGTCTAGTATGTTGCTAAACCAATCATTGTCTAGTATGTTGCTAAACCAATCATTGTCTAGTATGTTGCTACAGCATTTTAAGGAAACTCATTTTGGTGCATGTGACCAGCACCGAGTTTTTTAGCAAAAGCAAGAAAAATGAATAATGATTGTGCAATTTAAACAGTTTATTAACTCTGCATAAATCAGTGATTAAAATGAATAGACAGTTGTGTAAGAATGAAAAAGCTATAGATTGTGCATCTGAGTATGAAATAAATCGTATTATGATTAAAGATAGGGAAATCTACTAAATGGAGAGTTTTAGGTGCTCAGTCTGACTCCCGTAAAACAACTGTTTTTTATGGTCAAACTTAATCCGCAACCTTGTTTGGAGAAGCAAATCTGGAGGCAACAGGGCTTTCCACTGTCATTGTTTAGCGTCGGTAGAAATGTGTGTTCTTTTCTTTTTAAGCTAAGACTAAGGGCCAGAGGATCTAAACTTCACCGGATCAGACGTGTTTTTCTCACTGACCATCACAGGCGCTGCCCTTATGGAATTATCTTAAACAAGGAGCTGCCCCTGTGAATAAAAAGATGTCCCCTATAGAAAGTAATGGATCTTGCTGGAGAGGCAAACTTTGCTGGGTAGAGGGAAGTTGGCAGTGAGCATAGAGTGCACTTTAAAAATAAAGTGTGCATCAAGAACTAATTACATTTATTTTCTACGTATAGCACCTTGCAGTTGCCTTTATTTTTGTACACTTGTTTTTCTATTAAGTATTAAGTATTTTGCGTATTTTGTCACAACTTCTCCACCTTTTCAGTTGTGAGAAAAAACAGAGAGAATTGTAGGCCGGAAATGTTTCGAGAATTGCAGTGAGATATGAGAGAATGTCATATACGCCCATGGAACGCCCATGTTCAGCCCATTTTATGGTACATTAACAATTACGTTTGTGTTTTGTACTAATAAGTATGAATTTCTATGTGATTTTTGCATGCCCAGTGTACTTAAATTATGATTTATGCTGTGCTTATTTAATACCATTTATTCCTGTGTAATTTACATGCAAATTTTAGATTTTTAATAACATACGATTTCTGGTGAAAAATTTTGTTACAATTTTTACTGTACCTTAATGAGACAGAAAAAAAATGAATTCATGATTCAGATAGAACATACAATTTTAAATAACTCCAATTTTCTTCTATTATCAACATTTCTTTGTTCTCTTGTTAACCTTTGTTGAAAAGCCGGGAGGTACGTTCTGAAGTGTGCACATGTCTACAGCACTATATGGCATTTAGTGCTCCAGAGACGTGCACATTACCTATCTAGATATCTCTTCAAAAACAATAACATGAGAATGAAACAAATTTGATAAGAGAATTAAATTGGACACTTTTTAAAATTGTATTCTCCGTCTGAATCATGAATGAAAAATGTTGAGTTTCATGTCACCTTTAACAATACAACTTTTTCCTGAGTATTTTTGTGTCAATGGTTGAATTATTCATTTTGTATGATTTTTAAAACATTGTGCACTTTTGTAATTTATGCATCTGCTTCCCATATAAAAATGGGTTTTAGATCATTTGACCAGGGAAATAGGAATACTGACGAGCATTCTGTATTAATCTCGCCCCAAGTCACACAATTCATTTAGGATATTCAGACATATGTCTATAATAGAGGAGCTCATGCTTTCCCTGTTGGCTAAGTGATGGTTACTGCTACTAAAATGATAAACAATTTAAAAAGCTGTTAATAAATATTGCAAATAATAATAATAATAATAATAATGTTCTCATTCAAACACAACAAATTCAAGTAAAGTCTCAGTTTCTGTGCTTGCTTAAATTAAATTTAAATGTTTGAATTCTAATTTGATGAACTGCATGCAAGTGCAACTGTACAAATTACCATCCATCCCCATTACTCCCCCTTTTGTTAAACAACAAACAGACACACGTCAAAATCTTGTGGGAAGCCCTAAAGAAGAGTGGCAGCTGTTAAAGCTGCAGGGGGGGGGGGGAGTTAACTCCATATTAATGACCATGACTTTAGAATGAGATGTCCAACAAGCTCATACAAGTGGGGGATTTGCAGCAAATTCATTAAAAGGACATTAAACCCCTCGTCTTCTAGAGGTGCCAAAAAGCAAAATCTAGTAACTATGATTTCCAAATGGTGCAAATTATGCAGCTAGTTTAGGCAGTTCACAGTCTTTTATTGATTTTTGGCCACTTAAGGGGGCGTAGGATTTTTTTTTTACACATACCTAAGAGGTGTTTATGTCCCTTTAAACATATTTAAATCAATAACTATATGTCCCTGAGTGATGCAGGAGAACAGTTACTCTATATACACTGTTTTTTAATTTAGATTTAATACATTTCAGTATCTGATCAATTTAAAACCACTTAAATCTGCTATTTCTTATATGTCTAGAACCATCATTCTTGTTTTTTTTTCAATACAACATACAAACTAATGTTTGGTTGTCTCTAATATAAATAATCATAATTTCAGAGGTCATATAAGTAAAGTAGGCTGATTTTTAAAAGGACAACAAAGTACAAATTAACCCCTCAAGGACCACTATGTACCTTTATGTCACTGGTCTTAGTTTTTTTGGTTATAATTGTGCAGGTCCCACCGCCAGCGGCAGGTCCGCAATATTATACTATCTGTCCCTCCTGCTGGCCACTGGAAATAACGGTCTTGCTATTAAAAATGCAAGCCCTTTAGAAAGACCAGCAACGTAGAGGATACCTAGCTGGTCATTAAACACAAAATTGCACTCTTTGCAGGTGATGTCATTATTATGATCACAAAACCAATGCTTTTCCTAACTGTGATTTATTCTATAATATATCTCAATTTGGTCTCATATCCAGCTTTAAAATAAATAATGACAAATGTGAAGCTATCGCCATAGAGCTTCCCAAACATAACAAACAATTACTAGAATTAAATTTCAGATTCCAATGGGCTTAAAAACAGCCATTAGATACCTTGGAGTCCACATTCCCCCAGATATCACGTCTCTATATGACCTTAATTATAAATTTATATTTTAATACTTAAAAAGAGAAATGCTTAAATAGACAAAATATAATATCTCTTTTTATGGGCGTTTGGTTGTATCTAAAATGTCAATTTTTGCCAGTGCTCCTATATATCTATTTAGATCCATCCCAATATCAGTAAAAAACAAACAAAGACCTCACAGATTGTTGCATTTATCTGGAACTATAAAAACCTAGGCCTCCATTACATATGCAGCGTCGCCCGCAAAAGCCGGCGACGCCAGATTTTACGCAATTTTGATATTACATATACGGCATAGCATACAAGTTACTCGCGTATATTTCACCCTTCGGACATATTTTTTTTACCCATAGACTAACATAGAACAGACGCGCAATTTGGTATCCAATATACAGCGTAAGGACTTACGCGCGCAGAATTCAGAAAATCTACTCCATTCTCATCTCGCCACATATTGCAGATGCAGCAACCCTTGCACTGACTAAAACAACAATGTAACTCCCTGGAAGCCTTAACAAACACATACATTTAAGCAGCATCTCAAGGTTAAAGGGACAGTATACTATGATATTGTTTTTTTAAGGTTTATTTGGGTATTTGAAATAGTTTGAAGCCACAACATAATCAAATGGATTGAGCTTGTAGGTACTTCATCACATTGTGGACATATACTTGCTTATTTACTTTAAATGTATTATCAAAACAATCAACAATACTTGGAGGAGAGAACAATGGGAAATCATAATTGTATTACCTTCATCTCTTTATATATGGGTTTATATATGAATTTTGAATAGCATAATTACGTGTCACATTTTTATATGAAATTGCGGTTAATTTTTACGAGTGTTAGCCTAATTTGCATAAAACTACTCTTTATTGACACTTTCCGTGGATAAAATACTGGCGTAAGTTACTTGTGACAACTAAAATGTGTATTTGCGCACATTTCAGAAGATCGCCAGTTTGTCCTACTTACGCCAGTTTAGCATCTAACGGCGCAGTATATATAATACCCCGATGTGCGAGGTGAAATTACGGGTGGCGCTGGTTCCCACGCTTGCACCAAAACTTGCGCCGTATATGTGATTGCGCCCCTTGAACTATAAAAAACCTAGTATCTGCCTACTATTATGCTGCATGATTTGCTCAAATATAATCTGTACCAGTGACAGCACAATTTTTTACATTAAAAAATCCTGTGGCACACCACCATCCCCAAATTTTACAAAACCACTCATTGTAGCCTAATACAGTATATATATATATATATATATATATATATATATATATATATATATATATATATATATATATATATATATATATATATATATACACAGTGCACTCACTAATTAACAACTTACTATATTGATATGTGGTCCGCCCTGTGTAAATGATGCCATCTGCCTGATGAGCCTGTCAGTCTGCCTCTGTGATGGCGGCACACCTGACAATCTCTCACGGCACACTAGTGTGCCGCGGCACAGTGGTTGAAAATCACTGATCTATACTATAATTATGTTTGTAATGTCCATCGCCGTAGGCAGTTGCCCACGCATCCTTAATGGAATGTTACCACCCTGCCATTTTTGGAATCCACCGGGATGCAGGGAAGGAAAACAGAGCATTTAAAAAAAAAAAAACATCGCCCGCACGAAGTATAACAAAAAAACCCGAACCTCACACACAAAGTATTAACAAATACACTGCAAACCCACACATCGCAAAACCTAATTACCCTATTAACCTCTAAATCACAAAACCACCACATCACAATAAACATAATTAACCTATTAACCCCTAAACTGCAAAACCCACATATCGCAATAAACCTAATTAATCTATTAACCCCTAAACCGCAAAACCCCCACATTGCAATAAACATAATTAACCTATGAACCCCTAAACCGCAAAACCCACACATCGTAATAAACCTATTTACCCCATTAACCCCTAAACCACAAAAACCCCACATTGTAATAAACCTAATTAACCTATTAACCCCTTAAACTGCCAAAACCCACAACGCAAATAACTAATGAAATTACTAAGCCCCCTAAACTAAAACCGCCTAACCTAACACCCCCTAAATTAACACAAAATAACTAAAAACAATAAATACTAAAGTTACAAAAAAAAGCTAAGGTTCCAAAAAAATAAAAAAGGCTAACATTGCAGAAAATAAAAAAACAAATTACCAAAGTTTACAAAATTAAACCTAATCCCTATGAAAATAAAAAAGCCCCCCAAAATAAAAACACCCCCTACTCTAAGAATAAACTACCAGTAGCCCTTAAAAGGGCTTTTTGCAGGGCATTGCCCCAAGATAAACAGCTCTTTTATATTAAAAATACACAAAATCCCCCCTAAAAGTAATCCCCCCACCCACCAAACCCCCCAAAATAAAAGAACCTATCACTAAAAAAAAACTACCCATTGACCTGAAAAGGGCATTTGTTTTGGCATTGCCCTTAAAACGGCATTTAGCTCTTTTACTGCTCATCCCTAATATAAATAAAACAAACCCACCCCAAAAAAAACAAAAAAAAACTAACCCCCAGGTTGGTACTCACCATTCCTGAAGTCTGGCGGAGAAGGTCCTGTTCCAGGCGGTGAAGTCTTCTTCCAAGCGGCAACCTCTTCTTTCTTCTTCCAGGAACAATCCGGCACGGAGAGGAGGGGTGGAGCTGAAGACCGGAGACCCTGGAGCTGAAGACCGGCGACCCTGGAACTGAAGACCGGCGACCCTGGAACTGAAGACCGGCGATCCTGGAACTGAAGACCGGTGACCCTGGAGCTGAAGACTGGTGACCCTGGAACTGAAGACCGGCGACTGCGGAGCCATGGAGCATGAAGAATCCTCTTCGTACGATCGCCACCGTACACTGAATAGTGAATTCAAGGTATGCAATTACAGATGGCGTTCCTTGAATTCCTATTGGCTGATTTGATTCTTCAAATTCAAATCAGCCAATAGGATGAGAGCTACTGAAATCCTATTGGCTGTTTAAATCAGGCAAAAGGAATTTTATTTGTTTATTTTTTTCTGTAGTTCATTTTTTTTATTAATAACACAGACTGAGAGGGGAGAGAAAGCAAATGAGAGGGGAGAGAGAGAGCAAATGAGAGGGGAGAGAGAGAGCAAAAGAGAGGGGAGAGAGAGAGCAAAAGAGAGGGGGGAGAGAGAGAGAGAGCAAAAGAGAGGGAAGAGAGAGAGCAAAAGAGTGGGGGGAGAGAGAGCAACAAGAGGGGAGAGAGATAGAGCAAAAGAGAGGGGAGAGAGAGAGCAAAAGATAGGGGAGAGGGAAAGAAAAAGAGAGGGGAGAGGGAGACCAAAAGAGAGGGGGGAGAGAGAGCAAAAGAGAGGGGGGAAAGAGAGCAAAAGAGAGGGGGGAGAGATCAAAAGAGAAGGGGGAGAGAGAGCAAAAGAGAGAGGGGAGAGAGAGCAAAAGAGTGGGGGGAGAGAGAGCAAAAAGAGGGGAGAGAGATAGAGCAAAAGAGAGGGGAGAGAGAGAGCAAAAGAGAGGGGAGAGGGAAAGAAAAAGAGAGGGGAGAGGGAGACCAAAAGAGAGGGGGGAGAGAGAGCAAAAGAGAGGGGGGAAAGAGAGCAAAAGAGAGGGGGGTGAGATCAAAAGAGAAGTGGGAGAGAGAGCAAAAGAGAGGGGGGAGAGAGCGCAAAAGAGGGGGGATAGAGAGCAAAAAAGGGTGGTAAAAGAATCCATCTGGATGGATTCTTTGAACACCCTGCTTTTTCCGTCACCACTATAGACTGCCCTTCCGAAAATGGCAGGGTGGTTTGGTGGTTCCGTCACCACAATAGACTGCCCTCTGGGTAGGCTTTCCCACTAGTTATGGAATAATTCAGATGGCCAAATAATATTTTGGTCTGACTGATTTTTAGGATTTTGTGGTCAAACAGGGTCCGCAGACCACATTCTTGAAAGTCATATGTAACAATTTCACACTCTCTCTCTATTTTTATGGGATTCTCTAACCCAGAGGTTTTCTCTACTTTCTAAGGCTTCTGGGACAACCCCCTAGAATAGTTATCTCTCAACAATAGACTCATCCATACAGGTCAAATGGGCAAACAAAGGATATTACTGGATAACAGAAATCATAAGGAATTGGTCCATGATAACCTTTGACCTATATTGCAGTTTGGACAAACCAGATTGTTCTAGTTGGTACTATTACCTTTAATTAAGAACTAGAGTTACTAATCTCCCGAAAGAGGAAAGAGATGGGACCAAAACCTTTTTAGATCATCTTTGTTTAACAAAAACTAGAACCAAACAATCAATCTCAGACTTATATCCATACTTTAATTATCTTAATACTGTTTCAAAAGATTAATATATGATTAAATGTAAATCTGACATCTCCACTGAGATGCACTTACCTATGTGGATTTGTACAATTAAAAGAAATGTGTCTTTCTCAGTTTCTGCAAACCCTCAGGAAAATTACTTTAAAGTAGCATTTAGGTGGTACCTTAACCCTACTAGATTATATGTTAATTATTCTCACCAAGAAACCTTATGTGATCAAGACTGTGGTCAAAAAGGCACCTACAGTTATATGTGGTGGATCTGTTCCAAAGTTCAGAAGATCTGGCAAGAAACGTCTGACCTACTGACTGCAATGCTAGGCACATTGATTGCTCTCACTCTATCACAGGCTCTTCAACATACTTATTTTAAAAAAAAATCACAAATCTAAATATAAGTTGATTGCAACTATATGCACTGCAACTCGTATTCGTATTGCAAACTTCTGGTGATTCATAGTCCCAACTTTTTCTGTAATTATTAATAAAATAAAACGTTTCCATGAACTTGCTAGCCTCTCTGCCATCCTATTGGATAAAAGAGAATAATGTTTAGATATCTGGAGTTTGTGGATTTCATATATAACCTATAGGTAAACCACAAGCCAGTTATGGGGGCCTCTTTGCGCTGTCCTCGGGTCCAGACCTCACACACATAGTAACATTTCTATTTATAAATCACTTATAACTACATTTAAGAATATTTTCTCTATAGGGAAAGTTCACTGCTGATGATAAAGTTAGGGGAGGTTAGGATAATTTGTAAGTGGTGACTCTCACTACTCGATCAGTGTGTATATATTCTTAGTTAATAGAGTTCCAGTCCTTAAACCTTTTTTCTTTGTTGTTTTTTTGTCTTATACCTTATGCCTTTCTTCTGCTGATTTGCACCAGACTCTGACAAATATTCTGTATAAATGTTTTAATTACAGATATAAATGATTCTGGAATTATTATATGTATACTTTAATGAAAGGAAGACATCCAGCAAGCTTTCTTATTGTTTATTGTATGAAAATACAATAAAGTTGATTAAAAACAAAACAAAACAAATCTCTAATATAAAGGTCCGGAGTGCAATATTAGTAAAACTCTAATAACCAATTTAAATTATAATAACTTCCACAAAAAAATAAGATTGTAATAGACCCTAACAATAAATGTACACATAATTAACCCTAACCACAATAGCTGATACCCTCCAGGAATTAAAGCCTTATCCTGTACACCCCTTCCATAATAAACTATATTAGCCTTGAAAGAAAAAAAATGTTAATTGGTAATATAAAATAAAAATGTTGTCTTGATATAGTATATCACAACTGGAGCAAAAGGCTCTGTATAGATTTTACGTAATTACTTATATTTTCTTAAGTCTGATATTTTAAAAAGTCCATTTGTCAACAACTTTTTAACCCCTTTAACATATATATTCTAACTGGTCAGTCAGTTAAAGGCTAGGTCACATTCCAGTAGTAAATGTAATACTGATAATGCTGAAACAACTGGGGATAAAAACAAACGTGTTGTGAATTATTCACTTTTAATAAATAAATAAATAATTGTATGATTGTTTTATTCAGAGCACTTTTCTTTCAGCGACAACTAATTAACACAATTAGGGATCTGTGCCAATCAATCAGAGTTCCCTTACAAAATGAATATAATCATATTTTTTAGGGTTTACAAATTCTATTGAATTGTTTAAAACTCCAAAACAATAATCTGATAGTTTTCAAACACTAATAGCTTTAAACTATGTTTTGTGTACAAAAAAATATGTCATTGTTCGGTGCATAATGAAACTTAAAGGATTACTTTCTGTTATAATTTTTAAGCTAAACAACTAACATATTAAAGTTAATAAACATTAATTAAAACCTACTGACCTATATTTTCTCCAAAACGAAGTTTCATAACGTTCTAAAAGTTATATCTTTTATTCGCCGATGATGTCACGTTATCCTGCCCACTATTTTCAGCACTGCATGTTCAAAATACTTAAACCAATAACTTTGTGTTTAAAGCGCCATTTTGAAACCTAGGTATTGTAAACGGATTGGTACAGAGCAAAGGATACCCACGGAGTGGGTTTGGAAAACAATTAAATTTGCAGACAAGATTTCTGATATACGGTAGAGATATGTTAATGAAATGCTATTGATAAAAAGCGTATTTGGGGTAGTTAGTTAGTAACAGGCATAGAAAATATTTACTTACAGTGGCCCTTTAAAATGTAACATTTCTATTTTGTGTATTTACTTTAAGAATGCTTACTGAAATAGCTAATAGTAGGGATGGGCGAATGTTCTACAGCATTTTAAAAATGAAACAAATTTTTACACATTCGTTCGTTCATTTCGAATGTTTCTACAACAGTCTAACATTTGTTTAATGTTAGACCAATAACTTTGTGCTTAAACCAATAACTTTGTGTTTAAAGCGCCATTTTGAAGCCTAGGTATTGTAAACGGATTGGTACAGAGCAAAGGATACCCACGGAGTGGGTTTGGAAAACAATTAAATTTGCAGACAAGATTTCTGATATACGGTAGAGATATGTTAATGAAATGCTATTGATAAAAAGCGTATTTGGGGTAGTTAGTTAACAACAATTAAAATTATGGGGAGGCGAAAAGTGAGTTTAAAATCCTCCACTAAATACAAAATATAGAGAAAATAACTCATTGTGTAAACCATTTACAAATCTAAACAAGTCAGAAGACTTGCATTAAACCCAGAAACTCTCTGACTACACTGTTTCCAATGCAGCAAAGGAATCTGGGTAAGATATGCAAATGAGGTTCACAATGACTCACCTTTTTACTTTTAGCCTGCTTTTTAAGACAGACTTCCCTTTATGCCATAGCACTGCTGCATTACACAGCTTTAATGCTTAGCTAGGGTTAGTACAGTGATTTAGACCAATCCCAGGACAGCTGTTTCGTGGTTATTGCCACTCATCAGCTGGGAGTAGGTTAAATCACTGCTTGGAAAAGTTCATTTCTGGGGGAAATTCAACAACAATTAAAATTATGGGGAGGCGAAAAGTGAGTTTAAAATCCTCCACTAAATACAAAATATAGAGAAAATAACTCATTGTGTAAACCATTTACACATCTAAACAAGTCAGAAGACTTGCATTAAACCCAGAAACTCTCTGACTACACTGTTTCCAATGCAGCAAAGGAATCTGGGTAAGATATGCAAATGAGGTTCACAATGACTCACCTTTTTACTTTTAGCCTGCTTTTTAAGACAGACTTCCCTTTATGCCATAGCACTGCTGCATTACACAGCTTTAATGCTTAGCTAGGGTTAGTACAGTGATTTAGACCAATCCCAGGACAGCTGTTTCGTGGTTATTGCCACTCATCAGCTGGGAGTAGGTTAAATCACTGCTTGGAAAAGTTCATTTCTGGGGGAAATTCAACAACAATTAAAATTATGGGGAGGCGAAAAGTGAGTTTAAAATCCTCCACTAAATACAAAATACAGAGAAAATAACTCATTGTGTTAACCATTTACAAATCTAAACAAGTCAGAAGACTTGCATTAAACCCAGAAACTCTCTGACTACACTGTTTTCAATGCAGCAAAGGAATCTGGGTAAGATATGCAAATGAGGTTCACAATGACTCACCTTTTTACTTTTAGCCTGCTTTTTAAGACAGACTTCCCTTTATGCCATAGCACTGCTGCATTACACAGCTTTAATGCTTAGCTAGGGTTAGTACAGTGATTTAGACCAATCCCAGGACAGCTGTTTCGTGGTTATTGCCACTCATCAGCTGGGAGTAGGTTAAATCACTGCTTGGAAAAGTTCATTTCTGGGGGAAATTCAACAACAATTAAAATTATGGGGAGGCGAAAAGTGAGTTTAAAATCCTCCACTAAATGCAAAATATAGAGAAAATAACTCATTGTGTAAACCATTTACAAATCTAAACAAGTCAGAAGACTTGCATTAAACCCAGAAACTCTCTGACTACACTGTTTTCAATGCAGCAAAGGAATCTGGGTAAGATATGCAAATGAGGTTCACAATGACTCACCTTTTTACTTTTAGCCTGCTTTTTAAGACAGACTTCCCTTTATGCCATAGCACTGCTGCATTACACAGCTTTAATGCTTAGCTAGGGTTAGTACAGTGATTTAGACCAATCCCAGGACAGCTGTTTCGTGGTTATTGCCACTCATCAGCTGGGAGTAGGTTAAATCACTGCTTGGAAAAGTTCATTTCTGGGGGAAATTCAACAACAATTAGTTAGTAACAGGCATAGAAAATATTTACTTACAGTGGCCCTTTAAAATGTAACATTTCTATTTTGTGTATTTACTTTAAGAATGCTTACTGAAATAGCTAATAGTAGGGATGGGCGAATGTTCTACAGCATTTTAAAAATGAAACAAATTTTTACACATTCGTTCGTTCATTTCGAATGTTTCTACAACAGTCTAACATTTGTTTAATGTAATAGTATGTCTAATGATATCTTTAAATGTAATATTCAATTCAAATTTTTCCAATTATTGGAATCTATATATTTGTAATAGTATTTCTAATGGACTTTTTAAATCTAATATTCGAATTATGTAATATACGAAACAGAAACATTCAAATGAATATATTTGTATCTATTATGTATAAATTTACTAAATTCACTACCATATAAACTATTGAACTTCTGAATAGTATTTGTTAAATTGAATATTACATTTGAAATTTTGAATGTGGATATTCGATCTAATTCTGAACATTCGAAAATGAAAATAAAATTTGAAAACTGTAAAAAACATTCAATTACCGAATGTAAATGGATTTTCATTCTTATCAACATTCGATTTTCCAAAATGAATGTCCACAGGACTATTTGTTCTAACAAATGAATTGCACTTCCAGCACATTTGCCGCTCCCTAGTGAATAGTATTTTAGCAACTACACATGCTATATGACTGTATAGCTATTAATGTGTTATTCATATCTGCAATTATTATCATTGCAAAGCACTTTTCTTTAATGATTCAGATAGAGCATAGATTTTTCAACAATTATACATATTATCAAATTTGCTTCATTCTCTTGGAACTCTTTGTTGAAGGAGCAGCAATGCACTACAGGGAGCTAGCTGAACACAGATGAGCCAGTGACAAAAGACATATATGTGCAACCACCAATCAGCAGCTATCTCCCACTAGTACATTGTTGCTTCTGAGCCTACCAAGGTAAGCTTTTCAACAAAGTATACAGAGAGAACAAAGCAAATAAAATATATTAGAAGTAAATTAGAAAGCTAAGATTGCTCTATCTAAATAATGAATGTTTAATTTGCACGTAACTGTCCCTTTAATAGCACAAAACTGCATGAGGACAAGTGGAGCCCAGTATTCTAATCTAAAACACTTTTCTGGCTACTTTGAAGTATTCAGGTTTACAAATTATACACTTTGGACCTGGTGATAATTAATTTATTTTATTTTGCTGATTTTTCCTTTGTTAAAGGTATTGCGCACACTTTCTTTACATTTTAAAGACACTTTTTTTTTCATTAAAAGTTATGTTCAGTTCACACTTTAAAATCAGGAAACAATCAATTAAACACAATCAATGAAATGTTCTTTTATGCAATAAGGTGTTTGGACATTTCGATAAAATAAAATTCATTGAATTGATACAATATTAATTACCCACATGTTATGAATTAATATTTTTGGTTAAGTAGAAAAAAAAAAACCTTTATTAAAATGTATTCGACAGTGATTATTACCATTATCAATGTTGCATGAATTATCTTTCATATATTACTTTTGTTATTGTTATGTATCTTTTAGCTTCTATAATTGTTTGTATTCTTGTTAAAGGGATACTGAACCCACATTTTTTCTTTCCTGATACAGACAGAACAGCAATTTTAAGCAACTTTCTGATTTACTTCTATTATCAATTTTTCTTCGTTCTCTTTGTATCTTTATTTGAAAAAAGCAAACATGTAACCTTAAGAGCCGGCCCATTTTTGGTTCAGCATCTGGGTAGCGCTTGTTGATTGGTGGCTAAATGTAGAGAAGACAGTGATAATACAGACAGGTAAGAATTACAGTTGAAATATAAGAATAAAGTAAGAAAAGACTGGTCCGGAACACAGTTCTGGAAATGAGAACCTCAGTAAGTACTTAGCAGTAACAGGACTTAGCGGGCACTCAACAGTAACAAGACTCAACTGGCACTTGGCTTGCACTTTGGCTATGAAATGATAACGGCAGGCACTTTACCAGTGACAGGATACAATCAAGCAACATAATATATACAGGTACTTTAGCTGAAACAGGATACAAGCAGATATTTTGACTGTCGCAGGATACAGACAGGTACTCAGGGGAAACACACAGGCCTAAGAACACAGACACCTAGGTTCATTCCTGAGCACATGATTGACAGAAACAGTTTTTTTAATAAACCTTAGAAATAAATATTGCCAAAAATAATACTTGTAAAAGTTTAAAAGCCACCATGGGATGGGTTAGCTGTAGTGTGGATTGAAAGGGATTACAATAGACTCCTATGAAAGTCAAGATTGCCTCATCCCCTTTTAAAAACCTGAAAATCACAACAGTGGCTTTTACTAAAATATTACAATTAAAATCACACCATTTCTAGATGTTTGGGTCCTGAAGTTACTTTTCCTACAGATCCACTTAGTTGTACAGGATATCACGTACTCAACACATATACATGTTTTAATACACAGAGAGAGATGTACACTCACAGGAATGAACAACAAGATCAATAATATTATTAGCCTGTTCTATGGTGATTTACCACCTGGGTGCAGCTTTTTAGCCCAGTAATTCTTTTCACAGAGTAGAACTTTCCTGTAGTATATCAGTCTGATCCCGCCTATTATGGTCAGTCCAGCACTGAACTACCAGGCAATTCCTCCCTGAACAAGGAACACAGCAACCCCAGACGATCGTTTCGGCCTTCATTGGGTCTCATCAGTGAGGTGTAGCTATACTCCTCTAAGCACACTAAGCAAGGAGTCCACGTCTGGTTGCCCCTTTTTCCCTTAAGGAGATTAAATACACAAATAGAGAAGCGCACTCACAGGAACGAACAACCAACTCAATACCATTGTTAGCCTGTTCTATGGTGATTTACCACCTGGGTACAACTTCTTTTAGCCCAGTAATGTTTTTCACAGAGTAGAATTTTCCTGTAGTATATAAGTCTGATCCCACTTATTACGGTCAGTCCAGCACCAAAATACCAGGCCTTTATTGTGCCTCGTCAGTGAGGTGTAGCCATATTCCTCTAAGCATATACCTGCGTATCTATATGTAAATGTGTGCCCTGTTCACTGTATACAGTCTCTACAATAGGGATGAATGGAATTTTAATTAATTTATATCATGTATGTTAACAGACCCCCACAATGTCATTTCAGAGACTTCTCACATGTGCAAGATAATAGACACTTTCCAAATAGCCGTGAAATAGTTGTAAAGGTGTCTAAAATGCTTTTTTGAGCACTTATCAAGTGCCTAAAATGTACTATTGTAATTGCATCAAATAAAAAAAGTAGCATTTTTGGCTAGAGAAAGAGATAAAAGGGTCAGAAGATTGTGATTGAGGCCAAAGTTAGATAAATGGGCTATGGTTGGCTTGATGGACATTTTGGAATGGACCAAACACTAAAACCTCACAAAACCCTTGTGATATTTTTCAGAAGAAAGGAATGGAGCCCTCAGTTGATGACTGTTCTTATGATTGGAATAACATCAAAACAACTTTTTGTTTGTATTTAGATGCTTGTACTAAAATTAAATATAAAAAAAAATAATGACACTATTATAGTAAGCAGGATATCAATATTATCATTGAGTATGAAATTCAGATGAACATTGTTTAGCACAACTAACACCTTTAAAATTGTGTATAAAGTATTAATATGTTTATTTTAAAATATTCAAGGGCAGTCTTCAAATGTTGAGCAGGATCATTTAACAAAATAGTTTAATTAGATAATTAAGTTTTTTGGCCATATCTAATCATCACTAATGATTATTTCTGGATAAAAACTGAATTTATTTTATTTTAAGCTTAAAATGTAAAGCTTCTACTAAAATGTAGTCACTATAGATCTATCCCAAGATAACCACATGCATAATATCCTTGAATTTACATGCAAATGTCTATAATGTATCCTTTATAAAGTAAATAATTATTAATAATTGATTTACTACACTTATACTAATTATTATCACTTAATTATTATTAAATGTCTGACCCTGTGTCTCATTATCTCTTGGTCACATCTGTATAATTCATGGCATGATTAGTCTTCTAGTCCTAATTTAAATTTGCTAGACATACATTTCTACAAATTATCTATGAATACGGCTGGTTCAAAATGGTAATTTACAGGGTATAATTAGAAACCTATTGTCTATTACAATATATGACAAACCTTAAGCTTATATGGAAAAGCAAAGATAATTTTATGATTTAATTTTGTGAAGGATAAAAATTTCTTAACTTGCAACGTGATCATCAAATGTAATTATTTTCTGAGAAGAGCAACACACTTTTTTTTGTTTCTGATTATTAAATATTGCATTTGAAAATTCAATATGACAATTTGAATGTTAATTCTTAAAGATATAAGTGTAAAGTCAAATTGAATATTTGAATGTTACATATATTGTACACATGATGCTTACGTTCAGTATTCAAATATTACTATTTCTTCTAAAAAAAAACATCAAGAGGAACAATTGCTGTATCATTTAAATTAAAAACAAATTTGAAGATTTGTCCATCTTTAAATAATGCATCCTACAATATCAAACAACCATACATTTTATATTTAGATTATATTATTGTGTATATGATACTACACTAATATTATATTACATATTAGCATATTTATCAATATAATATAATTTAAACAATAGAGGGTGGGGGATCAGTAATTGGCAGTTACCTGAATCGTACAAGAATAATAGTTGCAATAATCAGAGCCGAGAAGGAGAGTGAATATCCGATTGTATAAATGATAAAAAGAGATGATAACTGCTCTTCAGGCTGTTCCTACAGAAATAAAGAACAGAGGGAATTTAAATCATATTTAATATAACTAATATTTAGGAATGTGTATTTGTTAAACAAATGCCGAATATGGTTGTGGGCTAATATTTAGCACATGATTCATTAGTGTGAAAGTGCAGCACACAAGCATATTGATTTGCACATACATTTTTTTAAAGCACTTTCACACTAAATAAATTGCTGACATCCATATTCACAAACAAATACTGAATTCTGAACTACTAATATTTATTGTTTAACAATGCACTCATATTCATCTTAAGATGTCATGCTTTCTTCTGCTTTGCACACAGTTTATAATAATCATATTAAACTAAACACTTATCAAACAGAAAAAAAATACATACTTTAAAAGGGTATAAATAAACAAAAATGGGAAACAACAAGGTATCAAAAGGGAAGGGTCAACACCCCTTCAAATAATAGTAGGAACCAATGTCTCTTTCTAAACTCATTGTGACATGAAACATCACTGTTAATTTAACATCCACTTTCCAATACAGTATACCTAACATATGTGACAATAGCACATAGCTCAAAATAATTCCACTATCTATCTATCTATCTATCTATTTATCTATCTTTCATCTATTTATCTAACTTTTATCTATCTATCTATCATCTATCTATATCTAGCATCTATCTATATTTCAATCAATTTATCTATCTATCTTTAATTTATTTATCTATCTATCTATCTATCTATCTATCTATCTATCTATCTATCTATTGATCTATCTATGTATCTTTCATCTATCTTTCATCTATATATGTATCTATATATCTGTCTGTCTGTCTATCTATAAACAACACGTTCACCATGTCATCCACCACTCTCTCCTACTCAAATAGTTAATTAAAATACTTTTATTGTGGGCAGAAGGGTTTAGCCCATGTGAAAACTCTTATGAACAATACTTGTTGTTTGTTGCTGCCAGATGTCTTTAAAAAGGATGAGAAAATAATTTGAATAAATGTTATTAAAGACATGTTTCATTTGAAATGCACAAGAATAAGAGATCTATTATCAGTCATCATACTAAAGAATCAATTATATTATGGATAATGTCGCACATTACATCAGTGACATAATAATATATTTACAGTGGCATCACTAATAATATCAAAGTAACCAGTCCCCTTATAACATATGTCACACTTTCAATTTGCTGCTGATACTTATGCACAAATAAGCAGACAATCTAAATATTTACAAGCAGAAAATAAGTTGATTTTGACATTGAAACATATAAAACTGAGATGTATATTTGTATATACAAATACATACATAAATACATAGAAAGACAGATCTACAGCTGAAGACTCTTCTACAGTAATTGTATACTTTTCGAATGTGTAAACCTGCCAGGATACATTTATCATGTGTGTTATTTTATAATGTATATCATACAAACTTTATTGTCAAAGGCAAAGGGTCCTTGTAATAAAAATCAGAACGGGGTATATCAAGAACAAATAGGAAAAACAGAGAACCACACTGAGCTGAAAATGAACAGACACTGGAAAAAATCAATAGTCCGGTGTCACTCAGGGTGCAGTCTCTTTTAATTCTCAAAGGAGACACTTTGTATTTTATACCAGTCTGACCCAGCCCTTAATGCCCTGAAATTCTAGGAATTCTCTTCAACAACAATTGAAAGAAACAAACCTCAGAGGCTTTTCTGGGACTCATCAGTGAGGTGCATTATTATCCCTCTAGGCATATGAGAAAGTAGTCCACATATACGGCTAGATTACGAGTTTTGCAGTAAGCTGAAGAAGCAGCGTTAATAGGTCCTAACGCTGCTTTTTCACTACCGCTGCTATTACGAGTCTTGCAGGTTTAGGGGCACCGCACACTTTTTTGGCCTTACCGCAAACCGACTTACATAAAGTTTGTAAACCCTCTTTTCTATGGGACTTCCATAGCGCCGGTATTACGTGTTTGTCCTGGGAGGCCAAAAAGTGAGCGGTACACCCTCTACCTCCAAGATTCGTAACGCATTCTAAAGTCAGTAGTTATGAGTTTTACACTACAAAGCTGTAGAATAAAACTCATAACTAAAGTGCTAAAAAGTACACTAACACCCATAAACTACCTATTAACCCCTAAACTAAGGCCCTCCCACATCGCAAACACTATAATAAAATTTTTAACCCCAAATCTGCTGCTCCGGACATCACCGCCACTATAATAAACATATTAACTCCTAAACCGCCACACTCCCACCTCGCAAACACTAGTTAAATATTATTAACCCCTAATCTGCTGCCCCTAACATTGCCGCCACCTACATTATACTTATTAACCCCTAATCTTCCGCTCCGGATATCGCAGCAACCTACATTATATTTATTAACCCCTAATCTGCCGCCCCCAACGTCGCTGCCACTATTCTAAATTTATTAACCCCTAAACCTAACCCTAACCCTAACACCCCCCAACAAATATAATTTAAATAAATCTAAATAAAATTACTATTATTAACTAAATTATTTCTATTTAAAACTAAATATTTACCTTTAAAATAAACCCTAAGCTAGCTACAATATAACTAATAGTTACATTGTATCTAGCTTCGGTTTAATTTTTTATTTTACAGGCAAGATTTATTTATTTTAACTAGAAAGAATAGTTATTAAATAGTTATTAACTATTTAATAACTACCTAGCTAAAATAAATACAAATTTACCTGTAAAATAAAACCTAACCTAAGTTACACTAGTACCTAACACTACACTACAATTAAATCAATTCCCTAAATTAGATACAATTAAATAAATTAAATTAAATTAGCTAAATCACAAAAAACCTCACTAAATTACAGAAAATAAAAAACAAATTACAAGATCTTTAAACTAATTACACCTAAAAGCCCTATCAAAATAAAAAAGCCCCCCCCCAAAGTAAAAAAAAACCTAGACTAAACTAAACTACCAATAGCCCTTAAAAGGTCTTTTTGCGGGGCATTACCCCAAAGAAACCAGCTATTTTACCTGTAAAAAAATACAAACACCCCCCTAACAGTAAAACCCACCACCCACACAACCAACCCCCCAAATAAAAGCCTAAGTAAAAAAACCTAAGCTCCCCATTGCCCTGAAAAGGGCATTTGGATGGGCATTGCCCTTAAAAGAGCATTTAGCTCTATTGCAGCCCAAAACCCTAACCTAAGAAATAAACCCACCCAATACACCCTTAAAAAAATCCTAACACTAACCCCCGAAGATTCACTTACTGGCAGCAAGATGTCCTCAACGAAGCCGGCAGAAGTGGTCCTCCAGACGGGCAGAAATGGTCCTCCAGATAGGCAGAAGTCTTCATCCAGATGGCATCTTCTATCTTCATCCTTCCGACGTGGAGCGGCTCCATCTTCAAGACATCCGGCGTGGAGCATCCTCTTCAAACGACGTCTTCTTCGGAATGAATATCTCTTTAAGTGACGTCATCCAAGATGGAGTCCCTTAGATTCCGATTGGCTGATAGAATTCTATCAGTCAATCTGAATTAAGGTAGAAAAAATCCTATTGGCTGATGCAATCAGCTAATATGATTGAGCTTGCATTCTATTGGCTGATTGGAACAGCCAATAGAATGCCAGCTCAATCCTATTGGCTGATTGCATCAGCCAACAGGATTTGTTCTACCCTAATTCCGATTGGCTGATACAATTCTATCAGCCAATCGGAATCTAAGGGACACCATCTTGGATGACGTCACTTAAAGAGATATTCATTCCGAAGAAGACTTCGTTTGAAGAGGATGCTCAGCGCCGGATGTCTTGAAGATGGAGCCACTCCACGTCAGAAGGATAAAGATAGAAGATGCCATCTGGATGAAGACTTCTGCCCGTCTGGAGGACCACTTCTGCCCGTCTGGAGGACCACTTCTGCCGGCTTCGTTGAGGACATCTTGCCACTTGGATAAAGACCTCTCCCGGTAAGTGAATCTTCGGGGGTTAGTGTTAGGATTTTTTAAGGGTGTATTCGGTGGGTTTATTTTTTAGGTTAGGGTTTTGGGCTGCAATAGAGCTAAATGCTCTTTTAAGGGCAATGCCCATCCAAATGCCCTTTTCAGGGCAATGGGGAGCTTAGGTTTTTTTTAGTTAGGCTTTTATTTGGGGGGTTGGTTGTGTGGGTGGTGGGTTTTACTGTTGGGGGGGTTGTTTGTATTTTCTTTTACAGGTAAAAGAGCTGATTTCTTTGGGGCAATGCCCCGCAAAAGGCCCTTTTAAGGGCTATTGCTAGTTTAGTTTAGGCTAGGGTTTTTTTTTATTTTGGGGGGCTCTTAGATTAGCTGCAATTAGTTCAAAGAGCTTGTAATTTGTTTTTTATTTTATGTAACTTAGTGTTTGTTTTTTTGTGATTTAGCTAATTTAATTTATTTAATTGTATTTAATGTAGGGAATTTATTTAATTGTAGTGTAGTGTTAGGTGTTGGTGTAACTTAGGTTAGGTTTTATTTTACAGGTCAATTTGTATTTATTTTAGCTAGGTAGTTATTAAATTTAATAACTATTGTACCTAGTTAAAATAAATACAAACTTGCCTGTAAAATAAAAATTAACCCTAAGCTAGCTACAATGTAACTATTAGTTATATTGTAGCTAGCTTAGGGTTTATTTTATAGGTAAGTATTTAGTTTTAAATAGGAATAATTTAGTTAATGATAGTAATTTTATTTATATTTATTTGAATTATATTTAAGTTAGGGGGTGTTAGGGTTAGACTTAGGTTTAGGGGTTAATAAATTTAGAATAGTGGCAGCGACGTTGGGGGTGGCAGTTTAGGGGTTAATAAACATAATGTAGGTCGCAGCAATGTCCAGAGTGGTAGATTAGGGGTTAATAAACATAATGTAGGTGGCGGCAATGTCCAGAGCGGTAGATTAGGGGTTAATAAATATAATGTAGGTGTCAGCGATGTCGGGGACGGCAGATTAGGGGTTAATAAGTGTAAGATTAGGGGTGTTTAGACTCGGGGTTCATTTTAGGGTGTTAGGTGTAAACATAAAATGTGTTTCCCTATAAGAATCAATGGGGCTGCGTTACTGAGATTTACGCTGTTTTTTGGCAGGTGTTAGACTTTTTCTCAGCCGCCTCTCCCCATTGATGTCTATGGAGAAATCGTGCACGAGCACGTACAACCAGCTCACCGCTGACTTAAGCAGCGCTGGTATTGGAGTGTAGTGTGGAGCTCAATTTTGCTCTACGCTCACTTCTTGCCTTTTAACGCTGGGTTTGTAAAAACCTGTAATACCAGCGCTGCAGGAAAGTGAGTGGTAAGAAAAAACTGCACATTAGCACCGCACAGCTCATAACGCAAAACTCGTAATCTGGCCGTTAGTTTCCTCAGAGTCATTTACATATGTAAATACATCATGAACAGTGTACACATTGTGATCAGTCTGGTGGATCTGGATAACTATAATCATGACAGGTCAGTTAGCACTGATGTTCAATATTCTTTTCATCCCACAAACCCAGAAGTCTGGCATGAAATGCTGCAGTACACAGAAAATGCTTGTAATTTTTATCTCACCTGGTCTAATATACCAAACTGTATAATAAAACATAAATCCTATATGATAACATCTTTTTACAGTTTAATGTCTATTGGTGGATATTAATTCAGATCCTGCTTCTTTGCTCACATTATATTTCAGTAATTACAAAAATATTTGTCAGAAGAAACCTTTTTTTATCACAAATTTGCAAAAACGAAATGCCATTATGTTATTCCCAGCTGCCTTTTGTCACTGATTCCTTACAAACTGTGTAGTATAGTGTTTCTCTGCAGCCGTACACCTGGCACACAAAAACTTGTCTCACAGCAGCCCAGGGCATATTATCTGTGCCAATGCCAATAGTGAAAAGTGCAACTAAATTAGTTTAAGCAGAAAGCAAAATTTCAATTAATCTAAAAATACTTATATGTGATGCTTAGAGTACAACATTTGAAATTGTCTTTTTGTACAAAGCACAGACAAATATGTTATCTTTTCTTTTTGTCTGGATGAATTAGCAAACTCTGGCATGAGAGTCCACTAGAAACAAACAATAATAATGCTGAAATCATCTATTTACAGACATTGGACGATTATGCTAACCTGATGGGAAGAGTCCACAACTGCATTTATAACTTTTGGGAATTCAGAACCTGGCCACCAGGAGAAGGCAAAGACACCCCAGCCAAAGGCTTGAAATACCTTACCCACTTCCCTCACACCCCAGTTATTCCGCCAAGGGAACAAGGAACAGTAGGAGAAATATCAGGGTGAAAAAGGTGCCAGAAGAACAAAAAATTACTACCGTATCATAGACAAAACGAGGGCGGGAGCTGTGGACTCTTCCCGTCAGAAAAAAAGATAATTATCAGGTAAGCATAATTTATGTTTTTCTTCTTTAATGGGAAGAGTCCACAGCTTCATTCATTTCTTTTGTGAAAACAATACCCAAGCTAGAGGACACTGAATGCAAACAAAGGGTGAGTGCAAAAATGCGGCCCCTTCGAAAGGCAAAACAGTCTGAAATTACCTGACACCCTATAAAAATTTGTAAACAACAAGGGAAAAAAACAGAAGCCCAGGGAACTGCTCATCAGTTACATAACCTGTAAAGCTGTGCTAGAGACCACACAGATCCAGAGTCTGCTGAGCACAAAGCCTCTGAGGAGCCAGCCTTGCGGCTCTCGACTCCCAAGAGAGAACCCCCAACCGAAAGGCCAAGAACCTCTATCTACCCCCGAGAGGGAGCATAGATAACCCCAGAAGAGATCCAAAGGACCATCCAACATGGGCTCATTAATCAAAGTTAGAGCAACTCAAGGTTGCCACAGTACCCTTGCCCAGGGAGACAAACTCCCTAGAAGGACAAGGACCAGAAAGAAATCCAAACTCAGGGAAAACCATCTCTAAGATGACAGGAGGGCCACCTTCATATCCCTGACACAGCACCATACCACATATGGTGATCAAGAAAACCACAAGTTCCCTATTGCAGCATAGTCAAGTCGAAAACCGGTAGAGAACACAGAACCACCTGTAAACAAGAACTCGCAATGACCAGCCTCCAGGCAGCAAGCTGACCCTAAGCCATCGTGGGACTCAACCCACCGAGTAGCGCTGAAAAATCTTGACAACAGCTCCCGACCAGAAAAAAACGTACTCCAAGGAGCGACCCATCCCAGCAGCAGATGCCACCAGAAGAGAAATGGGCATCAAAAGTCCTTTCATCGAAGGCGAGGACAGACTCAATAAAAGGTAAACGGTCAACACTGCATAGAGCAAACCAATCCCTGATCTTTCCTCCAGGGTAATGGTCCCAGCCCAAAGGCTGGTTAAAGACCAAAGACAAGAGTCCCAGACCTCTGGAAGAAAAGGATGGATCTACAAGGAAGCAAAACCCACAAGTAAAACTCTGACATCTACTAAAACCGGCATGCTATCTGAGTCATGCCAGGAACTTTGTGCTCGGATCCGAGAACCCCTACATTGCTGTTTTCTATAAAGAAGGAACCCTTCCCAAGGGAAGAGTGTATTCTGACCCCCCAATCTGAATACCAGAATCCAGCATATAGCAGGAGCCATACCAGGGTTCAAACCCACAACCTCCTGCTTCAGGAACGGTGGAGCCAACCACTACTCCGCATCTCCCTATTCCAAGATTCTGAGTATGCAAGGAAGGGAATAAAAATCCTACCAGGCAAGAAAAAAATTAGGACCCACGGGTCGTCATAGATACTGAGGTACCTCCAAATCATGGAGAACACGCAAGCACCCACCCCCCACCCTAGGTAAGAAGAAAAGAAACCAAAGCAATGGAAACCACCCTACCAATAGAGGTGAGACACTTTGGCCAATATCGCCAGCCCTGTTGAAACGACAACTGGAGTCTACAAGGAAACATCAGATGTCCCAGAAGACCGGTAGGGACCCGTCAGAGAGACCTCAAACGTAAGGCTCAGGCAGATATGAATCTCCCATGAGAGACAGAAACCCAGTCCCCCTCAAAGGGACATGAACCAAACCCTAAGGGTAAGCAGAACCGCCCATGCCCGTTCCAAGCAAGAGACATAGTCCTAAGCCAGAGTCATCGAAAACAGGAACCAAAATGAAAGATCTAATCTCCTGAGGAACCCATAAGCTGCCTCCTATAATTAAAAACGCACCCAAGACAGAGCCTTCCACCATCTAAAGTCCATAGACTTAAAGAACCTAGCAACAGCCTCAAACCCAAGAGTCTGAAAAGAACTCCTGACTAGTTTAAGAAATTGGCACCCAGTACCCCTGGATCGCAAGGTAAACCCTTGTAGACAGGCATAACTACCTGATCCACACACTAGTGAAGATAAATGGTCATTTTCCTGACCCCAGAAAGGCGAAAGTCAGTAACCGACCTCGGACCTCCTACCCTCAAACCCGATCTGCAATAAGGTCGAAGGATAGTACCCAAGCATCGAAGACCATGGTATGACCCATGGTAGTCCTTATATGGAGAAGATGACAATCTCCAGAGAGCCTTGCAGGCTTGGTCTCCCGTAACCCTGTGACAGGAATAATGATGGGAGCCTCCCAGCTCCCAGCGGAAGGCAGGGTAACCCCTGCACTCCACGTACTAAAGCAAACGAAAACTCTGAGCAAAGTAAGAAGGACATGCATGCACTTCCAGAACAGGTGACCCAACCCAAGATGGAAAGGAAAGAGACTCCGCCACCACAAAAGTAATGCGACTAGGCTACAAGAGTCAGCATCCGGGGGAAACCGCAAGTGAAGACGCAAAACGTCCACCACCCAGAATGCTAGACCACCGGAGGTAATGCACATCCCCACACTCTAAAGGAATGGAAACTATGGTTCTGTGTCCCCAGGGACCTTTAGGAACAACTATGATGTCTGAAAAAAATCAGACCCTTATCCCAAGCAAATGGCCAGAAAGGCCAACTTAGTTCGGAGCTTACAACCTTCCTTTCAGAAGCGTTAGATCTATGCACTAGGCCCCATACTTCATAGTAGGATCCGAGCCCAGAGTCCATATCGATAGGCCAAGTGACTATTCAGAATCCGACAGGATTTAATTAGCACCACGAGGGTGACATGAACCCAAGTAACAGCAGAAAGTGCCCGACCAGTACCTGCCTGGTACAAGGACTCTCCAGAACTGTCTAAGGTCCAAGAAAAATCAACCCGAAGGTTCGATAATATGAACTAGAAAAACATAACTTTGTTCTATTCAAAAGTGCTCGACTTCCGGGGAAGTGCCCACGCGACCACAAAATCGCAAGTATAGGTTCCAGAGAAAGAACGTACCCAAAATGGAAAGTTTATTGGGCTTAATAAAAGCAAATCAAACACATCCTATCCGGATAAAAATAAAAGTAAGGCAGCACTCGCGGGTGAACGCTCAAAGTGAATGAATACGCCAATGGACCAGCCGATCAGAGGCCCCATTCACACAAGCTTAGAACTGGAACCGAAACATTAAAGAAAGAAGAAAAAACAGAGACGTCAAGGAGATTAGCTTCATCCCCAAACGTATATCCAGCTTGCCATCCAGTATCTAAGGCCTCGGATCCCTCGGCCCACTAGGACTGGAATCCTCTAGCACCGCCAAAACATGCCTTAGTAGGACACGAAGACGTGCCAGCTTACAGGGAGTGCAGAATTATTAGGCAAATGAGTATTTTGACCACATCATCCTCTTTATGCATGTTGTCTTACTCCAAGCTGTATAGGCTCGAAAGCCTACTACCAATTAAGCATATTAGGTGATGTGCATCTCTGTAATGAGAAGGGGTGTGGTCTAATGACATCAACACCCTATATCAGGTGTGCATAATTATTAGGCAACTTCCTTTCCTTTGGCAAAATGGGTCAAAAGAAGGACTTGACAGGCTCAGAAAAGTCAAAAATAGTGAGATATCTTGCAGAGGGATTCAGCACTCTTAAAATTGCAAAGCTTCTGAAGCGTGATCATCGAACAATCAAGTGTTTCATTCAAAATAGTCAACAGGGTCGCAAGAAGCGTGTGGAAAAACCAAGGCGCAAAATAACTGCCCATGAACTGAGAAAAGTCAAGCGTGCAGCTGCCAAGATGCCACTTGCCACCAGTTTGGCCATATTTCAGAGCTGCAACATCACTGGAGTGCCCAAAAGCACAAGGTGTGCAATACTCAGAGACATGGCCAAGGTAAGAAAGGCTGAAAGACGACCACCACTGAACAAGACACACAAGCTGAAACGTCAAGACTGGGCCAAGAAATATCTCAAGACTGATTTTTCTAAGGTTTTATGGACTGATGAAATGAGAGTGAGTCTTGATGGGCCAGATGGATGGGCCCGTGGCTGGATTGGTAAAGGGCAGAGAGCTCCAGTCCGACTCAGACGCCAGCAAGGTGGAGGTGGAGTACTGGTTTGGGCTGGTATCATCAAAAATTGAGCTTGTGGGGCCTTTTCGGGTTGAGGACGGAGTCAAGCTCAACTCCCAGTCCTACTGCCAGTTTCTGGAAGACACCTTCTTCAAGCAGTGGTACAGGAAGAAGTCTGCATCCTTCAAGAAAACATGATTTTCATGCAGGACAATGCTCCATCACACGCGTCCAAGTACTCCACAGCGTGGCTGGCAAGAAAGGGTATAAAAAAAGAAAATCTAATGACATGGCCTCCTTGTTCACCTGATCTGAACCCCATTGAGAACTTGTGTTCCATCATCAAATGTGAGATTTACAAGGAGGGAAAACAGTACACCTCTCTGAACAGTGTCTGGGAGGCTGTGGTTGCTGCTGCACGCAATGTTGATGGTGAACAGATCAAAACACTGACAGAATCCATGGATGGCAGGCTTTTGTGTGTCCTTGCAAAGAAAGGTGGCTATATTGGTCACTGATTTGTTTTTGTTTTGTTTTTGAATGTCAGAAATATATATTTGTGAATGTTGAGATGTTATATTGGTTTCACTGGTAAAAATAAATAATTGAAATGGGTATATATTTGTTTTTTGTTAAGTTGCCTAATAATTATGCACAGTAATAGTCACCTGCACACACAGATATCCCCCTAAAATAGCTAAAACTAAAAACAAACTAAAAACTACTTCCAAAACTATTCAGCTTTGATATTAATGAGTTTTTTGGGTTCATTGAGAACATGGTTGTTGTTCAATAATAAAATTAATCCTCAAAAATACAACTTGCCTAATAATTCTGCACTCCCTGTATAACAGAAGGCAAAATTATACCTCACTGGATCAATAAACGACCCCGGCTCTGAGGTTTGGGCCCCTGAAGTCTCAGAGGTCAACGCTTCCCCAGGAGACTGAACTGAATCAGGCGATCCCATGCACGATGGGCCCTGGTTAACAGAACACTGACAGTATCTTAAATATTTCACTTGGGAGATATAAATGACCCAGCACCATATAAATGGCCATGCGGAACTGTGCCGTAACCTCTGGAGGAAACAAGCCACCTTCCGGAGAAGGAGTAAAGGCAATAGGGACACCTGCTTGCATAGCAAAGGAAGGTTCTGGGACACGCGCCTCACAGAAAATGGAATCCTCGGGGGTGGATGGCTCAATGCACTCTAAGGTCCCTGATTCGGGAGAAGAGAGTACTCTAGAATTGCATTCATAACATAACTGATGGGCCTGGATAACCCAGCCATTTCATATTCATCACAAGATGCATTCTCCGTATCGGAGACATCTGTGTCTAAAAAATCAGAATCCTCCCTAATCTTGGGATTACAAAAAAGACAAACCCTAACTGGCACACTTTTTACACCCCCAATAGCTGGGGCACTCACCACCTCCTGAGACCCAGACACCAAATGAGCAGACTCCCTCTGTCGCCACACAGTCATTATACGTAAGAGGAAAAACAACATAACCGCTCCCTGTCACGAGGTGCACTGTGCCAGTAAAAAAAAAGGACGCGCATATCTCAAGAGATCATGCCAATTGATGATAAGGCCGTTATGTTCCAAGAAACCATGAGCCTAAGTATTGCTACACATTAGCAGATAGAACCACATAACAAACATGATTAAAGCCCCCCTGTTCAATAACCCCCCTCAGGAGATATTAACCCATGATTCCTATTTTAAGATAAAAGGAGTTCCACTGGGACCCTACCTTCTCTTGTTAACATTAAATTCACATGATGAAATAAAATGAAACAATCTTACCGGAATCAAAGCCGTGGGACAGGAACACAGCCCTTCAAGTGTGACAGATAGTAGCCTCGCTTCTGACATGGACTTGAGTGAATAAAAGCAGGCAGCGCTGATTGCCAAGGAGCTGTCAATATGAGTCAGAATGGATTCGCAGAAAGACTCTCCTTGCATCTCAGGACTCTAACCTTCACCCATGCTCTCACTGAGAGACTGACAGGATTACTTAAAACTTCAGTCCAATTTCAAAGAGTACTACCCTCCATAAGAGACATAAGAGACATCTCATTCTTCTGTCACTTCTCTGCCAACCTCCTGTGATGAAAGGCAAAGAATGACTGGGGAAGGAGGGAAGTGGGGGAGGTATGTGAAGCCTTTGTCTGGGGTATCTTTGCCTCCTCCTGGAGGCCAGGTTCTGAATTCCCAAAAGTAAGGAATGCAGCTGTGGACTCTTCCCGTTTAAGAAGAAAATGAATAAATCTTGTTTGTGAAACTATTATCACACCCTTACAAAATACACTAAGTAAATGTCTACTGCTCACTGCATAGAACAAGTTCCACTGTGAAGGACAGCAGCATCACACACAAGTCTTCACACCCTTACAGAATACACTAAGTAAATGTCTACTACACACTGCATAGAACAAGTTCCACTGTGAAGGACAGCAGCATCACACACAAATCTTCACACTCACACAGAATACATTGAGTAAAACAGAAACACATAAAATAATCCAATCTAAAATATCTATATTAAATGGACTTAGTAAAGCTGAGACTAAACTATTTTTCACAGAAAGAGCAACATCAGAACTAGGGGTCATGATCTTAACGTGAGTAGTATGTTCAGGAGTAATTAGCAGAACCACATTTTCACAGAAAGGGTAGTTGACTTATGTGATACATTTCCATTAGAGTTGGTAAAGACAAACACTGTGAAGGGACTTTAAGGATAAGCATAACACTATCCTATGTACTAATTAAAGCCTGGGATAATCATAAGGTTGTCCTACATACTAATTATTGCCTGGGATAAGCATAAGTCTATCCTACCTACTAATTAATGCCTGGGATAAGCATAAAGCTATCCTATGTACTTATTAATGCCTGGGATAAGCATAAGGCTATCCTACCTAATAATGAATTCATGGGCTAAGCATAACAGTATCCTACCTACTAATTAATGCCTGGGATAAAATTAGTTCTATCCTATGTACTAATTTATGACTGGGATAAGCATAACACTAGCCTATGTACTAATTAATGCCTAGGATAAGCATAACATTCATATGTACTAATTAATGCCTGAGATAATATAAGCAAAAGGTTATCCTATGCACTGATTAATGCCTGGGATAAGCATTAAACTATCATATGAACTAATTAATTCCTAAAATAAGCAAATGGCTTTCCTATGTACTAATTAATGCCTGGGATAAGAATAATGTTATCCTATGTATTAATTAAAGCCTAAGATAATCAAAAATGTATTCTACGCACTGATTAATTCCTGGGATAAACATAAGGCTACCCTATGAATTTATTAATGTCTGGGATAAGTATAAGGCTATCCTACGTACTAATATATGCATGGGGTAAACATAATGCTCTCCTACATACTAATTAATGCCTGAGATAAGCATAAGGCTATCCTTTGTACTAATTAATGCCTGAGATAAGCATAAGGTTATCCTTTGTACTAATAAATGCATAGGCTAACACACAAATTAATGCCTCTGCACTGATTAATGGTTGGGATAAGCATAAGGCTACAATCCTATGCACTGACTAATGTCTGGGATAAGCACTATGTAAAATGCACTATGGTAAATGTGTTTGGACTTTGCTTTCATAAATGTGCAATCTTGTTTTAACCTTTTGTTGCAGATACAACATTGCAGTGGAGCAGTTTCACAACTTCAGTACTGTTAAAATCCAGTTTAAGTAGATGAGATAAGTTCAAATTGAAAATCTCTAGTCTTCTCATCAAACCAGAAAATGATGCTTTTAAATCAATAGAAGGAAATATAAATATAAAAAAACAACACTTTTAAATATTTAAAGTGACATATAGTCAGTGAACAAGGATGGCCATTATGCTTATCATGTCTAGATGCACATGACATTCAGCTTGTTTAGTAGTGGTGAGGATGGATTCGGATTAGAATAGGTGCCTTTTTAACTCATTGTGCAATCTCAATGGAAAAGCTGGTTATGAAGACACCTGTACTGACAGGAAAAAGCACGACAGTGAGAGTATTGACTTAGAAAGAAAAATTAACAGAAAGTAATTGTTAAACTCCTTATCTAGCTGTTGGGGTCCTGATCTCACTTTCCTGAAGGTCTCCTTAGCTGTTTTGGATATCAGTTACTCAACAAATATACGTAAGTAAAAGAACATAAACATGTGTAAATATGTGTATTGCTCACTGCAGATGGATTATACAATAGTGATGAATAGAACTTTAATGAATCACTACCATCTATGATAAAAGACCTCTAAAGTGTCTTGTACATGTGCAACATAATAGAATGTTTTTAGTTAGTCTTGGAATACTTGCAAAGATGTACAAAAGACCAACTCGGGCTTCATCAAGTGCCTTGAGGTGTTGAATTACAAAAGCCAAAATGGTCTTGAAAAGTTGTTGAAAAGTCTATTGAAAATTGATTGTAATCACAGAGAAATCCATGTTAAAAATAGGGCTTTTCTCTGTGGTCTTAAAACGTGATTGCAGCTGTGAGAAATAGCCGGAAATGCGGAATTGGGCTCACAAAGAAGTTTAAAGTTGGCAAGATTAAAAAGAGAAAACATCTAAACTGTTAGATTATTATGAGCCCCTACATTTGTTAATGTTAGGAACGCCCACTAACAAAACACTCAAAGAGATAAATAGAGTGAAGCTCAATGAATTTCACATATGATCTCTCCTTCACAACATCACCTCTCTGCAACCTCATGATCCATGAATCTAGCTCACACACATTATTCAGTTGTAACTGAGCAGTGTCTCTATTTGGACACTAAAAGCCATCTATTAAAATTGTATAGCAAATCATAGTAGAAACATTCAGCAATATATGTTTGAAAATGTTAAAAATATCATTGTTAAAATGCTTTAATCTGCAAGATCCTGGTTCTGTTTGTTTACCAAGCACAGGAGCCAGCGATATCTAACACAACATTACTGCCCCTCAAACAAATATTTATGTACATGACCTTCTACTATTTCTCTTCTTTTCAACAAGCCTTTGCCATATTGTCCACTGAAACAAATAGATATGTTTAAAGTGCTGTTCTAACTTTGTTTTCATCAACCCTCTCATGTAACTAAAGAGGCACTTAGGATATTTATGTAGATAACAGATTATAGGACAAATAATCATCTCAGCCCTCTCTAACAAAAATAGCAAACATGTTTATTGCAAAACCAGATCCAAGTGAATTCACCTTTTAATCTTCCAAAAAAGTTTGTTAATTTGCAATTTAATTAAAGTAAAACAAATTAGAGGGAGAAGATATAGATCACCATAAAAAGCTCTTAATTTGTACTATAGGCATCTCTTCAAATAACAGGGTCCCCTGCTCGAATACATCATTAAATAGCAAGATAGTGAAATGCATCTCTTCTTCAAACAGCCCTGGTCAAGAACAAATGAAAATCCTAAGAGAGGGGGGGGGGCGGAGCTAACTCTTGAAGCGGCAAGATGGTCTTGATGAAGCTCCTGAACATAATAGAAAGATTTTAATTATTTGAGATTACTGAGTAAAATTTGATGCAACTAATGCTTTACAGTTGGAAGCAGAAATATCGCACATATTTCGATTGAAGTTCGGAAGCGGAAATTTGACTGTTATCTTGACCTATGCTCTTCAAAAATGCCACACGCAATCCTGGGCCTTGTTCACTTCCTATAATCGTGAACCCTGTGGCTGCGGCTGCCGCGCATATAACTGTCCCAGTGATCCGGGTTATGAAATACGTTGATATTTGCTTATTCATTAAGCGAAGAGCAGTGTTTGAAGATATCTAGCTACGACCAGCCCACCCACCTTATGTTCACTGCAAGAGCCCATTATGGAGGTTAACATGTATGTTCTGACTGGACTGTGTGGCCTACTGGATTCCTTTCAAGCTGTATTGGAAGATACACTCAAGGCATTTCAGTTTCCAGATGATTCTAATATGACGCTGATTCTTCAGCCTCATCCTATTTTGTTGAAGCAGGGTGGTGGCAGCCCTTGTTACATACTTCCTGCATACCTCAGAGTGATCTGGAGCTTGGTCGCTTTACAGTGGAGGAGGTCATGAGATCCGATGCATCAGTGAATACCGGTTGTGGCTTTGACATTAACATTTGGAGCGACATGAAGGCCATTGCTGACACGGAGGAAACCTGTGGAAAGGACAGAGCAACAAGCTGCAAGAAAACAGAGCGACACCAGACAGATGGGAATCTTATATGTATAGGGACCGCAACTTGTTACCCCTTTGTAGTGTACGGGTATACTGTTCTTGACTGCCCGGTCATTATGATCACTCAGCTGAATTGCCAGTTTTTATGGGGACATCAGCAGACATGGCAATGTGTGAGGATTGTTAAGTCTGGGATAGGATGATCCGTTCATTAGGCCCAACATAGCGTCTAAATGATGGTGCAGGACGTTATAAAGGTTATCAGTTTGCAGTTTATGTCAAGTACTATTCTATCCTCTCCGGACTATATCACAGAATAAACTTTTTCAGGAGTTTTTTCTTTGTTCATCACAAGTTCACTGTTTATTATATGTTAATGTTTGTTTTCATATTTTACCATTATTTTTGTGTTTTTACTGAGAAATCATTTCTACGCACTTTCTTGTTTAGGTTTGCCTGTTGGTGAATAAGTTTCTCGATAGTCATCTCCAATTGCTTTCAGAGAATATATATGTACTGTAGACTTCACTTACAAGATTGCAACCAATATATTTTTTCCGAGACCAGATTAACAATACCTAGTATCATTGTCACCTTATTGTGTTAGATTTGAGTAGGATGGTCTCAATCCTAAGATTACCCTCTCTACCTAATTCACCCACCTAGCTGTGCTCTCAGCGGCCGAGTTAGCATGGCACCAATATTCTATGTTTGTTTGAGAGGAGTGTAATTTGAGCCATTAAGTTAGTCTAACACCTGTTGTATTATATGGCTCAATATTGGTTAGGATACTACCCTGCTCTGATGTTTGGTCATGGTATATATAAATATAATTGGGAATTTTTATAGTACTATCCATGAATGTTGCTTGAACTCTTCCATATAACACTTATTGAGCCCATCCCAGACTTAGTTTAAACTTGAGGAGGGTTTGTTATCATATTATTATGTCTCAGTTAACATCTGGTTTCCTCCCAAGCCCAAATGATCTCACTGATCTGACTTATCTGGGCTTGTTAACTTATACTGAATTTATAGTTTAAACACTGCTCCCTAGCTATTCATATTTAATTTATATTGTTTGTGATCAGTTAGAAACCATAGACTGTACAAGAGCCCCTATTAGTTATAATGTATTTTCATAATAGTGGCTTTATCCCCCCCCCCCCCCAGATTTGTTTACTGGATAAACAAAATGAACAGAGATTCTATAGAATTCTATCCCTATACCTATTATATATTTAAATTAATATTGCGGCCATTAATAACCTCTTCCCTATTATATCTATTACTTCCTCTATTTTTGATGCACCAGAATCCCTAAGCCTGTTGGGGACAATATTTGACCTAAGAGGAATGGATAGTAGACAGCATTAATAAAAATGAGTTTTTTTCTCTTATAATTCAATCTATGACACAGAATATTAGTTCAAACAATGTTACTGATACAAGCTTATTATCCAATTTTGACTTTTCTAAGATCTGTTTACAAGTTGGAGACATGTTAATTCCATATGACTAGTAGCTAGTATGAAGATTATTATGTAATATGCTTCTTTTATGTGTATTATGGTTCTTTATTTTGGGGTAACTTGTCTCCTGAGAATATTGGAAATTGAATTTTCATTGTATACTATCGGCTAGATTTAGAGTTTTGTCGGTAAAGACCCGCGTAGCTAACGCTGCTTTTTTTCCCAGCGCACCCTTAAGACAACGTTGGTATTTACAGTTGTCTGAGTGGCTGCATTAGGCTCAGAAAAGGGAGCGTTGAGCAGAATTTACCTTCCCTTCAACTCTCAATACCAGCGTTGCCTACGGTAGCGGTAAACTGGAAAAACTTGCTCGTGCATGATATCCCCATAGGAAACAATGGGGCTGAGCTGGCTGGGAAAAAACCTAACACCTGCAAAAAAGCAGCGTTCAGCTCCTAGCGCAGCCCCATTGTTTCCTATGGGGAACACTCTCTAAGTCTGCACTCTCTAAGTCTGCGTGGACAAGCTGAAAATGCAACTTTTTTGATGTCTTCTTTTACTATGAACAGATAAAGATGAACTGTTTTTAAGACCTGTGAGTGCTCTTCAATGACGGATTGGGTTATATTTCATGTTGCACTCGGGCAAATTGAGTTTAAAATAGGAATAAATGCTTAGCAACATACGGAAGTATGTACAGGTAGCCCTCAGTTTACGCCGGGGTTAGGTTCCAGAAGGAATGGTTGTAAATTGAAACCGTTGTAAATTGAAACACAGTTTATAATGTAAGTCAATGGGAAGTGAGGGAGTTAGGTTCCAGGCCCCTCTCAAAATTGTCATAAGTAACACCTAATACATTATTTTTAAAGCTTTGAAATTAAGACTTTAAATGCTAAACAGCATTATAAACCTAATAATATAGATTGTAGCATCATCAAACTAAGTTTAATGAACAAAAACATTTGCTAAAAGCACCTAATTAAATAATCACACAACAGACTGCATCATCATCAAACTAAGTTTAATGAACAAAAATGTTTTTTTACTTGCATTTTTCTGCAAACAGTTCTCTGCATTGTTAGCATGTTAGATAATATTGGGTCTTCACCTATTCTATGCATTTCAATCTGCAGTGATTAATAAGCAGTTAGGCACCCTCACCTCAAGCAGCTGAACAGGAAGATAATAGGGAAGTGCCTGCTCAATAGCTAAAGTCTGTTCTGTGTACACAGATCAATTTCAGACCTATAAAGCTTGAATAACTTTGCTGTAACACAAGCGGACAGCTCCACATACTGGCTATTTTAATCAATGCACTGCTTTTCAATGCATTTCAATAGCAGTCACATGACTGAAAAAAAAGGTTGTTATTCTGAAACGGCACACACATATATAGGAATATCTATTTAAATATACATAGAACATATTCCCCACACATGAAGGATGGGGGTAACCCCGAAACGTCACAGCTAATTTAAATAAGTGACTTTATGTCTAAGATCCGTTGAGTGCCTTTCATTCTTCTGCTGCATATATATATATATATATATATATATATATATGTGTGTGTGTATATATGTCTATATGTGTATATATGTATGTAAATAAATAAATACACACATATATATATATATATATATATATATATATATATATATATATATATAAATAAATAAATAAATAAATACATACACATATTTAGACGTGTATGTATGCATATATATGTTAAAGCCCTTTACAGCAATTTTTTTGTCAAATACCTTATACCATAAATCTTTAAGCCCTTATAACTTTTTAAATATATGTTTTAAAAATATGTTTTATCAGATAGTGCTTATATGAGTGTAACTGTACTTGTAAGTGTATTTATGTTGTGTTTAATGCAACTTTTTTCTTCCCCTACCCTTTACGCAACCTTTCAAGTCATGCTAGCCCAACGAGTGTAAATGGTGATTGTGCTTGAGCGGTCGCCTTTACTTTCAACCTGTAATACATGCGCAATTTTCCAACACCTGCAAAAAGCTGAGGAACAACTATATCGCTCAAGTGTTAGCATGCCACTCATAATCTAGCCCTTAATGTTTGTACAATGCTCATTCCATGGAACTCTACTAACAAGAGCATTATCGTTACCTTCTTTAGTTTGTCATCACACTCAGAAAGGTTCCTCCATGGAACACTCGAGTTCTCCTTGAGCAGCCAAGACCCCTCTGCAGTGCAGTAGCGAAAAACTCTCCCTTGAGTCACTATTAGGAGAAAATAAAGCAGGTTCAGATTTACTTGCTTGGTTCTCTGCAGAGCGTAATAAATTTGAGCAACTCACAGCACATTTATATAGTCATTACATTTCAATAAAAGCTTGAAATTAAAGAAATAATGGTTTGTTAAAAAAAAGTATCCATAAAATAAGATATACATTTATAACAAGAAGTATTCACTGATTCATAAAGTAGCTGCAGGATAAAATGTAAGTTATTCGTGAATCAAAAGATGGAGAATTTCTGCAGAGGCATCAGATCTTATTCAATTACTATATAATATGATCTCAATATTCTCTGAAAAAATATAATAAAATATAACCTAAAAATAGTTATAACCCATTCCTAAGTTTTGTATAACCATCACAGTTATATTAATACACTTTTTACCTCTCTGCAGGTGACCCCTTATCTCAGTTCTTTTACCAGACTTCAGTTTTAGCCAATCAGTAAACTGATAAATAACTCAACGGGAGTGAGCATATTGTTATCTATATGGCACACATGAACTAGCATTGTCTAGGTGTGAAAAAGTGTCAAAATGCACTGAGATTAGAGGTAGCATTTAAGGTTAGCTTTCAACAAAGAATATTAAGAGAATAAAACTAATTTGATGATAAAAGTAAATTGGAAAGTTGTTTAAAATTGCATGCCCTATCTGAATCATAAACCTTTAATTTTGACTAGACTGACCCTTTAAAGGGATATTCCAGTCAAAATTGGAAACCACATGGGTGCATTTTTGGTATTGAACAGAAGCAATTTTGTAATATAAATTCATTAGCAAAAATGCGTCTAATAAAAGCTAAAGCTGTTTCAAAAAAGTATTTAAGTATGCTCTGTGTACCAGCATTTTAAACACATCACTTGCTCAGAGAGCCTAAGGTGCTTCTACCATCTGGTTATAACTCAATTAGTTAATTGCTGACATGAAACAAGCCCCACTGGTGCTCTGAGCAGCTGCATTATGTAAATTGTGGGTGCAGTAACAATATCTAGCTATGCTTCACATGGACGTGCAGAGAAAAATGTTAACACTAAAACAATGATAACTTTTACTAGAAGCATTTGTGCCAATACATTTATATTGTAAATCTGTTTCTATTCAAAGATGTCATTAATCTATGTGCGTTTAAATTTTGACGGGAATGTCCCTTTAAGCAGGCTCAAGAACATGAATGTGCCTTAAGAACTATACCCTCAACCACAATCAATCAGCGTTTTTCTCTTGAAAACATTTGTTTTTTCTTTCTAACCGAATTGGGAGCTGAGTTTCTCTAGCGATCCCAAAGCTATGTCGTTTAAGTGTTTAAGTTGTGAAAACCCGGCTGCAATTAATGAGCTTAAAACCGAAAAAGCTCTTGAAAATGACGTTTTTGTGTAAAGTAACTCTTTTCAAAATAGAAACGGTTTCTCAAAACTACAATAGCCCAATCATTCTTCTTAAGTACAGTAAAAGATCTATTCATGTAACCCCTTTGATCCATCTGCAAGGAAAATACTAATTTGCATTTGCGGCATTAACCTATTGTCATTATTATACAGAACATGGAACTCACAGTCATGAATACTCATTCCAGTTTACAAGTTTACTAACAGAGGTGCAGGCTCATCGAAATGCACTCTTGTGACCAAGGAACATCCCCTATTAAAACACGGTCACAAAGGAACAATCTAATTTAAGGGTCTTTTAGGAAGGTACACTGTGGCAAGGTAGTGGGTTAATGATTTATAGATTAAAGAATGTTAAAGTCCAGTAAAAGAAAACATTAAAAAAACATTTGCATAAAAACTTATATTTACCATTTTTTTTCAGTTCAAGCCAAAATAAAAACTGTGCTTTAACAAAAGCTAGTTTAAAATAATGCTTAAAACAGTACTTGTCACAGTTGAAAAGGGACCATATAGTGAAAGAAAACCTAAAAGATGCATTCAGATGGGTTAGCAGTGGTGTGGATGGAAACGGATTACAATACTTAACTATGAAAGCGTCTTGAAAAACAGGATTTTTATAGCACCAGTACTTTTAGTGACAATCACAAAAAATATTAAAAATGAAATATAAAAACTTGTCATGTTGGTGTCCTGAAGTGACTTTTCCTGCAGATCTCATTAGCTGTTCAGAATATCATGAAGTCAACACATATATATATATATACACCTATAATTATGTAAATGTGTGTCCTCTCTAATAGGGATGAATGAAGCTATAATGAATCAGTACCTTGTATGTTAATTAATTTCCTGTGGCCATTTCAGAGTGTTTGACATGAGTATGTGCAAGATAAAAGACTGAAAATAGCTGTGAAATAGTTAAATAGTCCAAAATGTCCTTTTGAGGACTTATCAAACACCTTGAGATGTTGAATTTTAAAAGCAAAAAATAGTCTTGAAAAGCTGTTGAAAAGTGAGTAAAAAAAGGATTGTGATCACCAATAACTTTTTGGCCCCATAGGAAAATTAGAACTTTTATTGAAGATCCGAAAATCCATTTGTGAGAATCAAACGAAAACGCGTTATTGTGATTGTGCCTAATCAAAAAGTAGACTTTTTGTCCCGAAAAAGAGCCGAAAAAGTCACAGCTGATAGATTGGGAGTGAGGCTTAAAGGGACACTGAACCCAATTTTTTTCTTTTGTGATTCAGATAGAGCATGACATTTTAAGCACCTTTCAAATTTACTCCTATTATCAAATTTTCTTTAGTCTCTTGGTATCTTCATTTGAAATGCAAGAATGTAAGTTTTGATGCCGGACCATTTTTGGTGAACAACCTGGGTTGTCCTTGCTGATTGGTGGATAAATTCATTCACCAATAAAAAAGTGCTGTCCAGAGTGCTGAACCAAGAAAAAAGCTTAGATGCCTTCTTTTTCAAATAAAGATAGCAAGAAAACGAAGAAAAAAATGATAATAGGAGTAAATTAGAAAGTTGCTTAAAATTGCATGCTCTATCTGAATCACAAAGGAAATTTTTTTGGTTCAGTGTCCCTTTAAGGCATACACACTCCTGATCCTTATAGAAAAAAATATGTAAATTCCAAGAGGAAGCAGTAAATTTGATAATAAAAATAAATTAGAAAGTATTCTCTATCTGAATCGTGAAACTTTCATTTTTTTCACATACCTTTAAAATCAAAATAAAAAAATAAAAATCACAGCAATAAATACAGATGATAAATATAATAAAAAGCTACAGGGAAGCCCACAGTGCCACAAAGATAAACTAGATAAGTAAATCAACAGTTCAAAGAACATGTGAATTTAATCACAGAACTTGTATGTACACAGCATCGATGGTAATATGATAATACGACACAGTCAGTATCAGCAGAGCAGAAGGGATTACCCACACACCTTGTATCCTGCTATTGCATTAGTATTGACGTAGCCACACATTTACTATTAAATCACATGACCATTTGTAGCTGTCTGAGAAATGTCTTTAGCGACACACACTGGAGTCAGATCTATCTTGATAGAAACATTGTGGACCTATGCACTCATTTTTTGCTGCACCTGGGGAAAAGCGTAGCTAAGAACGTGTGCAATAGTTTTTGTGGTGCCAGAAAAAAAGCAGAACTGGAATGAATTATAGACTTCTGGTGGCTTGGCCTAAACGTGGCTACAACTCAAAAGAGAGGAACAGAAGAACTTTTATTTGCTGTAAATGTATATTTAGGCTTCAAGGGGTTGATTTATGAAGCAGCAGATGCAGTTTCCGACCCACTCCGCTTCAGGTCTGCCAGAAGCGGAAGAAGTAGCAGTCGTAAGACCGCTGCTCCTTAACTTATCCAACACCTCTGAGGCGGAAGACAGCAATCATGTTGATTGACACCCCCTGCTAGCAGCCGATTGGCCTGCAAATGTGCAGGGGGCAGCATTACACAAATATTTCACTAGAAATGCTTGTGCAATGATAAATGATGACAGCGTTTAACGATGTGCGGCGGACATGAGTAAATCGACCCCTATGGCTTCTATGTTATAGAGCATAACATACGGTGCCCATATGGTATGCTCTATAACATAACTCTCACTCAGTAATCAACAAAATCATAACTTTTACTTAGGATCATACTACAATTTCTCCGTAATTTTTCTATTCAAGTTGACACCCAGCCAGAGTTTCCACCTTCCTTCAGAATATATTCATTTTAAAATCATTCACTTAAAGGGACATTCTAGTGGAAATGTAGTGTTTTAATTCATTACAGCACTTTTACATTTCCTTTTTTTCTACTTTTTCTAGGCAGAGGAGTTAAAAAGCAAACTATATGCTTACCTTATAAATTCATTATCTCATGTCCATGAGATGTTACATGTGGGATTACACTCCAGAGCTTTAATTCCTCCCACTTTGCCATAATCTCTCAGTGATACATATGGTCCAGAAGATGGTGGGAAACAAAAAGTAGGAAAGAGAAAGCAAGACAACTGAAATACAAAACAAGTACTGCTGTCAACTGTGCAGAAACATGGTGGGACTCATGGACTCTCACCATCATGAAATAAATTAATACGGTAATCATAAATTTGTTTTCTTTAATAAGATAGTGAGAGTCCATGACACATCACACACAGCAGTTTTCTGGAAAAAAGCAGCCTCTGAAGAGGCATACGCGTCATAATGGTAGAATTTGGTAAAATTAAGTAATGAAGACCAAGTAGCTGCCTTACATCTCTGGTCTATGGAAGCCAAAGAAGTTGAATGAGCAGTAATGCACTTAGGGGAGTCTTTCCCACAACCAGGTAAGCTTTACAAAGGAAAGCCTTAAACCAAGTGGCAAGGGAAAAAAATATGAAAGCCTAAAATCCTTTGTGGTATTGACATAGAATTTGTATGTTCTCACAACACCCAGGTTGTGAATAAGTAATTCCATACAATTCTTAGGAGCAGGACAATTCTTGGTTGAAATATCCTAGATAGTAGGAAAAGAATAGCAGGTTTGAAGAACAGTTTTATGCTGATGAAAAATTAGAAAGGTAGAACTGCAAGATAGTGCTGGAAGCTCAGAAAGATAACCTTCTTGATAAACAACCAAAAGATAAACAACCAAAAGTCTAAAGCATTTATGGATTTTAATAGAGGGGCCTGATCCTGGTTAACACCTGAAAAAACTCTGGACAGGGTTCCTGGCAATTTTCTTATGATTTAGGATGGATAAGGCTATGACATCAGTTAATAGCAATCCCAGTGTCCCGTTATTTGGTTAAACATCTTTTGGTTTTGAGACCTCTACTCTGAGTGAAGTTATGCCCCCCCAATTGTTCACTCTTTAGGATCTAAATGGCTTATATAATGCAATGCTGATATTCTGCCCACATGACCATGCATGAAACTTCTTTCATCACTGATTGGAGTAAGCCACTGCTGTGACGTCTGTTTGAAAGTGAAAAAAAGGATTTGTTCCTGGGTTGGGCCAACTTTGAAGGCTCCTGAAGATTTTGCAGAGCTCCAGAATGTTTATTGGTAACCTTGCCTCCCAAAAAGGTAAGACTCCTTGTGCTCTCTGATAACCCCAGAGTACACCCAACCCTTCAGGTTGGTATCTGAGGAGACCACAACCCACACAGGCTGAAGAAAAAAGCCCCTTGATCAAGGGATTGGTGAGTCTTCCACCATGTCAAAGAGTGTCTCGTCTTATGGTCCAAAAAGTTCTTAGAAGACAGATAATCATAATCTCTGTTCCTCTGCTGAAGCAACCTTAAAGGGACACTGAACCCATTTTTTTTCTTTCGTGATTTAGATAGAGTATGCAATTTTAAACAAATCCCAGCAATGCTGTTGAAGCTCAGCGCATCAGCAATTGCTAAACCTGTCACAACCCTAATTAACGAATCCTTGGTGTCTGGATACATACCCAAACTTTGGAAGACTGCAAGAGTCATGCCTATCCATAAAAGTAGTAAGTTAACCATAGATACTAACTATCGCCCAATATTATTGCTCCCAGTATTGTCAAAAATCTTAGAAAAATGCGTCCATACGCAACTATGTGAGTATTACCAAGAATCTAGCTATATGACCCCTGTTCAATCGGGTTTTCGCCCGAATCACTCCACTACAACTGCCCTCCTAAAAGTTTGCAACAGCATCCAAACTGGCATGGAACAAGGAGACCTAACTGGATCTATTTTTCTTGATTTTGCAAAGGCCTTTGACACAGTGGACCATGACATACTACTTCTCAAACTAAAAAACTCTGGTATTGCTGATCGCCCGTTAACCTGGTTTAAATCATATGTATCGGATTGATCACAATATGTCTCTGTTTCTAACAGTGACTCCCTCCCTCTCCCAGTCACGTGTGGTGTTCCCCAAGGTTCCATTCTTGGCCTCCTACTATTCACATTATTTATAAATGATCTGCCAAATCTCTGCAAATCCTCAACTGTACACATGTGTGCAGGCGACACAGTAATCTATGCAAACAAACCCGATCTGCCGCAGCTTGAGGCAGTGCTCCAAGACCAGTTCACAGAGGTAGAAAGTGGATCTCTAAAAACAAACTCTTCCTAAACACTGAGAAAACTGTCACAATGATCTTTGGAACGGTACCTAAATTACGCAAACTACAAAAGTCCCATCTACGCATTAAAACAAAATCAAATGGCACACTGACCGCAGTCCACTCTTTCAAATACTTGGGTATGTTGTTAGACCCCAATCTATCTTTTGGCCTCCACATAGAAAAATTTGCATCTAAACTCTATCCAAAACTAGGTGCCCTGTACAGAAGCAAATCCTGCCTCAGCCCTACAGTAAAGGAAATGATTGTACAGCAAATGCTGATGCCAATCATGGATTATGGAGATGTAGTATATGCACCTGCACCACAAACTCACCTTAATAAACTTAATACACTGTATAACTCGTTCTGCCGCTTTGTGCTACAATGTAACTACAGGACCCACCATTGTGACATGCTAAAAGTACTAAACTGGCTGTCGCTGGAATCCAGATGCACCCTCCATCTTTCCTGCCTTGTGTTTAAGAGCCTTTCTGGGAAGCTCCCACCCTACCTGAGCAGAATGCTCTCCCCGGCTGTTCCCACCTCCAATAACCTCCAATCCAGTAGCAGTACATTATTTAGCGTGCCTCCATACAAAAAGAAAGCAGCTCGATCCTCCTTTTCCCACAGAGCACCACAATTATGGAACGACCTCCCGCACACTTTAAAATCTTCCCCAGGTCTAAAATCCTTTAAGAGATCCCTCGCTGCATATCTCAAAACAGAATGCACCTGTTATGGTTGATTTTTATATTTCCTACCTGTTCTACGTTAAATCCTGCATATGTTATGTATTAATTTTGTTCTTGTATTATTGTACCCTATTGTATCAATGCAATGGTTTGTGGACCCAGGACATACTTGAAAACGAGAGAAATCTCAATGTATCCTTCCTGGTAAAATATTTTATAAATAAATAAATAAAACTTTCTAACTTACTCCTATTATCAAATTTTCTTTGTTCTCTTTGTATCTTTATTTGAAAAAGCAGGAATGTAAGTTTAGATGCCGGCTCATTTTTGGTATACAACCTCGGTTGTTCTTGCTGAGTGGTGGATAAATTCACCCACCAATAAACAAGTGCTGTCCAGGGTGTGAACCAAAAATTGATTTAGATGCCTTCTTTTCTTTCATGTAATTGGCAAGAGTCCATGAGCTAGTGACATATGGGATATACAATCCTACCAGGAGAGCAAAGTTTCCCAAACCTCAAAATGTCTATAAATACACCCATCACCACACCCACAATTCAGTTTTAAAAATGTTGCCTCCAGTGGAGGTGGTGAAGTAAGTATGTGCTTGATTTCTATGATTTTTTCTATGATAAGCGCTTCTAAGCATTCTGAAGCCCAATTCCAATCAGAGTACAGTGTTTGTCAGAGGGATGTGAAGGGAGTATCGCCTTTTGTTTTTATAGCTTTCCTTGTGGGATTCATCTCCTACCTCCCTTTTCAGATCAAGGATATAGGGGGGTAGTTATCAAGCCGTCTACTTTTCTGGCTTCGCCGGCCCAATACGCCCGCCTAAGCTCGCCTACCTTCGCCACCGCGGACCTTGAATACGTTCGCCTAAGTTATCAAATAAAGCTGTCAAAAAGCCGCGGGGCGATGAGCAGCGGACTGTGACAGTTATCACTCATCCGATCTCGCTGCCCTTCGGCTTTTTCCCAGCTTTATTGCTAGCCTGTCACTAAGCACTCACACTAAACTGCACTGTTCTACCCCCTATACCGGCGCCCCCGGAGCCCCCCGCAACTAAATAAAGTTACTAACCCCTAAACCGCCGCTCCTAGACCCTGCCGCAACTCTTATAAATGTATTAACCCCTAAACCGCCGCTCCCGGACACCGCTGCCACCTACAGTATACCTAGTAACCCCTATCCTGCCCCCCCTACACCGTCGCCCTCTATTATAAAATTATTAACCCCTATCCTGCTGATCCCGCACCTCTCCGCAACTAAATAAATAGTTTAACCCCTAAACCGCCGCTCCATGAACCTGCCGCAACCTATATTAAACCTATTAACCCCTATCCTGCCCCCCCTACACCGTCGCCACCTATAATAAATTTATTAACCCCTATCCTGCCCCCCACTACGCCGCCGCCACTGTAATAAAATTATTAACCCCTAAACCTAAGTCTAACCCTAACGCCCCCCTAACTTAAATATTAATTAAATAAATCTAAATAAATTAACTCTTATTAACTAAATGAATCCTATTTAAAACTAAATACTTACCTTTAAAATAAACCCTAATATAGCTACAATATAAATAATAATTATATTCTAGCTATCTTAGGATTTATATTTATTTGACAGGTAACTTTCAATTTATTTTAACCATGTACAATAACTATTAAATAGTTATTAACTATTTAATAGCTTACCTAGCTAAAATAAAGAGAAATGTACCTGTGAAATAAATCCTAACCTAAGTTACAATTACACCTAACACTACACTATACTTTAATAAATTATTCCTATTTAAAAATAAATACTTACCTGTAAAATAAACCCTAAGATAGCTACAATATAATTAATAATTATATTATAGCTATCTTAGGATTTATATTTATTTTACAGGTAACTTTGTATTTATTTTAGCTAGTTAGAATAGTTATTAAATAGTTATTAACTATTTAATAACTACCTAGCTAAAAGAAATACAAAATTACCTGTAAAATAAATCCTAACCTAAGTTACAATTAAACCTAATACTACACTATCATTAAATTAACTAAATAAACTACCTGCAAATAACTACAATTAAATACAATTACATAAACTAACTAAAGTACAAAAAATAAAAAAGCTAAGTTACAAAAAATAAAAAATTAAGTAACAAACATGTTAAAAATATTACAACAATTTTAAGCTACTTACACCTAATCTAAGCCCCCTAATAAAATAACAAACCCCCCAAAATAAGAAAAATCCCTACCCTATTCTAAATTAAATAAATTTCAAAGCTCTTTTACCTTACCAGCCCTTAAAAGGGCCATTTGTGGGGGCATGCCCCAAAGTTCAGCTCTTTTGCCTGTAAAAGAAAAATACAACCCCCCCCAACATTAAAACCCACCACCCACATACCCCTAATCTAACCCAAACCCCCCTTACAAAAACCTAACACTAATCCCCTGAAGATCATCCTACCTTGAGTCGTCTTCACTCAGCCGAGCCACCGATGGAACTGAAGAGGACATCCGGAGCGGAAGAAGTTAATCCTCCAAGCGGCGCTGAAGAAATCTTCCATCCGATGAAGTCATCATCCAGGCGGCGCTGAAGAAGTCTTTGATCCGGCCGATGTCATCTTCCAAGAGGCTCTGAAGATGTCTTCTATCCGGGCGAAGTCATCTTCCAAGCCGGGTCTTGAATCTTCCTTCCGCCGACGCGGAACCACCTTCTTCACCGACGGACTACGACGAATGACGGCGTCCCCTCAATTCCGATTGGCTGATAGGATTCTATCAGCCAATCGGAATTAAGGTAGGAAAATCTGATTGGCTGATGGAATCAGCCAATCAGATTCAAGTTCAATCCGATTGGCTGATCCAATCAGCCAATCAGATTGAGCTCGCATTCTATTGGCTGATCGGAACAGCCAATAGAATGCGAGCTCAATCTGATTGGCTGATTCCATCAGCCAATCAGATTTTTCCTACCTTAATTCCGATTGGCTGATAGAATCCTATCAGCCAATCGGAATTGAGGGGACGCCATCTTGGATGACGTCCCTTAAAGGAGCCGTCATTCGTCGTAGTCCATCGGTGAAGAAGGTGGTTCCGCGTCGGCGGAAGGAAGATTCAAGACCCGGCTTGGAAGATGACTTCGCCCGGATAGAAGACCTCTTCAGTGCCGCCTGGATGATGACTTCATCGGATGGAAGATTTCTTCAGCGCCGCTTGGAGGATTAACTTCTTCCGCTCCGGATGTCCTCTTCAGTTCCATCGGTGGCTCGGCTGAGTGAAGACGACTCAAGGTAGGATGATCTTCAGGGGATTAGTGTTAGGTTTTTGTAAGGGGGGTTTGGGTTAGATTAGGGGTATGTGGTGGGTTTTAATGTTGGGGGGGGTTGTATTTTTCTTTTACAGGCAAAAGAGCTGAACTTTTTGGGGCATGCCCCCACAAATGGCCCTTTTAAGGGCTGGTAAGGTAAAAGAGCTTTGAAATTTATTTAATTTAGAATAGGGTAGGGATTTTTCTTATTTTGGGGGGGTTTGTTATTTTATTAGGGGGCTTAGATTAGGTGTAAGTAGCTTAAAATTGTTGTAATATTTTTAACATGTTTGTAACTTATTTTTTTATTTTTTGTAACTTAGCTTTTTTTATTTTTTGTACTTTAGTTAGTTTATGTAATTGTATTTAATTGTAGTTATTTGTAGGTAGTTTATTTAATTAATTTAATGATAGTGTAGGTTTAATTGTAACTTAGGTTAGGATTTATTTTACAGGTAATTTTGTATTTCTTTTAGCTAGGTAGTTATTAAATAGTTAATAACTATTTAATAACTATTCTAACTAGCTAAAATAAATACAAAGTTACCTGTAAAATAAATATAAATCCTAAGATAGCTACAATATAATTATTAATTATATTGTAGCTATCGTAGGGTTTATTTTACAGGTAAGTATTTATTTTTAAATAGGAATAATTTATTAAAGTATAGTGTAGTGTTAGGTGTAATTGTAACTTAGGTTAGGATTTATTTTACAGGTAAATTTCAGTTTCTTTTAGCTAGGTAAGCTATTAAATAGTTAATAACTATTTAATAGCTATTGTACCTAGTTAAAATAAATTGAAAGGTACCTGTAAAATAAAAATAAATCCTAAGATAGCTAGAATATAATTATTATTTATATTGTAGCTATATTAGGGTTTATTTTAAAGGTAAGTATTTAGTTTTAAATAGGATTCATTTAGTTAATAAGAGTTAATTTATTTAGATTTATTTAATTAATATTTAAGTTAGGGGGGCGTTAGGGTTAGGGTTAGGTTTAGGGGTTAATAATTTTATTACAGTGGCGGTGGGCTCCGGGAGCGGCGGTTTAGGGGTTAATATGTATAGAGTAGCTTGCGGTGGGCTCCGGGAGTGGCGGTTTAGGGGGTAATAACTTTATTTAGTTGCGGCGGTGTAGGGGGGGTCAGATTAGCGGTGTTTAGACTCGGGGTACATGTTAGGGTGTTAGGTGCAGACAGTTCCCATAGAAATCAATGGGATGTCTGGCAGCAGCGAACTTGTACTTTCGCTATGGTCAGACTCCCATTGATTCCTATGGGATCCGCCGCCTCCAGGCTGGCGCTTTGAAAACCAGGTACGCTGGGCCGTAAAAGTGCCGAGCGTACCTGCTAGTTTTTTGATAACTAGCAAAAGTAGTGAGAATGTGCCGCACTTGTGTGCGGAACATCTGGAGTGACGTAAGAATCGATCTGTGTCGGACTGAGTCCGGCGGATCGAAGTTTACGTCACAAAATTCTACTTTTGCCGGTCTCGAGCCTTTGATAACTAAGGCGAATCAGCCTCGCCACAAATACGCTGCGGAATTCCAGCGTATTTGAGGTTGACGGCTTGATAACTAGGCCCCATACTCTTATATACCATTACCTCTGCTGTTAGTTTTCAGTACTGGTTTTGCTATCTGCTATATGTGGATGGGTGTCTCTCGGTAAGTATGTTTTCATTATTTAAGGCACTCTCAGCTATGGTTTGGCACTTTATGTATTAATATAAAGTTTTAAAAATGTGTATTCTACTTATATTTGCCATGAGTCAGGTCTATGTGCATTTCCTATTTGCAGTCTAAACAGTTTCAGTATAGGAATCATGTTTTGGAAGTTTATTTAAACTTTTTTTCTTTCCTGGAGTTCAGTCTTTTTCTAATTTGACTTTTTTTTTTCACGGGCAAATCTAGGCTTGCGAGGGAGCAAAATGCTGGTTTTTATTGCATCATTTTTGGTGCAAATTTTTTTGCCGCAAAGTTGCGACCTTGATTGTACAAATGTCATAATTTCCTGCGTCGTTGTGTGACGCTAGTTGTTTTGGCACAAAATCGCGTTTGTTATGACGCGAGTTGTGTCATTTAGCTTGTTTTTGCGTGATGCGTCATACTTGGCGCCAAATTTTAGTTATTTTACTCCTCTATTGCTAGTTGTTTTCATGAACTTTGAAAGCTATTATGCCTGCTTTTGTTTTCTCTACTGAAACTGTTACATTGTGGAAATTGACTGTTTTGCCTAATGTTATTTTTCTTTTTCTATTACATTTTGCGAGATGTCTCATTCTGATCCTGACTCTGATGTTACTGTAGAAACTATGATGCCCTGGAATACAATTTTACAAAGCTAAGTCTGTTCTTTTAATTTTTTAAGCTGTTGTTATTTCTTCAGCTCAATTATGTGGCATTTATTTATCATGTTTTATGCTAGTAATGTTTCTACATGTACAATAACATTTACTGTTTTTTACATATTCAGTTCATGTACTTGATTTCATCTGCAAACATCACATGTTGTTGCTTATATCATAAAAGGTTATGTCTGCTATTATGCCTTTAAGTAAACTTACCAGGTCTTTTCCAAATTGTTTTGATTAATTTTGATTAATTTTGTTCTGACCGACAGCATACTTAAGTTTTTTCTACTGATGAAGGTTTCTGTGGCTCAAAGGATCCTGTATCAGACAGTTTGTTGAAAATTCTCCTTATTTTTCATTTGAACATTTTTTGTTCTTTATATAGGAAATTTTTAAATTTATAGCTTTAAGGAGTCTAATCCTCCTATTAACTATCAGCTAGATTACGAGTTTTGAGTGCTATAGGGAAATTAATGACCACCACAAAAGCCGGGGTATTTATCCTCCCCATAGCGCTGCTATTACAGGTTTTGCAAAACTGGTGTCAGGGTGCCAGGAATCAAACTGAGACGAGAAGTGCAAAAATAATCATACCTTTATTAATAAAAAAAATAATAAAAATTCCACAAGTCAAATAACAAGCCAGGAATCAAAACCAGAGCTGGTAGTCAGACAAACAGAGTCAGACGAGCCAAGTCAAGAGCCAAAGCGAGTAGTCAGACGAGCCAGAATCAGGAACAAGGAGAACAACAAGTCAGGAACAAGCCAGGGATCAGGAACCAGGAGGGACGTCAGACAGGCAGGTAATACACAGGAGCTCTCAAAAACAGGTCTGAGACAACGCAAGGGCAAAGCATACTGAACAGAGGGCCTTTAAATAATAAGTGATGACATCACAATTCTGAGACTGCATCCTGTCTCACACGGATCATGTACACCAGTCTGGCCATAAAATGAAGTGCAGGAAATGAGCAGCATCAAACAGTATGCACCAGAGTCAGCAAGAGAGGTGAGTAAAATGGCTGCCAGCAGCACATGGCAAACAAAACAGGGAAAACCCCTGACACCCGGCTTATGCGGGCGATATGGTTGCGTTGAGCTCCATACCTCACCCAAATACAAGCGGTGTTTTGACATGCTCGTGCACAATTTCCCCATAGACATCAATGGGGAGAGTCGGCTAAAAAAAGCCTAAAACTTGCGATCGCGGAAACAAAAGCTTCATAACGCAGCGCCATTGATGTCTATAGGGAAAGAAAAAGTTACGTTTAAACCTAACACCCTAACATAAAAAACACGTCTAAACACCACTAATCTGCTGCCCATAACATTGCCGCCACCTACATTACAGTTATTAACCCCTAATCTGCCGCCCCCGATATCACCGTCACCTACATACAGTTATTAACCCCTAGGGGCCTAGTTATCAAGCCGTCAACCTCAAATACGCTGGAATTCCGCAGCGTATTTGTGGCGAGGCTGATTCGCCTTAGTTATCAAAGGCTCGAGACCGGCAAAGTAGAATTTTGTGACGTAAGCTTCGATCCGCCGGACTCAGTCCGACACAGATCGATTCTTACGTCACTCCAGATGTTCCGCACACAAGTGCGGCACAATCTCACTACTTTTGCTAGTTATCAAAAAACTAGCAGGTACGCTCGGCACTTTTACGGCCCAGCGTACCTGGTTTTCAAAGCGCCAGCCTGGAGGCGGCGGATCCCATAGGAATCAATGGGAGTCTGACCATAGCGAAAGTACAAGTTTGCTGCTGCCAGACATAGGGGTTACTAGGTATAATGTAGGTGGCGGTGGGCTCCGGGAGCGGCGGTTTAGGGGTTAATACATTTATAAGAGTTGCGGCAGGGTCTAGGAGCGGCGGTTTAGGGGTTAATACATTTATCAGAGTTGCGGCAGGGTCTAGTAGCGGCGGTTTAGGGGTTAGTAACTTTATTGAGTTGCGGGAGGCTCCGGGGGCGCCGGTATAGGGGGTAGAACAGTGCAGTTTAGTGTGAGTGCTTAGTGACAGGCTAGCAATAAAGCTGGGAAAAAGCCGAAGAGCAGCGAGATCGGATGAGTGATAACTGTCACAGTCCGCTGCTCATCGCCCCGCGGCTTTTTGACAGCTTTATTTGATAACTTAGGCGTATTTTTTCAGGTCCGCGGCGACGAAGGTAGGCGAGCTTAGGCGGGCGTATTGGGCCGGCGAAGCCAGAAAAGTAGACGGCTTGATAACTACCCCCCCTAATCTGCTGCCCCTTACATCGCCGTCACGTAAATAAAACTATTAACCTCTAATCTGCCGCTCACAATCTCGCCGCCACCTACATTACAGTTATTAACCTCTAGTCTGCCGCTCCCAATGTCAACGCCACTATACTAAAGTTATTAACCCATAAACCTCTGGCCTGCCACATCACTAACACTAAATAAATATATTAACCCCTAAACCTAACCCTAACGTAACCCTAACCCTAAGCATAACCCTAACCCTAACGTAACCCTAAGCCTAAGTCTAACCCTAACCCCCAAATTTAAATATAATTAAAATAAATCTAAATTAAACTTACAATTATTACCTAACTAATTCCTATTTAAAACTAAATACTTACCCATAAAAAAACTAAGCCAGCTACACAATATAACTAATAGTTATATTGTATCTATCTTAGCTTTTATGTTTATTTCACAGGTAAGTTTGTATTTATTTTAACTAGTTAGACTAGTTAGTAAATAGTTATTAACTATTTACTAACTACCTAGTTAAAATAAATACAAATGTACCTGTAAAATAAATCCTACTCCTAATCTAATAGCCCTATCAAAATAAAAAGCCCACCCAAAATAAAAAAACCCTAGCCTACACTAAACAGCCAATAGGATTGAGCTCACATTTTATTGGCTATTCCAATCAGCCAATATAATGCAAGCTCAATCCTATTGGTTGATTGCAACAGCCAATAGGATTTTTTCACCTTTAATTTCTATTGGCTGATAGTTATTTTGTAGCTAGCTTAGGTTTTATTTTATAGGTAAGTATGTATTTAGTTTTAATTAGGAATTATTTATAAGTAATTAATTATAAGTAATAATTGTAAGTTTTATTTAGATTTATTTTAATTATATTTAAGTTAGGGAGTGTTAGGGTTAGGGTTAGACTTAGGCTTACGTTAGAGTTAGGGTTAGGTTTAGGGGTTAATATATTTATGTAGTGATGTGGGAGGTTTAGGGGTTAATAGTTTATTTTATTATATTTCGTTGTGGGGGGCTTGCGGTTTAGTGGTTAATAGGTTTATTATAGTGGCGACGATGTCGGGGAGCAGCGGAATAGGGGTTAATACATGTTTTAAGTGGTGGCGATTTCAGGAGTGGCAAATTAGAGGTTAATATTTTTATTATAGTGTTTGCAATGCGGGAGAGCCTCGGTTTAGGAGTTAATATCTAGTTTATTGGTGTTAGTGTACTTTTTAACACTTTAGTTATGAGTTTTATGTTACAGCTTTGTAATGTAAAACTCATTTTAGATGGCGGTAAGGATCTTGTGGTTATAGGGTGTACCGCTCACTTTTTGGCCTCCCAGGCAAACTCGTAATACCGGCGCTATGAAAGTCACATTGAAAAATGACTTTTTTAAAAGTGTGGTACTGACTAGTGATGTCGCAAACCTAAAATTTTGCGTTCGCAAACAGCGAACGCGAACTTCCGCATATGTTCGCGAACCGGGCGAACCGCCATTGACTTTAAAGGGCAGGTGAATTTTAAAACCCACAGGGACTCTTTCTGGCCACAATAGTGATGGAAAAGTTGTTTCAAGGGGACTAACACCTGGACTCTGGCATGCCGGAGGGGGATCCATGGCAAAACTCCCACGAAGAATTACATAGTTGATGCAGAGTCTGGTTTTAAGCCATAAAGGGCCTAAATTACCTAACATTCCTAAATTGTTTGGAATAGCGTGGGTTATGAGCGGTGCCACTAACTTGGCAAGTGGGCCTGGCACACACGCTGGCAGGCAGGCAGGCAACTTCAATTTAGATTACACTAACAGACTGATGTTTCACAGTCAAATTTTTTTTTTTTTTAAATATTTACACTACTGTTATAACAAATATGATTGGTGGCACTAGTTGGAAAGTGGGCCTGGCACACACGCTGGCAGGAAGGCAACTGCAATTCAATTGCACTAGCAGACTGATGATTCACAGTCAAAAAAGTTTTGATTTTAAATATTTTCAAAACTGTTATAACAAATATGATTGGTGGCAATAGTTGGCAGCAAGTGGGCCTGGCACACACGCTGGCAGGCAGGAAACTTCAATAAGATTACACTAGCAGACTGATCTTTCACAGTCAAAAAATATTTTTTTTTGTAATTTTTACACTACTGTTATAACAAATATGATTGGTGGCACTAGTTGGCAAGTGGGCCTGGCACACACGCTGGCAGGCAGGAAACTGCAATTCAATTGCACTAGCAGACTAATGATTCACAGTCAAAAAAGTTTTAATTTTAAATATTAACACTACTGTAATAACAAATATGATTGGTGGCACTAGTTGGCAAGTGGGCCTGACACACACACTGGAAGGCAGGCAACTGCAATTCAATTGCACTAGCAGACTGATGATTCACAGTCAAAAAAGTTTTTATTTTAAATATTTACACTACTATAATAACAAATATGATTGGTGGCACTAGTTGGAAAGTGGGCCTGGCACACACGCTGGCAGACAGGCAACTGCAATTAAATAACAATAGAAGACTGATGTAAAAATTACAGTAATGTTACAACAGATAGGAGGGATGGCACTCAGGATAGAAGTAGGCACAGTATGTGCTGGCAGCCTGACACACAGGCTGGCACTAGTGGCAGGCTGGCCTTGCAACTAAAATTAAATAACAATAGAAGACTAATGTAAAATTATTATTTTTACAAAATTTTAAATAATGTTACACCAGATAGGAGTGGTGGACTGGCACTGAGGATGGAAGTAGGCACAGTATATGATGGCAGCCTGACATACAGGCTGGCAGCCAGGCTGGCCTGGCAACTAGCATTAAATAACACTAGAAGAGGACTGCTGTAAAAAAAATATATATTAAAATTTTACACTAATGTTACACCAGATATAAGTGGTGGAAAAAAGAGCTAGTAATCACACTATATGATGTGGGCCTGACACACAGGCCTGATGGAAAATGAAATTAGATTACACTAGCAAAATGATTTAAAAGTTTTTTTTTTAAATTTACAATAATGTTAAGCAGATATGAGTGGTGGCTGGCACAGAGCAATAAATCACAGTATATGCTGTGTGAGACTGACACACAGGCCTGATAGAAAATGAAATTAGATTACACTAGCAAAATGAATTAAAAGTTTTTTGGTTTAAATTTACACTAATGTTAAGCACATATGAGTGGTGGCTGGCACAGAGCAATTAACCACAGTATATGCTGTGTGAGCCTGAGACACAGGCCTGATAGAAAATGAAATTAGATTACACTAGCAAAATGATTTCAAAGTTTTTTTAAAAAAAATTACAATAATGTTAAGCAGAAATGAATGGTGGCTGCTGGCACAGAGCAAATAACCACAGTATATGCTGTGTAAGCCTGACACACAGACCTGATAGAAAATGATATTAGATTACACTAGCAAAATGATTTAAAAGTTTTGTTGTTAAGCAGATATGAGTGGTGGCTGGCACAGAGCAATTAACCAAAAGACTGAAAAAAACTGAAGTTCTAGCCCTAAAAAGGGCTTTTTGGGGCGCTGTCCTTACAGCAGAGATTAGATGAGTCCTTCAGGACTGTACTGGACACTAAATACACTAGCCTAGCTATCTATTTCCCTATAATGTCAGCAGCAGCAACACTAAACCTCCTCTCACTAAGAAAGCAAGATCGTAATGAATCTAAAATGGCTGCTGCCCAGAAGCTGGGAGGGTCTGTGAGGGAGTGTCTGCTGCTGATTGGCTGAAATGTGTCATCAGGCTGTGAGATACAAGGTCAAAGTTTACTCAATGATAAAGAATAGGGGGCGAATCGAACATCGCATATGTTCGCCCGCAGCGGCGAACACGAACAAGCTATGTTCATCTCGAACTGTTCACGACATCACTAGTACTGATGTTGCGTGACGGCCAAAAAGGTGTGTGGTACACCTATACCGACAAGACTTGTAATAGCAGCATTAGGGAACAAGCATCGTTATGAAGCATAACAATGCTTTTTCCCTCATAATGCCAAACTTGTAATCTAGCTGTATGTTAATAATCCTTTTCAAATCTGAATTTTAACATTTTTGCTTTTGAGATTTTTTCCTATTCAATATACTATCTGTATTATATTCTAGAGTATTGTTATTCTGATTCCCTCTTGGGACTGTACTACTATTTCTATGGAAATTGGTACTTGTTTTCAGGATTCTTTAGAATTTGAATATAACCTTAGTAGAGCATATTCACATAACGTTTATAGTTTTAGCTCAGCTTTATATGTGGCTGACATTACTGTTCTCTCATCCTTTGTTGTATATAACTCTGTGTATTTACTTTAGATGTATTCATTTAATTACTATACTTATTATTATGATTTCAAATATATCTTATTATCTCTCTCTTGTTAGGATAATAATTTATTTGATTTCTATTATCTCCATTATTTCTGGAGGTTTAGAGTATTTTTCTGCCCTACTTTTAGTCCGGTGATGTAGATCAGTTGGTGAATATCCTGACTACAAACGCTTGTTCTAGACCCAAGGGTCATAGATTCATTTCCTGGTAGGGTTAATACAGCCCTTTGGACTTTGAGGTCAATTTATTGTATTTGGGTAATAACTATTGTTTTTATAAGCTGCTAATTTGGTTAACTCCGAGTGTAAGCACTGAAAAAGCGTTTTTTTTTATCCTTCTGGGTGTAAAACGCTATATAGTCTGCATAAAAGTGCGGTTCTCAAACCCGTCCTTCTGGTGGGGGGCAGATTAAATTGTTTTTGGATGAACTCAGCCCAAAATCTACATTATTCTTAGAGTTTGAATAGATTTCTAGAATGAGACCTTCTATGGGAAGAATCTTTCTTTCGCAGTACACTCTGTGAATTTTTTTCAGGTGTGATTATGCCAGTTCTTTTTGCAGGAACAGGATTTGGGTTTCTATTTTAATTCTATTCTTTGGCCTCTAGTTATCAAGCTGTCTACTTACCTGCATTCGCCGGCCCCAATACGCTTGCCTAAGCTCGCCTAACATCGCCGTCGCTGACCTGAATACGTTCGCCAAATTTATCAAGAAAGCTGTCAAAAAGCCGCGCACCAAGTACGGTGCGATGAGCTGCGGACTGTTAACTAACAGTCATTGATCTCGCTGCTCATCGGCTTATTCACAGTTTTGTTGCTACCCTGTCACTAAGCACCCACACTATACTATACAGTTTTACCCCCTATACCGCCGCTCCCGGAGCCCCCCGCAACTAAATAAAGTTATTAACCCCTAAACCGCTGCTCCCGGAACCCGCTGCAACTCTAATAAATATATTAACCCCTAAACTGCCTCTCCCGGACCCCTCCACAACTCTAATAAATATATTAACCCCTAAACTGCCGCTCCCGGACCCTGCCACAACTCTAATAAATATATTAACCCCTAAACGGCCAATCCCGGACCCCGCTGCCACCAACATTATACCTATTAACCCCTAATCTGCCGCCCCCTATACCGCTGCTACCTACATAAAGTTATTAACACTTATCCTGATGATCACGGACCCCGCCGCATATAAATAAAATGTTTAACCCCTAAACCGCCGCCCCCGGAGCCCACCGCCACCTACATTATATATATTAACCCATATCCTGCCCCCCCTACACCGCCGCCACCTACATTATATCTATTAACCCCTAAACCTAAGTCTAACCCTAACCCTAACACCCCCTAACTTAAATATTATTTGAATTATTCTAAATAAATATTCCTATAATTAAATAAATTATTCCTATTTAAAACTAAATACTTACCTATAAAATAAACCCTAAGATAGCTACAATATATTTAATAGTTACATTGTAGCTATCTTAGGGTTTATTTTTATTTTACAGGCAACTTTGTATTTATTTATTTAACTAGGTACAATAGCTATTAAATAGTTATTAACTATTTAATAGCTACCTAGTTAACATAACTACAAATTTACCTGTAAAATAAATCCTAACCTAAGTTACAATTACACCTAACACTATACTACAATTAAATTAATTAAATTAATTAAATACAATTACCTATCATTAAATAAAAATGACTAAAATTAACTAAAGTACAAAAAAACCCTCTAAATTACAGAAAATAAAAAAATTACAAGAAGTTTAAACTAATTACATCTAATCTAAGCCCCCTAATAAAATAAAAAAGCCCCCCAAAATAATAAAATTCCCTTACCTATACTAAATTACAAATAGCCCTTAAAAGGGCTTTTTGCGGGGCATTGCCCCAAAGTAATCAGCTCTTTTACCTGTAAAAAAAGAAATACACCCCCCCACCAACATTAAAACCCACCACCCACACCCAACCTTACTCTAAAACCCACCAAAACCCCCTTAAAAAAACCTAACACTACCCCATTGAAGATCACCCTATCTTGAGCCGTCTTCACCCAGCTGGGCCTAAGTCCTCAACGAATCCGGGCGAAGTGGTCCTCCAGATGGGAAGAAGTCTTCATCCAATCAGCATCTTCTATCTTCTTCCATCCGACGAGGAGCGGCACCATCTTGAAGACATCCGACGCGAAGCAACCATCGATTCCAACGACTAAACAACGAATGACGGTTCCTTTAAATGACGTCATCCAAGATGGCGTCCCTTGAATTCCGATTGGCTGATAGGATTCTATCAGCCAATCAGAATTAAGGTAGGAAATATCCGATTGGCTGATGAAATCAGCCAATCGGATTGACCTCGCATTCTATTGGCTGTTCCGATCAGCCAATAGAATGTGAGGTAAATCCTATTGGCTGATTGGCTCAGCCAATCGGATTGAGCTTCAATCCGATTGGCTGATTTCATCAGCCAATCGGATTTTTCCTACCTTAATTCCGATTGGCTGATAGAATCCTATCAGCCAATCAGAATTCAAGGGACGCCATCTTGGATGACGTCATTTAAAGGAACCGTCATTCGTCGTTTAGTCGTCGGGATCGATGGATGCTCCGTGTCGGATGTCTTCAAGATGGTTCCGCTCCTCGTCGGATGGAAGAAGAAAGAAGATGCCGCTTGGATGAAGACTTCTTCCCATCTGGAGGACCTCTTCTCGCCGGATTGGATGAACACTTCTGCCCATCTGGAGGACCACTTCGCCCAGATTCGTTAAGGACTTAGGCCGGCTGGGTGAAGGTGGCTCAAGGTAGGGTGATCTTCAATGGGGTAGTGTTCAGTTTTTTTAAGGGGGTTTGGGTGGGTTTTAGAGTAAGGTTGGGTGTGGGTGGTGGGTTTTAATGTTGTTGGGGGGGTGTATTTCTTTTTTTTCAGGTAAAAGAGCTGATTACTTTGGGGCAATGACCCACAAAAAGCCTTTTAAGGGCTATTAGTAATTTAGTATAGGGTAGGGAATTTTATTATTTTGGAGGGATTTTTTATTTTATTAGGGGGCTTAGATTAGGTGTAATTAGTTTAAACTTCTTGTATTTTTTTTTTATTTTCTGTAATTTAGAGGGTTTTTTGTACTTTAGTTAATTTTAGTTATTTTTATTTAATTGTAGGTAATTGTATTTAATTAATTTAATTAATTTAATTGTAGTATAGTGTTAGGTGTAATTGTAACTTAGGTTAGGAATTATTTTACAGGTAAATTTGTAGTTATTTTAACTAGGTAGCTATTAAATAGTTAATAACTATTTAATAGCTATTGTACCTAGTTAAAATAAATACAAAGTTGCCTGTAAAATAAATATAAACCCTAAAATAGCTACAATGTAACTATTAATTATATTGTAGCTATCTTAGGCTTCATTTTATAGGTAAGTATTTAGTTTTAAATAGGAATAATTTATTTAATTATAGGAATATTTATTTAGATTAATTTAAATAATATTTAAGTTAGGGGGGTGTTAGGGTTAGGGTAAGACTTAGGTTTAGGGGTTAATAGATATAATGTAGATGGCGGCAATGTAGGGGGGGCAGATTAGGGGTTAATAAATGTAATGTAGGTGGGGGTGGGCTCCGGGAGCGGCGGTTTAGGGGTTAAACAATAAATTTATTTGCGGAGGGGTTCGGGATCGGCAGGATAGAGGTTAATAACTTTATGTAGGTGGCGGCGGTATAGGGGGTCGCAGATTATGGGTTAATAGGTATAATGTAGGTGGTGGCGGGGTCCGGGAGCACAGGTTTAGGGGTTAAACACTTTAGTTGCAGCGGGGTCCGGGAGCGACGGTTTAGGGGTTAATACGTATAATGTAGGTGGTGGCGGTGTAGGGAGCAGATTAGGGGTGTTTAGACTCGGGGTACATGTTAGGGTGTTAGGTGCAGACACTTCCCATAGGAATTAATGGGATATCGGGCAGCAGCGAACATGAGCTCTCGCTGCTGTCAGACTCCCATTAATTCCTATGGGATCCACCGCCTCCAGGGCGGCGGATTGAAAACCAGGTACGCTGGGCCGGAATAGTGGCGTAACCATCGATCTGTGTCGGACTGAGTCCGGTGGATCGTATGTTACGTCACTATATTCTACTTTTGCCGGTCTGTAGGGCTCTGATATTCGCTGTTTTGTTCAGGCTTTGGTTGGTACCAAGCCTGTTCATTTATTAATTTCTCCTTTTTGGAGTCTTATTTGGTTTGAAGATTATCTACTTTCTTGGAAAGTGTTGTTTCTTTTGACTATATCTCTGCTACAAGAGTTTCTGATTTATCAGCTCTCTCTTGTTTGTCTCCTTATCTGATTTTTTCATCTAGATAAGTTGTTTTGTGGAGTTCTTTTTTCCTATGGTTGTGAATTTGAACAACATTAGTAGAGAATATGTTGTCCCTTCTTTGTGTCCTAATCCTAAAGAATTATTTACATTCTTTGGATGTGGTAAGATCTTTATAATTCTATATCGAGGTTACTAGGATTTCAGAAGACGTCTAGTCTATTTGCTGTTTTTCTGGTTCCAGAAAAGGTTACGAAGCCTCTTCCATTTCTTTGGCATCCTGATTAAAGCTTTTGTTTTTCAAAGCTTATTTGGAGGCAGGGCAGGGTTAAACACTTTAGTTGCAACGAGGTTCGGGAGCAATGGTTTAGGGGTTAATACGTATAATGTAGGTGGTGGCGGTGTAGGGGGCAGATTAGGGGTGTTTAGACTCGGGGTACATGTTAGGGTGTTAGGTGCAGACACTTCCCATAGGAATTAATGGGATATCGGGCAGCAGCGAACATGAGCTCTCGCTGCTGTCAGACTCCCATTAATTCCTATGGGATCCACCGCCTCCAGGGCGGCGGATTGAAAACCAGGTACGCTGGGCCGGAATAGTGGCGTAACCATCGATCTGTGTCGGACTGAGTCCGGTGGATCGTATGTTACGTCACTATATTCTACTTTTGCCGGTCTGTAGGGCTTGATAACTATGGCGAATCAGCCTCGCCACAAATACGCTGTGGAATTCCAGCGTATTTGTGGTCGACGGCTTGATAAATAAAGGCCTTTGTCTCTAAGAAGGAAGGTTTATTCAGTCCATTCCTGGATCTGAAGACTTTTTTGCTTTGTTAGAGTCTCCACTTTTAAGTTGGCGATTATAAGGACTATTATGCCTTTTTGTTGTTTATCCTCATATTTTATTACATTCTGACCACTTATGGTTTCTGATATTTTGTTTTAAGCTTTTTCTTTTGATTTAGTCACAGCTTTATGAATCTTTTCAAAGGTGCCCTTCTTTCTGTCTTCAGAAAGGAGAGTATTATGGGGCTTCCTTATTTGGATGGTATCTTGGTAATAGCTTAAACGTTTCTTTTATTAAAGTTAGACAGATAGCTCAGCATGCTAATGCACTGTGACTGAGCTCTGTAACAACTTGAGAGTTGCAGGTTTGATTCCCAGCGAGATCCATTCAGACTTTCATCCTTCCGAGGTTGATTAATTGGGCAGCATCTTGAGTTCCTTATAGGTTATTAAACGCGCTTTATGAGTACCCAATACATACATATGAAAGAGCAGTTTTTAAATATATGGTCTTTTACTGTTGTGGAATCCCTCATGAATCACCTAAGTTTTGTTTCTTCAAGACATGGTTAGAGGATTTAATTTACCTTAGAGTTTCGTGTTTCCACAGACAAGGATCACTTCTTTTTGGGTTTTTAGATAGATTCTGTGTTCATGTCTTTGTCTTTATCGGACAAAAGTCAATTGTAAGTGGCATTAGCTTGTCTAACTTACAGTCTAGAACATTTCTTTCAGTGGCTATGTGCATGGAAGTTGTTAGGTCTCATAAGTGCAGCATTGGGCATAGTTCCCTTTGCTTGTTTTTCATCTGAGATCTCTTTTTGATTTGCATTCTGAATCAATGTTACAGGGTTTGTTTTTAAATATCACAGTTGATATTTTTAAATCCTAACACTCTACTCTCTCTGTTTTGGTGATTAGTCTATCATCATTTTATTCAGGGGCCTCCTTTTGTTCGTCCTTCCTGGACTGTATTCTTAATGGATACAAGTCTTACAGGTTGGGGGAGCTGTCTGAGGGTCTTTTGACAGCACAAGGGGTTTAGAAACTTAAGAGGCAAGGTTTCCAATCGATATTTTGGAACTCTGTGCTATTTTTAAGAGCTCTTTCAGGCTTGGCCTCTTTTATGAGAGAACTTTTTCATTTTTTTGCTTTCAGACATTCAATATCACAACTGTTGTATATGTCAATCAACAATAATTGGGACTCATAGTTCCTTAGCAATTAAGAGGTATCTTGAATACGTTCTTAGATAGAATTCATCTCCTGTCTATTTTCTACGATTTTAGACATTTGAGAGGTGGATTATCTCAGTCGTCAGTCTTTACATCTGGGAGACTGGTGTCTCTATATAGATGTGTTTTCTCAATTTCCCGTGTACCTTTTCAGGTACAGGGATCCTAGGTCGAGATGGTGGATGCATTAGCTGTGTCTTGGTTTTTCAACCTAACTACATCTTTCCGCCTTTGTTTTTTTTCTTCCAAAGGTGATTTTTAAGATCATACTGGAACAGCGTCATGTGTTTCTGATAGCTTCAGCATGGCCTCACAGGTTTGGTATGTGGATCCTGTTTGGATGTCCAGTTGCCATCATTGGCCGCTTCTCTTTGGCCAGCCATCTTGTTTTAGGGGCTATTATTTCCATCAGGATCTCAAATTACTAATTGGGGGTATAGAAATTGATTAGTGTTGAGTCATAGTGGTTTCTCTGACTCAGTTTTTATTGCTATGTTGCAGGCTTATAAGTCTGTGTTAAGGAACATGTACTTTCAGGTTTGGAAAATTCTCTTGGTGTTCTTTTAGAATTCCTAGGATTTTACAGTTTTTTCAGGATGGTTTGGATAAGTTTGTCTGCAAATTTTAACTTTCTGATATTCGCTGTTTTGTTCAGGCTTTGGTTGGTACCAAGCCTGTTCATTTATTAATTTCTCCTTTTTGGAGTCTTATTTGGTTTGAAGATTATCTACTTTCTTGGAAAGTGTTGTTTCTTTTGACTATATCTCTGCTACAAGAGTTTCTGATTTATCAGCTCTCTCTTGTTTGTCTCCTTATCTGATTTTTTCATCTAGATAAGTTGTTTTGTGGAGTTATTTTTTCCTATGGTTGTGAATTTGAACAACATTAGTAGAGAATATGTTGTCCCTTCTTTGTGTCCTAATCCTAAAGAATTATTTACATTCTTTGGATGTGGTAAGATCTTTATAATTCTATATCGAGGTTACTAGGATTTCAGAAGACGTCTAGTCTATTTGCTGTTTTTCTGGTTCCAGAAAAGGTTACGAAGCCTCTTCCATTTCTTTGGCATCCTGATTAAAGCTTTTGTTTTTCAAAGCTTATTTGGAGGCAGGGCAGGGTTAAACACTTTAGTTGCAACGAGGTTCGGGAGCAATGGTTTAGGGGTTAATACGTATAATGTAGGTGGTGGCGGTGTAGGGGGCAGATTAGGGGTGTTTAGACTCGGGGTACATGTTAGGGTGTTAGGTGCAGACACTTCCCATAGGAATTAATGGGATATCGGGCAGCAGCGAACATGAGCTCTCGCTGCTGTCAGACTCCCATTAATTCCTATGGGATCCACCGCCTCCAGTGCGGCGGATTGAAAACCAGGTACGCTGGGCCGGAATAGTGGCGTAACCATCGATCTGTGTCGGACTGAGTCCGGTGGATCGTATTTTACGTCACTATATTCTACTTTTGCCGGTCTGTAGGGCTTGATAACTATGGCGAATCAGCCTCGCCACAAATGCGCTGCGGAATTCCAGCGTATTTGTGGTTGACGGCTTGATAAATAGAGGCCTTTGTCTCTAAGAAGGAAGGTTTATTCAGTTCATTCCTGGATCTGAAGACTTTTTTTTTTTTGTTAGAGTCTCCACTTTTAAGTTGGCGATTATAAGGACTATTATGCCTTTTTGTTAAGGCCATTTCATGTCCACTTCATTTTTTAGGATGTTTATCCTCATATTTTATTACATTCTGACCACTTATGGTTTCTGAGATTTTGTTTTAAGCTTTTTCTTTTGATTTAGTCACAGCTTTATGAATCTTTTCAAAGGTGCCCTTCTTTCTGTCTTCAGAAAGTAGGGTATTATGGGGCTTCTTTATTTGGATGGTATCTTGGTAATAGCTTAAACGTTTATTTTATTAAAGTTAGACAGATAGCTCTGCATGCTAATGCACTGTGACTAAGCTCTGTAACAACTTGAGGGTTGCAGGTTTGATTCCCAGTGAGATCCATTCAGACTTTCATCCTTCCGAGGTTGATTAATTGGGCAGCATCTTGAGTTCCTTATAGGTTATTAGACGCGCTTTATGAGTACCCAATACATACATATGAAAGAGCAGTTTTTAAATATATGGCCTTTTATTGTTGTGGAATCCCTCATCAATCACCTAAGTTTTGTTTCTTCAAGACATGGTTAGAGGATTTAATTTACCTTAGAGTTTCGTGTTTCCACAGACAAGGATCACTTCTTTTTGGGTTTTTAGATAGATTCTGTGTTCATGTCTTTGTCTTTATCGGACAAAAGTCAATTGTAAGTGGCATTAGCTTGTCTAACTTACAGTCTAGAACATTTCTTTCAGTGGCTATGTGCATGGAAGTTGTTAGGTCTCATAAGTGCAGCATTGGGCGTAGTTCCCTTTGCTTGTTTTTCATCTGAGATCTCTTTTTGATTTGCATTCTGAATCAATGTTACAGGGTTTGTTTTTAAATATCACAGTTGATATTTTTAAATCCTAACACTCTACTCTCTCTGTTTTGGTGATTAGTCTATCATCATTTTATTCAGGGGCCTCCTTTTGTTCGTCCTTCCTGGACTGTATTCTTAATGGATACAAGTCTTACAGGTTGGGGGAGCTGTCTGAGGGTCTTTTGACAGCACAAGGGGTTTAGAAACCTAAGAGGCGAGGTTTCCAATCGATATTTTGGAACTCCGTGCTATTTTTAAGAGCTCTTTCAGGCTTGGCCTCTTTTATGAGAGAACTTTTTCATTTTTTTGCTTTTAGACATTCAATATCACAACTGTGGTATATGTCAATCAACAATAGGGACTCATAGTTCCTTAGCAATTAAGAGGTATCTTGAATATGTTCTTAGTGAATTCATCTCCTGTCTATTTTCTACGATTTTAGACAGTTGAGAGGTGGATTATCTCAGTCGTCAGTCTTTACATCTGGGAGAGTGGTGTCACTATATAGATGTGTTTTCTCAATTTCCTAGGTGGAGATGGTGGATGCATTAGCTGTGTCTTGGTTTTTCAACCTAACTACATCTTTCCGCCTTTGTTTTTTTCTTCCAAAGGTGATTTTTAAGATCATACTGGAAAAGCGTCATGTTTTTCTTATAGCTTCAGCATGGCCTCACAGGTTTGGTATGTGGATCCTGTTTGGATGTCCAGTTGCCATCATTGGCCGCTTCTCTTTGGCCAGCCCTCTTGTTTTAGGGGCTATTTTTTCCATCAGGATCTCAAATTACTAATTGGGGGTATAGAAATTGATTAGTGTTGAGTCATAGTGGTTTCTCTGACTCAGTTTTTATTGCTATGTTGCAGGCTTATAAGTCTGTGTCAAGGAACATGTACTTTCAGGTTTGGAAAATTCTCTTGGTGTTCTTTTAGAATTCCTAGGATTTTACAGTTTTTTCAGGATGGTTTGGATAAGTTTGTCTGCAAATTTTAACTTCCTGATATTCGCTGTTTTGTTCAGGCTTTGGTTGGTATCAAGCCTGTTCATTTATTAATTTCTCCTTTTTGGAGTCTTATTTGGTTTTAAGATTATCTACTTTCTTGGAAAGTGTTGTTTATTTTGACTATATCTCTGCTATAAGAGTTTCTGATTTATCAGCTCTCTCTTGTTTGTCTCCTTATCTGATTTTTTCATACAGATAAGTTGTTTTGTGGAGTTCTTTTTTTCCTAAGGTTGTGAATTTGAACAACATTAGTAGAGAATATGTTGTCCCTTCTTTGTGTCCTAATCCTAATGAATTATTTACATTCTTTGGATGTGGTAAGATCTTTATAATTCTATATCGAGGTTACTAGGATTTCAGAAGACGTCTAGTCTATTTGCTGTTTTTCTGGTTCCAGAAAAAGTTACGAAGCCTCTGCCATTTCTTTGGCATCCTGATTAAAGCTTTTGTTTTTCAAAGCTTATTTGGAGGCAGGGCAGGCTCCGCCTTAGAGTTTTGTAGCTCATTGTACTAAGTTTAGTCGCCTTTTTTGGGGCTTTTTCAGAATGAGGCTTAGGTTGATCAGATTTGCAAATCAGTAATTTGGTCTTCTTTGCATACTTGTATTGTTTTTACCATTTCGATGTATTTGCTTCTTCTGAAGCAATCTTTGGTAGAAAAAGTTCTTCAGGCAGATGTCTCAGTTTGATTCTACTGCTTTTGATTTTTTTGAGAAAAACTTAATTATTTTGTGGATTTAATTTCTCAGTGGAAATAGCTGTTATGTTATCCTTCCCTCTCTAGTGAGTCTTCTGTGGACTTCCACATCTTGGGTATTTCTATCCCATACCTCACTAGCTCACTGTGCAATCGTAATCTAGAATCATTGTATAAACAGTTCATTAAAACTGATGACGTTTTTTGAAATCACATGAGGTGAATGGTCAGAAAACGCTAGACACTTGTGATTGGATTATGTATGTATTTTAAACTTAGCTTGTTGAAGTTAACCCTAACCCTGACGAAGTGCCGTAATGGCACGAAACATGTTGGAGTAGGTGAACAGTTGCTGGCTGCTTCACTGGCTGTGATATTTGTTTATGCTTGTTTTCTCAAAGAGAACTTTTACTTGCATCCAATAATAAAAGTTATATTTTATACGTTTACTCCTGGCTCATGGGATTGCTGGTTATTTTCACCATGGAGGTGAGAATTTATATTCTTTATTCTTATTTTAAATGGATTGGGCTCATCCGTCACCAGCCAACTTTTTACCTGCTCACCATCTCAGTTCAACATATATCGAGTGGAGCGACAGTCAATCCCGTGCAACAGCAGGACTGCTTTCTGAGGCGTGTACACATTTGACACTAAGTGCCCAGGTAAATCTAGCAATTAAGGACAAGATTGGAAGTGGGACTCCATACGGATAAACATACCATATACAGGATTTGGTCAGTGTGTGTTTCTTTTTCTTCAGTATATTGTGCTGTATACAGTAATTATAATGCAATTCTAGCAGAGACGATAAGGTCATTATGAAAACTTTGTAAGAGACTTTGACAAAATAGAATGCTTTGACATTTACTCCAACACATATATTATACTATCTGACAAGCTGCAAGTGCAGCTGTAAGCATTCGAAATATATATAAAAAATCTCTTAATTTCAACTACGCATGATACACCATATCAGCCCTAAAGCTTTATACACCTGATAAAAGTTTTTAGGGCTGTACATCAGACTTAATATTTACAAAGTAAATGAGAATTCGTATAGGTATATATATTTCTGAAGGACTTTATTAATCAATGCAAAATCCCATAAACAAGCTTATGATATGCTGTTTTGGATAGCTCAGTTTGCTTCATGTTTTTAATTCAACTTTGCATTTTTGTGTGTGGCTATTTTGAGTGATTTTACTAATTCAGTCACTGGTACTACATTTGGATCATTAAATCTTGAAAATAAAGACAAAAATCACTAAAACTCCAACACAATGATCTAGTACTACAGTTCAGATGTATTGTGATAAAGGTAATTGATTGAATTCTAAAATATGTGAGAGCTAGATAGATGTTTTAAACACTTTCATATGAACTTTGATACGGGATCATGAAAACTGAATAGATAATTATAAGGGTTTTCATTGGAACTTGAATGAAGGAAATGATGATCATGAAACATATATGCTGAGTCTTTTCCATTCAACTATGAGTTTAAAATGAGCAAATAATATGCATGCAAATAATATTCCTTGTAGACTTTCATGTGATTTAATCATGTACATATATTTAATGGGAATCTTACATGTAAATCTATAACAAGATTACCCCATCCTATATAATAAAAGGTCAGGTCTGTTTGTCAGATGCAGTCATGCGCAGTAGAAACTGCGCGAGGACAAAATACTTGGCCTTTAGGATCAACATCAGACACTCAGCTCAGCAGAGCAGGGGATGGGCTGTTGCGGGGGGCATGGGCGTGACCAAGCGTGACGAGGGGGATGGCCGGTGAGAGTGCCATGATTGGGGCGTGGTCGGTCCGTGAGTGGGCGTGGGTGGTTGGGAGTGGGCGTGGCCTGAGAGCACAAAAGAGGGGGAAAGATAGAGATAGCAAAATAGAGGGGTGAGAGAGAGAGCTAAAGAGAGGGGAGAGAAAGCAAAAGAGAGGGGAGAGAGAGCAAAATATAGGGGGGAGAGAGAGCAAAAGAGAGAGGAGAAAGAGCAAAATAGAGGGAAGAGAGAGCAAAAGAGGGGCATAGAGAGCAAAAGAGAGGGGAGAGAGCAAAAGAGGTGGGGAGAGAGCAAAAGAGGGGGAAGAGAGAGCAAAAGAGAGGGAAAGAGAGAGAAAAAAAAGAGGGGAGAAAGAGCAAAAGAGGGGGGAGAGAGCAAAACAGGTAGGAGAGAGAAAGCAAAAGAGGGGGGAGAGAGAGCAAAATATAGGGGGAGAGAGCAAAAGAGAGGGGAAGAGAGCAAAAGAGAGGGGGGAGAGAGAGAGAGCAAAAGAGAGAGGGAGAGTGAAAGAGCAAAAGAGAGTGGGAGATAGAAAGAGAGCAAAAGAGAGGGGGAGAGAGAAAGAGAGCAAAAGAGAGGGGGAGAGAGAGCAAAAGAATGGGGGGAGAGAGAGCAAAAGAGAAGGGGAGAGAGAGCAAAGGAGAGCTAGAGAGCGCAAAAGAGAGAGGAGAGAGAAAGCGCAAAAGAGAGGGGGAGAGAGAGAGCAAAAGAGGGGGGAGGGAGCAAAAGAGAGGGGGGAGAGAGCAAAAGAGGGGGAGAGAGCAAAAGAGGGAAGAGAGAGAGCAAAATAGAGGGGGGAGAGCAAAAGAGAAGGGTGAAAGAGCAAAAGAGGGGGGAGAGGGAGCAAAAGAGGAGGAGAGAGAGCAAAAGAGAGTGGAGAGAGCAAAAGAGGGGGTTGAGAGAGCAAAATGGGGGGGAGAGCAAAAGAGAGGAGGAGAGAGAGCAAGAAAGAGAGGGGAGAGAGAGAGCAAAAGAGGGGGGAGAGAGAGCAAAAGAGGGGGGAGAGAGCAAAATAGGTAGGAGAGAGAAAGCAAAAGGGGGGGAGAGAAAGCAAAATAGAGGGGGGAAAGAGCAAAAGAGAGGGGGAGAGTGAAAGAGAGCAAAAGAGAGGGGAGAGAGAAATAAACCAAAAGAGAAGGGAAGAGAGAAAAATAGAGGGGGTAGAGAGAGCAAAAGAAAGAGGGGAGAAAGAGCAAAAGAGAGGGGGGAGAGAGAGAAAATGAGAGCGAGAGCGCAAAAGAGAGGGGAGAGAGAGCGCAAATGAGAGGGAGAGAGAGAGCGCAAAAGAGAGGGGGAGAGAGAGCACATAAGAGAGGGGGAGAGAGAGCGCATAAGAGAGGGGGAGAGAGAAAGCAAAAGAGAGGGGGAGAGAGAGCAAAAGAGAGGGGGGAGAGAGAGAGCAAGGGGTGGTACCTCTGTACTACAACAAATGGCCCATGTACACGTGCTTTAGGACTATTTTAAAATAAATTTGCAAGAAGGATTGTTGGTTGTTAAAAACTGATATAGCAAAATAAAGTAAATAAATAAAAAAAATATAAATCATAAAAATAAACTTGATGATAAAACTAAATTGGAAAGTTGTTTAAAATTGCATGACCTATCTGAATCATTAAAGTGTAATATTGACTGTATCTTTTTGTGAATGCTTTATGGTGTAAAATATAGTAGCTCAACCTGTAACCTTGGTAAAGAGTCACCAATGAGTCTGCAGAATGGATTATAAAGCAAGTGACTTACTCCATTTAATACAGATACATGTCCTCTGGGTTGACCTATTGGACAATATTTTCTTTTAATATGCATGACTGAAATCACCCAGTGTATGTGTTGGCTGATATAACTATAATGGTTCAGGTGAGTATGCAGAACGAAGATAATGACACATATCAACAGTAAAACAATTCTGTGAATCGTTATTATTGTTACTGTAAAACTAACGAATACTGGTCACGTGAATATGAGAACATGTATATTTCATTGTTTTTTAATCACAGGGGTGACATTTGTAATACTAATGGAGATAGATAGATAGATAGATAGATAGAAAGATTGATAGATAGATATAGATAGATGATGGGGGATAGATAGATAGATAGATAGATAGATAGATAGATATATGGCATATTTATCAAGCACCGGACAGACAATGGAGCCCTACGCATCATATTAGTTAGTATTAGATGCCTAGATATATTTTATCAGAGTCCCATCATTTCAGGCTCGCCTGAAACGGAAATTAAGAAGCAGTGGTCTTAGGTGGCGGATTGGAATCATCCCGATCTGATACGATCGGGATGATTGACAGTCCCTGCTAGTGGCCGATTGGCTACCGGTGAGTAGGGGGCGGCATTTCACTAGCAGCTTCCTTAGAAAAGACAGGGTTTGCTAACTGTCACAAGCTATTGCTACAATGTTGCTAAATGTCTCGAGTAGGATGGCTAGTGGTAAGTTATATAACATAGAATTTAAAGGGACATAAAACACACATGCTTTCTATCATGACTTAGACAGAGCAGGCAATTTTAAACAACCTTTTAATTTACTTCGGTTTTTAATTCATTAAAGGACCTGCAATGCACTAGTGGGAGCAAGCTGGGCACATCAGTAAGTCAATAACAGGTGTCATATATGTGCAGCCACCAATCAGCAGCTAGCCAAGACGCTTAGTCTACCTAGGTATGCTATCCAAAAAGGAACCCAATAATATGAAGCAAATTAGATAACAGAAGTAATTGGAAGGATGTTACATGCTCAATTTGCATCATGAAGGGAAAAAATCCTTAATCCCTTTAAATTCTTTGTTTATAGTGGACATATTCACCCCATTCCCTGCATAAACTACCTGGAAAAGCACTAATTAAGCCAAAGGACAATAAAACATACAGCATAGCATGAAAATATGAACTATTTAGACTTCTTATAGACTTTATTATTTGCCATTCAACATGAAAGAAAAAAAGGTTAAAAAAAAAAGACCAAAACCAAAATGAGTTTATTAAGGGCAGTATCATGAACATATTATAATGACATTGTATGCTTCTTTTTCTATAAAGGGATAGGAATGTCAGCACTAAACTTGCATGATTCGGATAGAGCGGGTCATTTTAAGACACTTTAAATTGCAATTCTATTTTCAAATGTGCTTTGTTCTCTTGGTATCCCTTGTTGAAAAAAAATATGCACATATCCTCCACTAGTGGGAGCTGCTGCTAATTGGTGCCTGCACACATTTGTCTCTTGTGATTGGCTAACTAGATATGTTCAGCTAGCTCTTAGTAGTGCAATGTTCCTTCAGTAAAAGGATAATAAGATAATGAAGCAAGTTTGATAATAGAAGTAAACTGGAACGTTGTTTAAAATTGTATGTTCTATCTAAATCATGACATCAATTTTTGGGGTTTCCTGTCCCTTTAACACTGAAATTGAAAGAATGTATAGTATTGAAATTCTCAGAAGAAAGTAATAGATTTCATCTCACACACAGCCATGATTAACTCTCTGCAAATGTTCAGTGTTTAATTAATATGTCTAGTGGTTAATTAAAAGAAATGCTGTACTTGACTGAGGAACATAATTCATTTGGATAGATTTTTTAATACATTTTTCTGTAGCTGTGCAACAACCCAGCATCTTCCCCCAGGAACTAGGTTTTTTATTAATCAGTCCCAGTGCAGTTCATGGTACCAGCAGATGCTTGATGCACAAAGGGTTACTTTAACTGTCATGAGCTCTGAAAAGTGAGGTGGGAGTCACTGTGGGCCTGATATTCAAAACCTCACTGCTCAGGTGAGATGATCCAAGGAGTCTCATCGGCACGGCGAGGCCCTAAAAACTCCCCATTTAGAAACACTAATTTTATCTTAAGAAATGTTATGTTGCTATGAAGCGTTCTTGGGGGCATATTTATCAAGCTCCGAATGGAGCTTGATGCCCCTTGTTTCTGGCGAGCCTGCAGGCTCGCCAGAAACAGCAGTTATGAAGCAGCGGTCACAAAGACCGCTGCTCCATAACCTGTCCGCCTGCTGTGAGAAGGCGGACAGACATCGCCGGAAATCAACCCGATCGAGTACGATCGGGTTGATTGACACCCCCTGCTGGTGGCCTATTGGCCGCGAGTCTGCAGGGGGCGGCAATGCTGAATACGGCGAGCGTATTACTCGCTGTATTCAGCGAGGTCTGTCGGATCAGGTCCGACAGACCTTGATAAATAGAGGCCTTTATGTTAATTAGAGAATCCTACATTCAAATACAAGGTCTAAAGAAAAATCCAAAAGGTTTTGTGTGATTTCTCTCCATGCTGACGAGGATTTAAATATAAGGCCCTCAGTGTGAAAGAAATAATGAACTTTAGAAAGCAGAGATCCCTCATCCTTAAAGGGATATGACCCCAATGTTTTTCTTTCATGATTCAGATAGAGAATACCATTTTTAAAAAAATATATTTAAAAATTGGAGAGAGAAAAACTTATTTTAAAGGCTCATATATATCAATATATAATAATAACAATTGATTCAGATATTTGGGGTTTTATGTCCCTTCAAGAAGAAAGCGATGTTGATTTAATGTCTGTGCTCAATATGTCTTTAGCACCACATCTAGCAACTTTATTAAATGCTGCTCATACACTGATCACTATGTTGTATTATAATGAATTAAACTAAAATTGTATAAATTGTGGGTATCAACCTGGGATTGGACACTTTAAAGGTATCAACAATTTGAGTTATATGTATAACATTATGTGCTTAGTTTCACTAAATGATTGTTTTTGCAAAGATAAAAGATTCATCCACTTAAAAGAATAAACTAGGAAAAAATGAAAGTTGTGATAAGACAAATTACTGCATTTACAGACAAGTCAGGTAACTTACCCATATGCGGGCAATACTTACTATATAACCTCATATATGTTATCCTTAGACTAACTGTTGTACTACTAAAATAATATATGCCCCTAAAGCATGGATCCCTTCAAAAAATGTACAATAATCAACATAAAAAGGTCTTCTGCCAGGATAAGTCACAGGAGATAAAAGAGAAATGTGAAGCCAATGTGAGATGTGCAGAGTGAGGGAATTTCAAAAACAAAATGGAGGAGGTCATAATGAACAGATGTTAGTTTCATTATGGGGTAAAGACGGAACTTTCTTTTTCTAAGCAAAAAGGTTCTTTAAAAGCTTGAACAAACGTCCTTCCTTATCATAATTTTCAGCACAGCAAACCTCAGGAAAGGAGATTACATAATAGTGCAATAGAGTTTGACAAACATAAAGCACTAAATGGAAGGTGCTTTCCTGGCATAGGTGAAGTAGTTTTCTTCATTCTAAAAACTGGAACGCAGTACAAATGTAGATAAAAATTTCAGTTTATTGAGCAAAATAAAAGCTTGTACAGATAAGAAAAGCTCAACCGGTTTTGGCGTGTAACGCACCTTTCTCAAGAACATTTAAAAACACGAGAAAGAGCTCCTTCTGCAATATTGTGTGATCTCCTTTACTGAAGTTCGCTGTGCTGAAAAGTATAATAAGGAAGAAGTTTCATTCCTAATTTGTTCAAGCAGTATATTTTCCCTAGAAAAGGAATGCGCCGTCATTATCCTAGACTTGCATACAGATGGTTAGGAGAAACTAAGGCTGGTTGTGCCATTTAAAAAAAGGGAAGTTTATTTAATCTATTTCTTTTCACTGTTCCCTATTTATTCTGTATCACCATTTTTTTCGTATTGTGTAACATTGTTAGATCCGATTAGCTCTTCATACCAATTGGGTCACATAAACCAGCAGAAACCCCCATAAACATTTTTCTTTAGAGTTTTCAATTCTTGCTTATTAGGTTTTGAGGCAACAAAAATAAAACTATGTTTATGTGTGACATAGGACAGGGCTCTACAAATCTAAATTAGGCTCTAGTGCCCTTGTATATACACACAAACACATGCACACATCCATGTTGTTTTATATTATGATGTTATTTTATTTATATGGCCAAACGCTTCTGGGTCCTAATTTTATTGCCTGGTTCCTAGATTTTGAACAAATCTGTAGAGCTCTGACATATGAGGTTATGAGAAGAGTTTATTAAGCTCCAAGCAGACCAAGTTACCTATTACATTTATATACAATAAAAAGAGAGAAGCACTCAACCAGGTAATGAACAACAGCGTAACAGCTTATTCTATGCCTAGTTACCACCCAAGAAGCAGCATCTTTTTACCCAGCACGTGCCTTTCACAGAGAAGAATGTTCTTGTAGTATATCAGTCTGATCCTACAGTGCAGTCCAGTCCTGAAATACCTGGCAATCTTTCTCTGAATGAGAGAAACGGCAAACCCCAGACCTACGTTTCGGCCTAGTGTGTGCCTTGCCAGTGAAGTGTAGTCATATCCCTCTAGGCACATTCATCTGGTTTCCGGTCATCACCCTTAGGTAGACTTCACAAAGGGTCATAATTTGCATACTCATGTTGAGCAAAAAGAGGCTGCTCCTAGTGTGATAACTAGCTATAGAACAAGCTATTATGCTATTGTTCATTACCAGGTTGAGCGCTTCTCTCTTTTTGTATATGCAAATTATGACCCTGAGGGAAGACTCCTTAAGGGTGATGTGGGAAAACAGACATAGACCCATTGCTCAATGTGCCTAGAGGGATATGGCTGCACCTCACTGGTGAAGCCCACTAGGGCGAAACGTACGTCTGGGGTTTTGCCATTTCTCTTGTTCAGAGAGGGATTGTCTGGTATTTTGGGACTGCACTGATATACTACAGTGAATAATGTGTATACGCATGTTAAGCAAAAAGAGGCTGCTCCTAGGGTGGTAACTAGTCATAGAGCAAGATATTATGCTATTGTTCCTTACCAGGTTGAGTGCTTCTCTCTTTTTGTATATACTGTACCTATTATATATAATTCTTAACCAATAATCTTAATTCACTGTGTGTGAGATTAACAATTTATGCTATTTTGAACATTTTTAGAATTACATATTTTAAACTTAGAATCATTAATGAGCATTCTGGTGATTCTATTTAAAGTACAACTTTTATAATTTAAAAGTGTGATTAGAGCAATATTTTAATTATTGAGCAAAAAAAATTAGAACTTTATAATGGAAAAACCAAGCAAACGACTAAGAATTTGCATTTGAAATATTATAAAGTTGATTTTTAAGAGGTGAAGGAAGTTTAATTGGAAAAGTATAAAAAGCCGCAGGAACATTTGTCTCCATGTAAGGTATGGTGGAATACTACAGCTGATTAGTCCCTAATGTCAATGGGTGTTGAGTCCCAAATACATTTGAAAACCTTATTTTTTAAGTAATTTTCCATTTCAGAGACTGTATATGGGTGTCATTTAAGAGATAAAGGGGTTCTTTAGGGAGAAACTTGCAATACAAAAGGTTGCAGATAAAGATGATGTACTGAAGGGTCACTGTATGAATTAATATGCTTGCAGATTGAAGCATAGAGTTAATGACAAAAAGGAAGTCCATGTTTTATATGATTAATATGTTGAGGATTGTAAAACACTACAAATTAATAGCAGACACGTCCTAGATGATTAAGGCTCAGGGGCTGATACTAAAAAATGTGTTGGTCAAGACTGGGTTTTCCCTGCCGATACTAGCAGGGGCTAGAATTCTATTAAAAAAAGGGCAGCCCATGCGAGTGGCAAGATGTCACACAGGAAGTATGTTTAAAATGGAATATTACAACTAATACAAATCCTAATACAGTGTTTTTAGTGCACCGTACCTTAAAACTGCTGTTATATTTGTATGAATATGTTTTCCTTTCAGTGTAATTAGTGTTTTGAGTATTTTGATAAAAGCTTGTCACCTTTTAACCCCTTAATGACCACAGCACTTTTCCATTTTCTGTCCGTTTGGGACCAAGGCTATTTTTACATTTCTGCAGTGTTTGTGTTTAGCTGTTATTTTCCTCTTACTCATTTACTGTACCCACACATATTATATACCGTTTTTCTCGCCATTAAATGGACTTTCTAAAGATACCATTATTTTCATCATATCTTATAATTTACTATAAAAAACATTATAAAATATGAGGAAAAATTGAAAAAAAATACACTTTTTCTAACTTTGACCCCCAAAATCTGTTACACATCTACAATCACCAAAAAACACTTATGCTAAATAGTTTCTAAATTTTGTCCTGAGTTTAGAAATACCCAATGTTTACATGTTCTTTGCTTTTTTTGCAAGTTATAGGGCCATAAATACAAATAGCACTTTGCTATTTCCAAACCCTTTTTTTTTTCAAAATTAGCGCTAGTTACATTAGAACACTGATATCTTTCAGGAATCTCTGAATATCCATTGACATGTATATATTTTTTTTTAGTAGACAACCCAAAGTATTGATCTAGGCCCATTTTGGTATATTTCATGCCACCATTTCACCGCCAAATGCGATCAAATAAAAAAAATTGTTCACTTTTTCACAATTTTTTTCACAAACTTTAGTATTCTCACTGAAATTATTTATAAACAGCTTGTGCAATTATGGCACAAATGGTTGTAAATTCTTCTCTGGGGTCCCCTTTTTTCAGAAATAGCAGACTTATATGGCTTTGGTGTTGCTTTTTGGTAATTAGAATGCCACTGCGCACCACAGGTGTATTATGCCCAGCAGTGAAGGGGTTAATTAGGGAGCATGTAGGGAGCTTTTTGGGGTAATTTTAGCTTTAGTGTAGTGTAGTAGACAACCCCAAGTATTGATCTAGGCCCATTTTGGTATATTTCATGCCACCATTTCACCGCCAAATGCGATCAAATTAAAAAAAACGTTAAATTTTTCACAATTTTAGGTTTCTCACTGAAATCATTTACAAACAGCTTGTGCAATTATGGCACAAATGGTTGTAAATGCTTCTCTGGGATCCCCTTTGTTCAGAAATAGCAGACATATATGGCTTTGGCGTTGCTTTTTGGTATTTAGAAGGCCGCTAAATGCCGCTGCACATCACACGTGTATTATGGCTAGCAGTGAAGGGGTTAATTAGGTAGCTTGTAGGGAGCTTGCAGGGTTAATATCACATTTAGTGTAGAGCTCAGCCTCCCACCTGAAACATCAGACCCCCTGATCCCTCCCAAACAGCTCTCTTCCCTCCCCCACCCCACAATTGTCCCCGCCATCTTAAGTACTGGCAGAAAGTCTGCCAGTACTAAAATAAAAGCTATATTTGTTGTTTTTTTGTGTTTTTAAAAAGCATATTTACATATGCTGCTGTTTACTATCCCCCCCTTAGCCCCCAACCTCACTGATCCCCCCCAAACAGCTCTATAACCCTCCCACTCTAACTTAATCTGCGCCATCTTGGGTACTGGCAGCTGTCTGCCAGTACCCAGTTTAGAAGAAAACATGTTTTTTTTTTTATTTTTATTAACATTTTCTGTAGTGTAGCTTCCCCCCACACAAAACCAACCCCCCACCCCTCCATGATCTATTTTTGTGCTTTTGCACAAACAAGATTAGGGCATTTTTTCTTAACAATATTTACCGTAGTGTAGCGGTTCCCACCCGCTACCGCCCCGTGCACGTGCCCGCCTGCCAACCTCCGTGCACGCGCGCGCCCCCTAACGGTCCCGCCTCCGATCCCGCCTCCCTTGATGACACAGGATACACCGATGGCCGCCCACCCGCCTCCCAAGTCGGCTCCCACCCACCAACGATACCGGCCATCGATGTCCGGTGCAGAGAGGGCCACAGAGTGGCTCTCTCTGCATCGGATGGCCATGTAAGGTTATTGCAGGATGCCTCCATATTGAGGCATCACTGCAATAACCGGAAAGCAGCTGGAAGCGAGCAGGATCGCTTCCAGCTGCTTTCCACACCGAGGACGTGCAGGTTACGTCCTCAGGCGTTAACTGCCTTTTTTTTGAGGACGTACCCTGCACGTCCTCGGTCATTAAGGGATTAATTTGCAAGAAAAAACAATCGAGCGAGATCTGTAGGGTGAAAATGTTTACAAAATTACACATGGATTTGAGACAATTTTGTACATATAGGTTCAGCAGATTTTATGAAGAAAAAAAAAACTTTCGGCTATATTACGAGTTTTGCGTTAGGAGCTGTGCTGTGCTAACGAGCAGTTTTGTCTCACCGCTCACTTACCTGCAGTGCTGGTATTACGAGTTTTTACAAACACGGCGTTAAAAGGCAAGAAGTGAGCATTGAGCAAAATTCTGCTCCTTACCGCACTCCAATACCAGCGCTGCTTAAGTCAGGGGTGAGCTGGTTGTACATGCTCGTGCACGATTTCCCCATAGGAGAGCCGGCTGAGAAAAAGTCTAACACCTGCCAAAAAGCAGTGTAAAGCTCCTTAACACAGCCCCATTGATTCCTATGGGGAAATAAAATTTATGTCTACACCTACCACCCTAACATGAACCCCAAGTCTAAACACCCCTAATCTTACACTTATTAACCCTAATCTGGGTGCCCGACATCGCCGACACCTACATTATATTTATTAACTCCTAATCTGCCGCTCCGGACACCACCGCCACCTACATTATACTTATTAACCCATAATCTGCCGCCCCCGACATCGCCGACACCTACATTATATTTATTAACCCTAATCTCCCGCCCCCAATGTCGACACAACCTACCTACACTTATTAACCACTAATATGCCGCACCAACGTCGCCACCACTATAATAAACATATTATACCCTAAACCGCCGCACTCCTGCCTCGCAAACATTAGTTAAATATTATTAACCCCTAATCTGCCGTCCCTAACATCGCCGCCACCTACCTACATTTATTAACCCCTAATCTGCCGTCCCCAACATCGCCGCCACTATACTAAATGTATTAACCCCTAAACCTAAGTCTAACCCTAACACCCCCTAATTTAAATATAATTTAAATAAATCTAAATAAAAAATATGAAATTATTCCTATTTAAAACTCAATACTTACCTATAAAATAAACCCTAAGCTAGCTACAATATAACTAATAGTTACATTGTATCTATTTTAGGATTTATTTTTATTTTACAGGCAAGTTTGTATTTATTTAAACTAGGTAGAATAGTTATTAAATAGTTATTAGCTATTTAATAACTTCCTAGCTAAAATAAATACCAAAGTACCTGTAAAATAAAACCTAACCTAAGTTACAATAACACCTAACACTACACTATAATTAAATAAATTAACGAAATTAACAACAATTAAATACATTAAATTAAATTAAATTAGCTAAAGTACAAAAACAAACAAACACTAAATTACAGAAAATAATAAACAAATTACAAGATATAACTAATTACACCTAATCTAATAGCCCTATCAAAATAAAAAAGCCCCCCAAAATAAAAAAAAACCCTAGCCTAAACTAAACTACCAATAGGCCTTAATAGGGCCTTTTGTGGGGCATTGCCCCAAAGTAATCAGCTCTTTTACCTGTAAAATAAAATACAAACAGCCCCCCAACAGTAAAACCCACCACCCACACAACCAACCCCCAACCCAAATAAAATACTATCTAAAAAAACCTAAGCTCCCCATTGCCCTGAAAAGGGCATTTGGTTGGGCATTGCCCTTAAAAGGGCAGTTAGCTCTTTTGGGCCCAAAGTACCTAACCTAAAAATAAAACCCACCCAATACACCCTTAAAAAAACAAAAATGCAATCAGCCAATAGGATTGAGCTTGCATTCTATTGGCTGTTCCAATCAGCTAATAGAATGCAAGCTCAATCCTATTGGCTGATTGGATGAAGACTTCTGCCCGTCTGGCGGACCACTTCGCCCGGCTTGGATGAAGACTTCTCCCGACTTCGTTGAAGACTTCGGCCTGGTTGGATGAAGACTTCTGCCGCTTCCTTGAGGATGGATGTCGGATCTTCAGAACAGTAAGTCGATCTTCCGGGGGTTAGTGTTAGGTTTTTTTAAGGGTGTATTGGGTGGGTTTTATTTTTTTTATTTATTTATTTTTTTTAATTTTTATTATGGACACTTAGATACATATACATATAAAGATAAACATGAGACAGTGAGTTTATACATTACATTTCTGTTTAACTGTAGTAACCATGCTGCCTGTAGATGTCCCATTTTGTTCCCCCCCTTCAGAAGCTATGCGGCCACTTTTGGACCACCAATTTGTAACTGAAACATTTATTCAGGGGGATTTAACCAAGGTAAATTTGAAATATAAAAGTAATAATAACAAAACAAAATTTGCTCCCTAGAATAGGGAACAAAGACCATAACCGGGCACGGCGAAGAAAATGATATTATAAGTTAGTGACAACCCAACGGCATAAGCAGCTATAAATATAAATATAACTGAGCACAGGTGTTACAATTGGTATAATTGCTAGCGTACACTAGTACCAACATAGAGTGAATTGTAAATAAATGTAAGGGTGTTTCTTTTATTACCTAGAATCGTTATCATGGGGCGCTGATGTTAGGGCCTGATGGTAGGTCCATAAACCATCTGGGGGTTCACTAATATATTGTCATTTTAGTGGATTAATACCATAGCAATGTATAGTTACATAGAGGGTGGGATATATGCAGGTAACAGATAGTCATCCTTAAGCCAGTATCAATTAAAAAAAAGAAAAGAGATCTCAACAAATGTGTGAAGGGGTCTATGACCTATATTAATATGCAACCCTTATCTACGGCTCTGGCCACAAGCCGCAAGTTGGGTGCCAATCTTGAAGTTATGCTGTTGGGTCTCATCTAAAGTAATATATCAGTATATATGAGGGCTTAAAATAACTGTACTTAAGTGTTGCTGCATTTATACATGTGTATGAGTGGGAAATTCCTGCTGTAGCAGAATTGCATAGTATTTGTCAGATTTTCACAAACATTAATATCACCCCTCCCACTCTAGCATAGCTCTCTGAACCCTTTTTTTTTTTTTTTTTTGTAACATAACATGGTGTGGTTAACAGATATAATATAGTATAGGTGCCTAAAAGAGATAAAGAAAAATGTATTGTCCTTGTCCCATTGTGTCCCAGCACAACCATCCAGACCCCTCACAACAGTACGTAAAATAACCAACAAGAACACTATAACCCATATGGACCAGGGTAGCTACAGGTTATAAAATATTGTTCAACATTGCTATGCATGACATTTGCTTTAAGTAATTCCAGACATTTCCAGTAAAGATCCATTCCCCTGTATGTGATAAGTAGGCTCAGTCTCAACTATTAAAATGTGTAAGAGGGGTAGAAGGGTCGGCAGCACAAAGGTTATTAGCTCCTCTATCTTGCTGCATCCTGTGGGTATAGGAACAGAGAACCCACTGACCGTCTCTTTGTGAAACCATGGGAGGGAGGATAGCTTCGATCCCAGAAGTACTCTCTGTTTGTGCTGCGCCAGAATGCTAGCTGAGCCATGTCCCAGTTCGGGTGTTTGCTTGGTCGTCTCAATCCACGATACTACAGGGTCTTGCAGAGGAGGCACAGCCTGTATGACTCTCTCTGATCTCGTTAGAGCCGTAGTCCAAGAGAAAGGATCGCGCCCGTTACCGGTGCCTGCTTCAACTCCCCCGGTAAAGTCCGGGCGGCTCAATGAGTTCTCTGCCTCCTGAGGTTTCATCGGTAGGTTTCCTGAGGGCAGGTGTGGGTGCTGCGGAGTGAGTAACTTGCCACTTCCTTTAGGTGATCGTATGGATAAGGGTTGGCGATCAAGAGATACAGAGCAGGTATGACCTGGTAGGCCCATTTTCTGTTTCTTGTAGTGCGCAGTTTGCAGCTGCTCGGCAAATGCGGAGGGCTCCATTTTTGTAGATTCCTGGATTGCATCGTTAGGCGCTATTGAGGGTGTTGTAAGACACCAGCTTTGCAGCTGTTGCTCCGATGGAGCTTTATCCAGCATTCTTTGTAAGAGGGCCTCGATCCTCAGATAGCATGTGTCGTGACGCTGCCACATGGTTTCCATTTGCGCCAACTGGTATAACACTGTGAGGTGCTGCTTTATTACTGTAGCTCAATAATAGCTCCAAGGGTGTCAATCAATGCTGATATGTCGTAGCCAGCTATGGTCGGGTACCTCGGCTTGCCGAGGGGGGAACGCTGCCTGGTATAAGCCGCCGCTACAGGCCTGTGACGTCCAATCCTGGGCTCCAATGTCACGGATACAGCTCGCAAAGCTATGATATGCTCACAACAGAGCTCTCCGTTAATGTGGTAGTCAAAGGTAGCTTTGGTACTGTAAAGTTAAGTCAAAAATCAGCGGATTTATGTCTAATCTATCAGAGCTCATGGAGAGTGCGACCGCTCAGGATCGCTGCTAGGACACGCCCCCCGGGTGGGTTTTATTTTTAGGTTAGGGACTTTGGGCTGCAAAAGAGCTAACTGCCCTTTTAATGGCAATGCCCATCCAAATGCCCTTTTCATGGCAATGGGGAGCTTAGGTTTTTTTAGATAGTATTTTATTTGGGGGGTTGGTTGTGTGGGTAGTGGGTTTTACTGTTGGGGGGTTGTACAGGTAAACGAGCTGATTACTTTGGGGCAATGCCCCGCAAAAGGCCCTTTTAAGGGCTATTGGTAGTTTAGTTTAGGCTAGGGTTTTTTTTTATTGGGGGGGCTTTTTTATTTTGATAGGGCTATTAGATTAGGTGTAATTAGTTTAAATATCTTGTAATTTGTTTATTATTTTCTGTAATTTAGTGGGGTTTTTTTTTTACTTTAGCTAATTTAATTTAATGTATTTAATTGTTGTTAATTTAGTTAATTTATTTAATTATAGTGTAGTGTTAGGTGTTATTGTAACTTAGGTTAGGTTTTATTTTACAGGTACTTTTGTATTTATTTTAGCTAGGTAGTTATTAAATAGTTAATAAATATTTAATAACTATTCTACCTAGTTAAAATAAATACAAACTTGCCTGTAAAATAAAAATAAACCCTAAGCTAGCTACAATGTAACTTAGGGTTTATTTTATAGGTAAGTATTTAGTTTTAAATAGGAATAATTTAGTTAATTATAGGAATTTTTATTTATATTTATTTAAATTATATTTAAGTTAGGGGGTGTTAGGGTTAGGGTTAGACTTAGGTTTAGGGGTTAATACATTTAGTATAGGGGCGGCGATGTTGGGGGTGGCAGATTAGGGGTTAATAAATGTAGGTAGGTGGCGGCGATGTTAGGGATTATAGATTAGGGGTTAATAATATTTAACTAATGTTTGTGAGGCGGGAGTGTGGCGGTTTAGGGGTTAATATGTTTATTATAGTGGCGGCGACGTTGGGGGCAGCAGATTAGGGGTTAATAAATGTAGGTAGGTTGCGGCAACATTGGGGACGTCAGATTAGGGGTTAATAAATATAATGTAGGTGTCGGCGATGTTGGGGGCGGCAGATTAGGGGTTCATAAATATAATGTAGGTGGTGGCAGTGTCCGGAGCAGCAGATTAGGGGTTAAAAATTTAATTTTAGTGTTTGCGATGCGTGAGGGCCTCAGTTTAGGGGCTAATAATTAGTTTATGGGTGTTAGTGTACTTTTTAGCACTTTAATTATGAGTTTTATGTTACGGCGTTGTACCATAAAACTCTTAACTACTGACTTTTAAATGCGTTAGGGATCTTGACAGGGTAGGGTTTACCGCTCACTTTTTGGCCTCCCAGGGCAGACTCGTAATATCAGCGCTATGGAAGTCCCATAGAAAAAAGACTTTACAAAGTTTACGTAAGTCGTTTTGCGGTAAGGCCAAAGAAGTGTGCGGTACACCTATACCTGCAAGACTCGTAATAGCAGCGGGCGTAAAAAAGCAGCGTTAGGACCTCTTAACGCTGCTTTTTTACCTTAACGCACAACTCGTAATCTAGCCGTTTGTATTTTGTACTAAAGGTCTAAAGTCCTAAATTGTTATTGTTTAAAAAGATAGATAAGACTGTTACTACCCATTCCCCAACATGTACTTAATAACATTTAAACCTCAAAATGTCTGACTGCTAATTCCTGTGTGCCACATAGCTAAAATTGTACTCTCTCCCATGGAGTTGTGCATGACACTGCATTAATAGGCTGAAATGCAAGTCAATAGATAATAAATATCCAAGTGATCAGAGGGTAGTCTGCAGAGGCTTAGATACAAGGTAATCACAGAGGTAAAAAATATATTAATATAACTGTCTTGACTGTGCAAAACTGTGGAATGGGTAATAAAGGGATTATCTATATTTTTAAACAATACACATTTTGGAGTAAACTATCCCTTTAGTATGATGGTTATTTTTTCATGTGTTTATCCAGTGAACATAAATTTCATTCTATGCTGTGTAGATTTAATACAAATTAATCCTTTGTAATTAACATACAAATGTTATATTTTTGATTTTTGATAAAATTTGATTTTTGGTGAGCAATTTTATTACGATTATTGATGCACCTTAAAGGGACACTGAACCCACATTTTTTCTTTAGTGATTCAGAAAGAGCAGCAATTTTAAGCAACTTTCTAATTTACTACTATTATCAATTTTTCTTCATTCTCTTGCTATCTTTATTTGAAAAAGAAGGCATCTAAGCTTTTTTATTAGTTTAGTACTCTGGACAGCACTTTTTATTGGTGAATTAATTTATCCACCAATCAGCAAGAGCAACACAGGTTGTTCACCAAAAATGGGCCGGCATCTAAACTTACATTCTTGCATTTCAAATAAAGATAACAAGAGAATGAAGAAAATTTGATAATATGAGTAAATTAGAAAGTTGCTTAAAACTTCATGCTCAATCTGAATCACGAAAGAAAAAACTTTGGGTTCAGTGTCCCTTTAACAATACATTTTTTCCTAAGTATTTTTGTTTGAATGATTCAATTATTAATTTTTGTATCATTTGCATTGTGCACTTATGGTAAAAATTGGTTTTATAGAATTCTACTAGGGAAATAGAAATACCAGTGTGTAATTAAGTATATTTATATTTATTTTTCTATCATCTATCTATTTATCAATCTATCTATCTATCATCTATCTATCTATCTATCTATCTATCTATCTATCTATCTATCTATCTATCTATCTATCTATCTATCTATCTGTATGTCTGTCTGTCTATCAATTTATCTATCTATTAATATTTATATTATTTCAACACCTTCTAGCCACAGATTTTAATAGTTATTGCTTTTAATGACATTTAACTCCATGTAATTCTTCATTCAGTTTGATGCCTCACTGGTCAGCATTTTTCATCCATCTGATACTGTTGCTGATCCTCGGTGACTGACAGCTGTAACCACTTGCTTCCTTATGAAATATACAAACAACAATTAGTGGATGTCTTCTTCTTAAGGACAGAGTAAGGGCTCAATACTGAATTTTCTAAGGCCTAGAATTGGAGTTTGGCGTTAGCCGTGAAAACCAGCGTTAGAGGCTCCTAACGCTGGTTTTAGGCTAACTCCGGTATTTGGAGTCACTCAAAAAAGGGTCTAACGCTCACTTTTCAGCCGCGACTTTTCCATACCGCAGATCCCCTTACGTAAATTGCGTATCCTATCTTTTCAATGGGATCTTTCTAACTCCGGTATTTAGAGTCGTGGCTGAAGTGAGCGTTAGAAATGACAAAACTCCAGCCGCAGAAAAAAGTCAGTAGTTAAGAGCTTTTTGGGCTAACGCCGGTTCATAAAGCTCTTAACTACTGTACTCTAAAGTACACTAACACCCATAAACTACCTATGTACCCCTAAACCGAGGTCCCCCCACATCGCCGCCACTCAATTAAATTTTTTTAACCCCTAATCTGCCGACCGCCACCTACGTTATACTTATGTACCCCTAATCTGCTGTCCCTAACACCGCCGACCCCTGTATTATATTTATTAACCCCTAATCTGCCCCCCACAACGTCGCCGCAAACTACTTACAATAATTAACCCCTAATCTGCTGACCGCAAAGCGCCGCTACTTAAATTATCCTTATGTACCCCTAATCTGTTGCCCCTAACACCGCCGACCCCTATATTATATTTATTAACCCCTAATCTGCCCCCCACAACGTCGCCGCTACCTACCTACACTTATTAAGCCCTATTCTGCCGAGCGGACCGCACCGCTACTATAATAAAGTTATTAACCCCTAATCCGCCTCACTAACCCTATAATAAATAGTATTAACCCCTAATCTGCCCTCCCTAACATCGCCAACACCTAACTTCAATTATTAACCCCTAATCTGCCGACCGGAGCTCACCGCTATTCTAATAAATGTATTAACCCCTAAAGCTAAGTCTAACCCTAACACTAACACCCCCCTAAGTTAAATATAATTTTAATCTAACAAAATTAATTAACTCTTATTAAATAAATTATTCCTATTTAAAGCTAAATACTTACCTGTAAAATAAATCCTAATATAGCTACAATATAAATTATAATTACATTGTAGCTATTTTAGGATTAATATTTATTTTACAGGCAACTTTGTAATTATTTTAACCAGGTACAATAGCTATTAAATAGTTAAGAACTATTTAATAGTTACCTAGTTAAAATAATTACAAAATTACCTGTAAAATACATCCTAACCTAAGTTACAATTAAACCTAACATCTAGACTATCATTAAATTAATTAAGTAAAATATCTACAATTACCTACAATTAAACCTAACACTACACTATCAATACATTAATTAAATAAAATACCTACAAATAACTACAATGAAATAAACTAATTAAAGTACAAAAAATAAAAAAGAACTAAGTTACAAAAAATAAAAAAATATTTACAAACATAAGAAAAATCTTACAACAATTTTAAACTAATTACACCTACTCTAAGCCCCCTAATAAAATAACAAAGCCCCCCAAAATAAAAAAATGCCCTACCCTATTCTAAATTACTAAAGTTCAAAGCTCTTTTACCTTACCAGCCCTGAACAGGGCCCTTTGCGGGGCATGCCCCAAGAAGTTCAGCTCTTTTGCCTGTAAAAAAAAAACATACAATACCCCCCCCAAAATTGCAACCCACCACCCACATACCCCTAATCTAACCCAAACCCCCCTTAAATAAACCTAACACTAAGCCCCTGAAGATCTTCCTACCTTGTCTTCACCCTGCCAGGTTCACCGATCGGTCCAGAAGAGCTCCTCCGATGTCCTGATCCAAGCCCAAGCGGGGGGCTGAAGATGTCCATGATCCGGTCGAAGTCTTCATCCAAGCGGGGCAGAAGAGGTCTTCCATCCGATTGAAGTCTTCATCCAGGCGGCATCTTCTATCGTCATCCATCCGGAGCGAAGCGGTAGCATCCTGAAGACCTCCGACACGGAACATCCATCCTGCCCGATGACTGAACGACGAATGACGGTTCCTTTAAATGACGTCATCCAAGATGGCGTCCCTCGAATTCCGATTGGCTGATAGGATTCTATCAGCCAATCGGAATTAAGGTAGGAATATTCTGATTGGCTGATGGAATCAGCCAATCAGAATCAAGTTCAATCCGATTGGCTGATCCAATCAGCCAATCAGATTGAGCTTGCATTCTATTGGCTGATCGGAACAGCCAATAGAATGCGAGCTCAATCTGATTGGCTGATTGGATCAGCCAATCGGATTGAACTTGATTCTGATTAGCTGATTCCATCAGCCAATCAGAATATTCCTACCTTAATTCCGATTGGCTGATAGAATCCTATCAGCCAATCGGAATTCGAGGAACGCCATCTTGGATGACGTCATTTAAAGGAACCCTCATTCATCGTTCAGTCGTCGGGCAGGATGGATGTTCCGCGTCGGAGGTCTTCAGGATGCTGCAGCTTTGCTCCGGATGGATGATGATAGAAGATGCCGCCTGGATGAAGACTTCAATCGGATGGAAGACCTCTTCTGCCCCGCTTGGATGAAGACTTCGACCGGATCATGGACATCTTCAGCCCCCCGCTTGGGCTTGGATCAGGACATCGGAGGAGCTCTTCTGGACCGATCGGTGAACCTGGCAGGGTGAAGACAAGGTAGGAAGATCTTCAGGGGCTTAGTGTTAGGTTTATTTAAAGGGTGTTTGGGTTAGATTAGGGGTATGTGGGTGGTGGGTTGTAATGTTGGGGGGGGTATTGTATGTTTTTTTTTACAGGCAAAAGAGCTGAACTTCTTGGGGCATGCCCCGCAAAGGGCCCTGTTCAGGGCTGGTAAGGTAAAAGAGCTTTGAACTTTAGTAATTTAGAATAGGGTAGGGCATTTTTTATTTTGGGGGGCTTTGTTATTTTATTAGGGGGCTTAGAGTAGGTGTAATTAGTTAAAAATTGTTGTAAGATTTTTCTTATGTTTGTAAATATTTTTTTATTTTTTGTAACTTAGTTCTTTTTTATTTTTTGTACTTTAGTTAGTTTATTTCATTGTAGTTATTTGTAGGTATTTTATTTAATTAATGTATTGATAGTGTAGTGTTAGGTTTAATTGTAGGTAATTGTAGATATTTTATTTAATTAATTTAATGATAGTCTAGTGTTAGGTTTAATTGTAACTTAGGTTAGGATTTATTTTACAGGTAATTTTGTAATTATTTTAACTAGGTAACTATTAAATAGTTCTTAACTATTTAATAGCTATTGTACCTGGTTAAAATAATTACAAAGTTGCCTGTAAAATAAATATTAATCCTAAAATAGCTACAATGTAATTATAATTTATATTGTAGCTATATTAGGATTTATTTTACAGGTAAGTATTTAGCTTTAAATAGGAATAATTTATTTAATAAGAGTTAATTAATTTCGTTAGATTAAAATTACATTTAACTTAGGGGGGTGTTAGTGTTAGGGTTAGACTTAGCTTTAGGGGTTAATACATTTATTAGAATAGCGGTGAGCACCGGTCGGCAGATTAGGGGTTAATAATTGAAGTTAGGTGTCGGCGATGTTAGGGAGGGCAGATTAGGGGTTAATACTATTTATTATAGGGTTAGTGAGGCGGATTAGGGGTTAATAACTTTATTATAGTAGCGGTGCGGTCCGCTCGGCAGATTAGGGGTTAATAAGTGTAGGCAGGTGGAGGCGACGTTGTGGGGAGCAGATTAGGGGTTAATAAATATAATATAGGGGTCGGTGGTGTTAGGGGCAGCAGATTAGGGGTACATAGGGATAATGTAAGTAGCGGCGGTTTACGGAGCGGCAGATTAGGGGTTAAAAATAATATGCAGGTGTCAGCGATAGCGGGGGCGGCAGATTAGGGGTTAATAAGTGTAAGGTTAGGGGTGTTTAGACTCGGGGTACATGTTAGGGTGTTAGGTGCAGACGTAGGAAGTGTTTACGCATAGCAAACAATGGGGCTGCGTTAAGAGCTGAACGCGGCTTTTTTGCAGGTGTTAGGTTTTTTTTCAGCTCAAACAGCCCCATTGTTTCCTATGGGGGAATCGTGCACGAGCACGTTTTTGAGGCTGGCCGCGTCCGTAAGCAACTCTGGTATCGAGAGTTGAAGTTGCGTTAAAAATGCTCTACGCTCCTTTTTTGGAGCCTAACGCAGCCTTTATGTGGACTCTCAATACCAGAGTTATTTTTATGGTGCGGCCAGAAAAAAGCTGGCGTTAGCTACGCGGGTCCTTACCGACAAAACTCTAAATCTAGCCGTAAATGTATTTTTAAGGTGGATAATCTATTTTTTTTATTTTTAGATGGGGGTTTAAGCCAGGCGCTTTGGATTGCAGTAAGATAGTGACATAACATAAATGGGTTTATTCTATGGTGGTGGAAAGATATGAGTGAGTTTAGAAGTTTGACAGGAGTAATATTTGAGTTAGTTGATTTAAAGAAGTTTTGTTTATATTGGGCAGATGGACCAGTGTTTGTTAGGGCTAATTGCACAGGGAAAGGGTCACAGTCAGGATTAATTAAACCTTACAAGATTGTTACTTAATATATTTTTCAGTGGGGAGATGTTTTGGGTTAGGAATTAACTTATAACACTGGTAACTACCCAATACATGAAACTGTATTAACAGAACCCAGGACAAGACATTTGTAATGGCTGTTGGAAACTATAACAAACTGTCATTATTCTTGAGTCACATACAGTATATCACATTTACAATAAGTTTGATCGGCTGGCTAACATGTAGCTGCAATAAAATATGCTATCAATAGATAAATGTCAAACTTATGAGAATCATTTAAAGGACTTCCTACTTTCTTGGTTTATTAATGGTTAATATTCTGCTTAGTTTTCTTATGAAAATGTTTTTTTATAAAAGTATTCTATTACATTTTTATGGTAAATTAATAGAAACTACAGTTTCAAATTGTTTTAATCAACTGTAAAATTGACTAGAAGAATATTTCCAATCCCAGCTAAATGCACTGACACGTTAAATGTAGACGACAGTAGAGATTACTTGTTTGTTAACACTGTGATGTAATGATGTAATACCACTCTGGGAAAGAAATATTACTTCTATAATGAGTCCTTGGTCTGCGGCAATCACATTATGATTTTAGAGCAAAAGGCACGGGATGATAAAGTGGATTGCCACTGGTGACAAGAACTCACTGACAATGGCATCTAAATTATACAACTTATCCTTTATCAGTGTGAAAATGAATATTGATGCATAAAACCCAAGGATGACACAGAGAACAATATGCATTAGCAATATACCAAAGCTATTCCCAATGTGCTATATGACTTTCACCACAGAAGGATGTACTAGGTACTAGAAGAAATATATCACTCATAACATAAACTGAAGTCCAAACTTGTTCCAGGTTCTGCGCCCCTTATGATAGAAATGCCAGTTGCTGAAATCACATGATACAAAAAACTTAAAGGGACAGTAAACTTCTTCTGATTTTTATATAACATGTTTAGTTATGTATAATAAAACGAATTTGCAATGTATTTTATTATTTATTTCTAATTCCCAGAACTTAAACTGTGCTCTGCTGAACTCTTAAGGCTAACACTACTACATATTTTCCCTAATTGGCTTTATGAGATAACAACTGCTAAACGATACACTTTATACTAACATTATAGCCTGGACTATCCTTGTTGCCTGCCGTCTAAAGCCCGGATTGGCTCCTCCAAATAAGGCAAATCTTGGGTGGAGTTTGGCTATAATAAATTATTTTTATAAAATAAATGTTAATGTGTGTTAAAAACATTTAGACTTGGCTGATATGTTGTTCTATAGCAACTTTGTATCTAAGCCTCTGCAGACTGCCCCCTTATTCAGTTCTTTTGACAGACTTTCATTTTAGCCAATTAGTGCCCTCTCATAAGTAACTCCACGGGCATGAGAGCAATGTTATCTCTATGATACACATGAACTAGTACTGTCTACCTGTGAAAAACTGTCAAATGTATTCAGATAAGAGGCGGCCTTCAAGGGTTTAGAAGTTAGCATATGAGCCTACCTAGATTTATTTTTTTAATTTTATTTTTTTTCAAATGAAGCTTTATTGAAACAAACTGGAGTTTTACAACACGATTTAAGTATATACAATATGTTTCATCGTTATCACTGAGAAATGTATCACATTAACAAGTTCTGATATCAATTATTCCCGCATAGTATTCATATGACATAAAACATTCAATAGTCGTGGAAGTTGTTAACATTGCTCGGTTAAATCCTTCCTTAACCCCTGCTGATTCAAAGTTGACCTCTCTTGGGTCTTAGATAAAGGGAAATAAAGTTGGTACTGGGGTTATCTTAGAATCAGTAAATATGTTATAAAGCTATGTATGCCAATTAATATGAAAAAGAGGTGAATGGTAAGGAAACTCGTCAGCCTCCCTGATTCGTGGGCACTGTTCTACTTTCTGGTCCTATATGTTGTGGTTGTCCTTTTGGATTTGCATTATTGTATGTGTCTGAGAGGTGGCTCTATGTATTCGTCCGCCCTCTGAACTCATATACCTTTGACTTTTCAAGGTTATTTCCCCATATATCTGTATAATCCCTTTAAGGTGTATTGGAGATCGATGTTTATTGTGTGTTGTGGTTGCTGTACATCGTCATACTTTTGCGTTTCCGGTGCCTGCATATTGTGTACTGGTAATGTATTGTTTCCACTTTACCATCATTAGTTCATGTGTCTCTACGGTGCCTGCTTTAATGTTGTGGTATCTCTCCAACATTAATAGGTTTTCTACCTGGGCTCTCCACTCTTTCCAGTGCTTTGGGATCAATGTTTTAGCACCGTTGATGAGCAATACCAACAATGCATTTGCTATGTTATCAGACATCTTGGGGAGTGCCATATAAAAGGGGCAGTCGGGTATTAGCTGGTTTAGTGTCTCCTCAGTGTATGTTACGTAAATCCTTTCAGACATGGTGGTGTTAACTAGAAAGTTGGACACCCGTCCAAATTCCCGGAACATTTCTAACGCCCTTGGTATAGATTTTTCTACATTTGTCAGCGTAAGTAGGACATCGTCTGCATATAATGCTAATTTGTATTTATAATTAAACAACTAAATATCTATGCGCTGGTGGTAGATAATGCTTCACATAAAAATCAGACACCCCAAGTCGTCTGAATGAAAAGTTTTAGTAGCAGTTATGATTGTCTTATATGTGTGCGCCTGTGTGCAAACACTGGCTTAATATCTACCAAATGACAATGGTCTTAGTAGTATTTGTATTTTTATGTCTATGTTTATATAAAAAATATATAGAAAAAAACGTTTTTTTGTGTTTAAAATTTTTTTTTTTTGGGGGGATAATATCTTAAGTTCTAATTCGAAAATAAAAATAAAAAATAAAAAATATACAAAGAATGTTGGTTAAAAATAATATTCTTTTATTAGAATCAATATGAACAGTCAGTCGAAGTTGCTTAATCTTAATCTTAAAGTGGATATGTGAGAGAGTTGGTACCAACCAATTGTATTGAGGTGTGACTAAAATTCGTATATGATATATGTGTGTAAAAAACAATATATAAAATTAGCAAGTCCAGTTTATACCCTGGTAGGTATTTAAAAAATACTTTCTTTAAAAGATTTTCTGTAAAAGATTTGGCTTTTCGCTCATAAAATGCACCAGAGGTAGAAAATAGGGTATAATTGTTAAAAATACAGTTGTTAGAGATTGTTTGTTGAAGACAACTATTGACACCTGGTTCAACAGTAGGTGTTTATTTTCAGCCTTTTTAAAATAAGCCTTTTTGTGATATGACCAAAAGATTTAGGCTAGGTGTTGAGCCATTTTCTGTATGTCACAGTAATTATATCACAATAGTTATTATACACTTAGCTGTCTTTTGCGGTATTGTTAGTCAAAAGACTTTGAATAAGGTACCTTATTTGCAGTTCCAAGTCATAGAGGAGAGTTCTTGCGTGTCCAAATGAAGTATAGATGAGAAACTTTCTTTGTCCGTTCAAAGTTTCTAGGAGCGCTTGTTTGCAGCGTGTCTGTCTCCTGTGAAGTTGCCTCTGTCACTTCCGTGTCCGGTCTTGACACGCCCACCAAATGCGAGATTGACAGATAGGTAAAGAGCAGGGTTTCTCCAGTGTGGTGTAAGCAGTCTGTATCCAAGGTGATCAGTAAGCAGTCTGTATCCAAAGCAACGCATTTCAGCTCCAAAGAGCCCTTCTCAAGCTTCTGTCAGACCTGCTTAGAATCCTATCTTTTATACCTTTGTTCCTGATTGAAAAATTTATTTGATTGTTTTATTGAAGCATTGTCAAAGCCAATATCATTTCTGTGTGTGGTTTTCAATATGCTTAAAAGCCACTGTAGATTATTCAAGTATTCTAATTTGAAAAATAAACTACTAAATAACTAATTTTAGTGAAAAACTGAAATAGTTTTCTTTTCTTCTTTGTTGAAAAGATATTTTTTATTTTTATATTGGTACTATACTGTGTATGGTTTCAATATGTTTAAGAGCCACTTTAGATTAAATAAATAATTATAGTGAAAACTGGAATACAATTGGTTGGCTTAGTTCTCTTTTTTTCCTTTGTTGAAAAAATATTTTTACATTTTTATATTTATATTGGTACTCTGCTGGTGTATTTCCTAGCTATTACTATAAGTTAAAAAGACTGTACATGTCTATATATGACCTGCATCATATGAAAAATAAATAATAAAATATTTTGTTAACATAGAAAAAATATCAGATTTATTTATACACTTTAAAAACGTTTTTTTCTTTGGTAATAGAGGACTAAATAATATATACATATAAAGATGGACACTCTATGTTTTATAGATCAAACCGATGTGTAATAGATGGGTGAAACAGTCTCAATATAGGGACTGTAGGTATTTATAATTTCTTATAGTATTATGTTATGATCTATGTGAAAAAACTTCTCAGTTCTATTTCTAAATTCAGACCTTGTGGGTGAAGAGTGTCTAAATTGTAGATCCATTTGCTTTCTAGCTGCAATAATCTTTTTTGATTATTTCCCCCTCTCTTTAGTTTTTGTAATTTGGCTATACCCATATAATTAAAAAAAATTTAGATTACCGTTATTACAGACTTTAAAATGCTTAGGGACGGGTAGGTCCTTATTTCTATCCTCATCCATATTTTCGATGGATAAAATATGCTCTCGTATTCTTTCACGTAGGGGGCTTCTAATTCGCCTACGTATTGCATTCCACATTTGCACTGAATCATGTAGACAATATTTTTATCTGTGTATCTTATACATTCTTGGATTTTAAATTCCCTTTTATTAATATGTGATGTGACTGTTTTACTTTTCTTGGAGTGTCTGCAAGATTTGCATATAAAACATGGGAAAAAACCTTTTAGGTCCTGTCCTGTTAAATCTTTGTCTATTTTTTTATGTTGTTTAATTTGGGTTGGGGCAAGTATGTTTTTTACATTATTAGCTTTTCTGTATATGAACCTTGGTTTTTTAGTGATAAGGGGGCCAATGATTTTATCTTGATGTAGTATGTGCCAATGTTTCTTTAGTATTTTTTCTGTTATTTTATAGTTTGCATTGAAATCACTTATGAATGGGATATTTAGCTTATTATGTTCTAAGTGAGTGTTGTCACTAGATTTTTTATTATTTTTGTTTAATATGGTATTTCTTTCAATTGTTCCTACTCCTTGTCTGATATTCTCTATAAATTCTTCCCTATAGCCTCTTTCTATAAACTTTGCCTTAAGTACTTTCGATTGGTTATCATAATCCTCAGGTTTGTTACAATTTTTCATTACCCTCAGCATTTGTCCTTTCGGTATATTGTTCTTCCAGGCTTGATGATGGCAGCTACTTGAATGGATAAAATTGTTACTATCTACCGGTTTAAAGTAGGTTCTTGTATTAATAGTATTGTTTTCAATATAAATTTCTAAATCTAGGAAGTTCAAGTTTGTGTTGCTTATTTCTTTGGTGAAGCATATATTATAATTGTTTTTATTCATTTAGTTAAAAATTATTTCAAAATTCTCAGGGGTCCCTCTCCAAATAATTATTACATCGTCTATGTATCTTTTATATAGGACTAGGTTTGCACCCAGCTCGCGAGTGTCAAGGAATTGTTTTTCCCAAATTCCCATAAAAAGATTTGCATAGCTGGGTGCAAACCTAGTCCCCATTGCAGTTCCACAAATTTGAGTGTAAAAAAAGTCTTCAAATAGAAAATAGTTGTGTTTAAAATAAAGTCAATACTCTCCAAAATGAAATCCTTCTGTTCTTGTTTCATATTATTATCATCATTAAGAAATTGTTTAACTGCCTCTATTCCTTGGGTATGATCAATGATCGTGTACAATGATGTGACGTCACAACTTATTAGCCACATATTTTCTTCCCAAGTTATATTTTCTAGGAGTTTTAGGACTTCTGTGGAGTCTTTTAGATAGGAATCTAATTTCACAACATAATTTTGGAGATACCTATCAATGTATTGGGAAAGGTTCGCTGTGACTGATTCTATGCCTGATATTATCGGCCTACCTGGGGGGGTTAGTTAAAGATTTATGTATTTTTGGCAATATATAGAAGACTGGGATCCTTGGTGTTTTGTTAAGTAAAAAGTCAAATTCTCTTTCGTTAATGACCCCTAGTTGTTTATTCTTTGTCAGTAATGTTTTTAATTCCCAGGTGAAAAACGTGGTGGGGTTAATTCTACTTTTTTTATATGTGTTTGTATCATTGAGAAGATCCTCACAAATCTTTTTGTAGTGTGTTTTTTCTAAAATAACAATACCGCCCCCCTTGTCTGCGTTTTTAAAAATTATTTCATGGTTTTTTTCCAGTTCTTTAATAAGCAATTCTTGTTTTCTTGATAAATTAAATTTAACTTTTTTATTTTTTTATGTCATTCAGTACAAGTTTTTCAAAGGTCTCTATTATTGGTCCCTTTTCATGTTTTGGATAAAATGAAGATTTGTTTTTTAGACCTGAATGAATAAAACCATTACAATCTTTTTGATGATTGAGAGACTCACCTTGCTGTATTACTTCTCTTTCTAGTGCTGTTTTTGTAAAATATCTTTTGAGAGTCAAAGATCTAACAAATTTATGGGCATCTATATAGGTGTTGAACTTGTTAATTTTTTTGGTAGGTGCAAATAAGAGTCCTTTAGATAGAATAGTTTTTTCTTCATCTTTTAAAATGTAATTGCTCAAATTATAAATGCCATTTTTTTCTGTTATTATTACTGTTATTTATCTTTTTCTTTTGTCTGTGGGTTTTACATTAACCCCTTCCACGCCTCCCTCTTCTCCTGAGAGGTTTCTTTTTCTTTGACCTTGTCTTTGTTCTCTTTGGTCTAAATTTAGGTTTTTGTTTACTAGTGGGCCTCTCTCTAAAAAATGATGGGCATTGTCCCCTGATCCTGAGGTTGATGGTTGTTGTATGTCTCTTTTTTCATTAGTAAAATGATTTTGTACTTCATGGTTTTGGCCGTAAGTATCCTTACTGTCTGTATATAGAGAGTGCCTATTTGTTCCTGATGTAGATTGGTGTGAATGATGTTGTGTGTAGGTTCTATCATTCCAATGTTGTATTCTTCTGGAATCATGGTTATAGTCATTCGTTATATTAATGTCTCTATCTAGAGGGGCAAATCTGTTATATGTTGATATTTGATTCCTTCTAGGTGTATCTTGGTTATAATTGTTACCTCTAGAATAGTTATAGTTTCTATTGTATCCATAATTGCTATTTTCTCTATTTCCATATTGTGGTCGTCTGTTATAGGAATCAGAACTTTCATTTCTCCTATTTATCTGTTGGGACTTATTACTATAATAGTAATCATTTTGTTTCATCTTTGTCTCATAATTATCTTTTTCTCTTTCTTGATTTATGTTCCTATTATACGTGTGTTCAGATTGTTGTTTATTATCAGTATGGTTCAAACCTTGATTCTGTTGTGTGTTAGTCCTAAATCTATTGAATCTCCATCTATGAGATGTGTAAGTTTCAGTGAAATTACCCTCTTCATACTGTTTGTAATCTTGTTCATCCCTATCAAATTTATCTACCTTGATTTTCAGTAGTTAATTTTTCATTTCATCCATAGTTTTTTTAAGGTTTTTTTCTTTTTCTTTAAACTCTATACAGTCCTTAAATTTGGCTAGTTTAGATTCTATCTCGTTAATTTCATTGCCCAAGGTTATTAATGCATCCCCTCTGTGGTCTTTAATTAATTTCATTAATTTTATGGAGGCCTCTTCCAAAATTTCTCTCCATTTCTTTTTAAAACTTTCATCATCTACATTAAATGCACATTCCTTTTTTATTCTAAGTCCCCATGGGACTCTTTTGACTTCTAAATATTTTTCTAGAAATAAGTATTCAGTTCTATGTTTTAGTTCAGTAGTCATTTTTTTTCTCTAAGATTGCCATTAATTCATCTAATGTTTCTTTTTTACTCTCAAGGGTTCTCAAAAATTATGTTTTATCCTTATTTATCAGTATTCTCAGATCTTCATACATACTGGATCTTAGGTCAAATATGCTTTCTTTGTTTGCCATGTTCCTGCAGCAAGATTTTTAAAAGGGGTAGGAGGTTGAAGTATTTATGATTAAACAACTAAAAATCTATGCGCTGGTGGTAGATAATGCTTCACATAAAAATCAGACACCCCAAGTCGTCTGAATGAAAAGTTTTAGTAGCAGTTATGATTGTCTTATATGTGTGCGCCTGTGTGCAAACACTGGCATAATATCTACCAAATGACAATGGTCTTAGTAGTATTTGTATTTCTATGTCTATGTTTATATACAAAAATATATAGAAAAAAAGTTTTTTTGTGTTTAAAATTTTTTTTATTTTTTTTTTGGGATAATATCTTAAGTTCTAATTCGAAAATAAAAATAAAAAATAAAAAATATACAAAGAATGTTGGTTAAAAATAATATTCTTTTATTAGAATCAATATGAACAGTCAGTCAAAATTGCTTAATCTTAATCTTAAAGTGGATATGTGAGAGAGTTGGTACCAACCAATTGTATTGAGGTGTGACTAAAATTCGTATATGATATATGTGTGTAAAAAACAATATATAAAATTAGCAAGTCCAGTTTATACCCTGGTAAGTATTTAAAAAATACTTTCTGTAAAAGATTTTCTGTAAAAGATTTGTCTTTTTGCTCATAAAATGCACCAGAGGTAGAAAATAGGGTATAAGAACTCTCAAGAACTCTCCTCTATGACTTGGAACTGCAAATAAGGTACCTTATTCAAAGTCTTTTGACTAACAATACCGCAAAAGACAGCTAAGTGTATAATAACTATTGTGATATAATTACTGGGACATACAGAAAACGGCTCAACAACTAGCCTAAATCTTTTGGTCATATCACAAAAAGGCTTATTTTAAAAAGGCTGAAAATAAACACCTACTGTTGAACCAGGTGTCAATAGTTGTCTTCAACAAACGATCTCTAACAACTGTATTTTTAACAATTATACCCTATTTTCTACCTCTGGTGCATTTTATGAGCGAAAAGCCAAATCTTTTACAGAAAATCTTTTACAGAAAGTATTTTTTAAATACCTACCAGGGTATAAACTGGGCTTGCTAATTTTATATATTGTTTTTTACACACATATATCATATACGAATTTTAGTCACACCTCAATACAATTGGTTGGTACCAACTCTCTCACATATCCACTTTAAGATTAAGATTAAGCAATTTCGACTGACTGTTCATATTGATTCTAATAAAAGAATATTATTTTTAACCAACATTCTTTGTATATTTTTTATTTTTTATTTTTATTTTCAAATTAGAACTTAAGATATTATCCCAAAAAAAAAAAAAAAAAAAACAATTTAAACACAAAAAAAGTTTTTTTCTATATATTTTTGTATATAAACATAGGCATAGAAATACAAATACTACTAAGACCATTGTCATTTGGTAGATATTAAGCCAGTGTTTGCACACAGGCGCACACATATAAGACAATCATAACTGCTACTAAAACTTTTCATTCAGACGACTTGGGGTGTCTGATTTTTATGTGAAGCATTATCTACCACCAGCGCATAGATTTTTAGTTGTCTAATCATAAATACTTCAACCTCCTACCCCTTTTAAAAATCTTGCTGCAGGAACATGGCAAACAAAGAAAGCATTTTTGACCTAAGATCCAGTATGTATGAAGATCTGAGAATACTGATAAATAAGAATAAAACATAATTTTGGAGAACCCTTGAGAGTAAAAAAGAAACATTAGATGAATTAATGGCAATCTTAGAGAAAAAAATGGCTACTGAACTAAAACATAGAACTGAATACTTATTTCTAGAAAAATATTTAGAAGTCAAAAGAGTCCCAAGGGGACTTAGAATAAAAAAGGAATGTGCATTTAATGTAGACGATGAAAGTTTTAAAAAGAAATGGAGAGAAATTTTGGAAGAGGCCTCCATAAAATTAATGAAATTAATTAAAGACCACAGAGGGGATGCATTAATAACCTTGGGCAATGAAATTAACGAGATAGAATCTAAACTAGCCAAATTTAAGGACTGTATAGAGTTTAAAGAAAAAGAAAAAAACCTTAAAAAAACTATGGATGAAATGAAAAATTAACTACTGAAAATCAAGGTAGATAAATTTGATAGGGATGAACAAGATTACAAACAGTATGAAGAGGGTAATTTCACTGAAACTTACACATCTCATAGATGGAGATTCAATAGATTTAGGACTAACACACAACAGAATCAAGGTTTGAACCATACTGATAATAAACAACAATCTGAACACACGTATAATAGGAACATAAATCAAGAAAGAGAAAAAGATAATTATGAGACAAAGATGAAACAAAATGATTACTATTATAGTAATAAGTCCCAACAGATAAATAGGAGAAATGAAAGCTCTGATTCCTATAACAGACGACCACAATATGGAAATAGAGAAAATAGCAATTATGGATACAATAGAAACTATAACTATTCTAGAGGTAACAATTATAACCAAAATACACCTAGAAGGAATCAAATATCAACATATAACAGATTTGCCCCTCTAGATAGAGACATTAATATAACGAATGACTATAACCATGATTCCAGAAGAATACAACATTGGAATGATAGAACCTACACACAACATCATTCACACCAATCTACATCAGGAACAAATAGACACTCTCTATATACAGACAGTAAGGATACTTACGGCCAAAACCATGAAGTACAAAATCATTTTATTAATGAAAAAAGAGACATACAACAACCATCAACCTCAGGATCAGGGGACAATGCCCATCATTTTTTAGAGAGAGGCCCACTAGTAAACAAAAACCTAAATTTAGACCAAAGAGAACAAAGACAAGGTCAAAGAAAAAGAAATCTCTCAGGAGAAGAGGGAGGCGTGGAAGGGGTTTATGTAAAACCCACAGACAAAAGAAAAAGATAAATAACAGTAATAATAACAGAAAAAATGGCATTTATAATTTGAGCAATTACATTTTAAAAGATGAAGAAAAAACTATTCTATCTAAAGGACTCTCATTTGCACCTACCAAAAATATTAACAAGTTCAACACCTATATAGATGCCCATAAACTTGTTAGATCTTTGACTCTCAAAAGATATTTTACAAAAACAGCACTAGAAAGAGAAGTAATACAGCAAGGTGAGTCTCTCAATCATTAAAAAGACTGTAATGGTTTTATTCATTCAGGTCTAAAAAACAAATCTTCATTTTATCCAAAACATGAAAAGGGACCAATAATAGAGACCTTTGAAAAACTTGTACTGAATGATATAAAAAATATATCTGACAAAAAAATAAAAAAAGTTAAATTTAATTTATCAAGAAAACAAGAATTGCTTATTAAAGAACTGGAAAAAAACCATGAAATATTTTTTAAAAACACAGACAAGGGGGGCGGTATTGTTATTTTAGAAAAAACACACTACAAAAAGATTTGTGAGGATCTTCTCAATGATACAAACACATATAAAAAAGTAGAATTAACCCCACCACGTTTTTCACCTGGGAATTAAAAACATTACTGACAAAGAATAAACTACTAGGGGTCATTAACGAAAGAGAATTTGACTTTTTACTTAACAAAACACCAAGGATCCCAGTCTTCTATATATTGCCAAAAATACATAAATCTTTAACTAACCCCCCCAGGTAGGCCGATAATATCAGGCATAGAATCAGTCACAGCGAACCTTTCACAATACATTAATAGGTATCTCCAAAATTATGTTGTGAAATTAGATTCCTATCTAAAAGACTCCACAGAAGTCCTAAAACTCCTAGAAAATATAACTTGAGAAGAAAATATGTGGCTAATAAGTTGTGACGTCACATCATTGTACACGATCATTGATCATACCCAAGGAATAGAGGCAGTTAAACAATTTCTTAATGATGATAATAATATGAAACAAGAACAGAAGGATTTCATTTTGGAGAGTATTGACTTTATTTTAAACACAACTATTTTCTATTCGAAGACTTTTTTTACACTCAAATTTGTGGAACTGCAATGGGGACTAGGCTTGTACCCAGCTATGCGAATCTTTTTATGGGAATTTGGGAAAAACAATTCCTTGACACTCGCGAGCTGGGTGCAAACCTAGTCCTATATAAAAGATACATAGACAATGTAATAATTATTTGGAGAGGGACCCCTGAGAATTTTGAAATAATTTTTAACGAAATGAATAAAAACAATTATAATATATGCTTCACCAAAGAAATAAGCAACACAAACTTGAACTTCCTAGATTTAGAAATTTATATTGAAAACAATACTATTAATACAAGAACCTACTTTAAACCGGTAGATAGTAACAATTTTATCCATTCAAGTAGCTGCCATCATCAAGCCTGGAAGAACAATATACCGAAAGGACAAATGTTGAGGGTAATGAAAAATTATAACAAACCTGAGGATTATGATAACCAATTGAAAGTACTTAAGGCAAAGTTTATAGAAAGAGGCTATAGGGAAGAATTTGTAGAGAATATCAGACAAGGAGTAGGAACAATTGAAAGAAATACCATATTAAACAAAAATAATAAAAAATCTAGTGACAACACTCACTTAGAACATAATAAGCTAAATATCCCATTCTTAAGTGATTTCAATGCAAACTATAAAATAACAGAAAAAATACTAAAGAAACATTGGCACATACTTCATCAAGATGAAATCATTGGCCCCCTTATCACTAAAAAACCAAGGTTCATATACAGAAAAGCTAATAATTTAAAAAACATACTTGCCCCAACCCAAATTAAACAACATAAAAAAATAGACAAAGATTTAACAGGACAGGACCTAAAAGGTTTTTTCCCATGTTTTATATGCAAATCTTGCAGACACTCCAAGAAAAGTAAAACAGTCACATCACATATTAATAAAAGGGAATTTAAAATCCAAGAATATATAAGATGCACAGATAAAAATATTGTCTACATGATTCAGTGCAAATGTGGAATGCAATACGTAGGCGAATCAGAACGCCCCCTACGTGAAAGAATACGAGAGCATATTTTATCCATCGAAAATATGGACGAGGATAGAAATAAGGACCTACCCGTCCCTAAGCATTTTAAGGTCTGTAATAACGGTAATCTAAAATTTTTAATTATATGGGTATAGCCAAATTACAAAAACTAAAGAGAGGGGGAAATAATCAAAAAAGATTATTGCAGCTAGAAAGCAAATGGATCTACAATTTAGACACTCTTCACCCACAAGGTCTGAATTTAGAAATAGAACTGAGAAGTTTTTCACATAGATCATAACATAATACTATAAGAAATTATAAATACCTACAGTCCCTATGTTGAGACTGTTTCACCCATCTATTACACATCGGTTTGATCTATAAAACATAGAGTGTCCATCTTTATATGTATATATTATTTAGTCCTCTATTACCAAAGAAAAAAACGTTTTTAAAGTGTATAAATAAATCTGATATTTTTTCTATCTAAACAAAATATTTTATTATTTATTTTTCATATGATGCAGGTCATATATAGACATGTACAGTCTTTTTAACTTATAGTAATAGCTAGGAAATACACCAGCAGAGTACCAATATAAATATAAAAATGAAAAAATATTTTTTCAACAAAGGAAAAAAAGAGAACTAAGCCGAACCGATTTTATTCCAGTTTTCACTATAATTATTTATTTAATCTAAAGTGGCTCTTAAACATATTGAAACCATACACAGTATAGTACCAATATAAAAATAAAAAATATCTTTTCAACAAAGAAGAAAAGAGAACTATTTCAGTTTTTCACTAAAATTAGTTATTTAGTTGTTTATTTTTCAAATTAGAATACTTGAATAATCTACAGTGGCTTTTAAGCATATTGGAAACCACACACAGAAATGATATTGGCTTTGACAATGCTTCAATAAAACAATTAAATAAATTATTCAATCATGAACAAAGGTATAAAAGATAGGATTCTAAGCAGGTCTGACAGAAGCTTGAGAAGGGCTCTTTGGAGCTGAAACGCGTTGCTTTGGATACAGACTGCTTACTGATCACCTTGGATACAGACTGCTTACACCACACTGGAGAAACCCTGCTCTTTACCTATCTGTCAATCTCGCATTTGGTGGGCGTGTCAAGACCGGACACGGAAGTGACAGAGGCAACTTCACAGGAGACAGACACGCTGCAAACAAGCGCTCCTAGAAACTTTGAACGGACAAAGAAAGTTTCTCATCTATACTTCATTTGGGCACGCAAGAACTCTCCTCTATGACTTGGAACTGCAAATAAGGTACCTTATTCAAAGTCTTTTGACTAACAATACCGCAAAAGACAGCTAAGTGTATAATAACTATTGTGATATAATTACTGTGACATACAGAAAACGGCTCAACAACTAGCCTAAATCTTTTGGTCATATCACAAAAAGGCTTATTTTAAAAAGGCTGAAAATAAACACCTACTGTTGAACCAGGTGTCAATAGTTGTCTTCAACAAATGATCTCTAACAACTGTATTTTTAACAATTATACCCTATTTTCTACCTCTGGTGCATTTTATGAGCGAAAAGCCAAATCTTTTACAGAAAATCTTTTACAGAAAGTATTTTTTAAATACCTACCAGGGTATAAACTGGACTTGCTAATTTTATATATTGTTTTTTACACACATATATCATATACGAATTTTAGTCACACCTCAATACAATTGGTTGGTACCAACTCTCTCACATATCCACTTTAAGATTAAGATTAAGCAATTTCGACTGACTGTTCATATTGATTCTAATAAAAGAATATTATTTTTTTTTATTATTATTTTTATTGCATAAATAACAAACATTACATTTAGAATAAGATAGTATATAGGATGGCATGACACATCGTAGGTTTACATATTTTGCTTGAGCTTACATATCTGGTTCACAATATAATACATATAGGATCTATACAACATGACGACAATTAAAAGGGGGGGGTAGGGATTATTATCTAATCTCTCCAAATGATAGGAGGGCAGGAGAGTTCTTGACTTATATTTAACAGACTCATCGCTATTTACTCCTACTCTAGTTCACTTTCCTAGTCACGTGTATTCCAAAATTAGCCCTTCGTATATTTGATTCTGTTTTTCTTGGTTAAGTGTTTTTATATAGCATTCCCATTTATCTAGGAATACCTCCTTTCTCCTTTTTGTATCTCCTAGTGCATCTTGCTTTTCTAATATTAATTGCTGCCATACTTTGATTTTAAGATTGGCTATCCCCGGAGATTTTTTTTCAATCCATAATTTAGTAATTGAATTTCTTGCTAATAATATAACCATAGCGATAAATAATTGGAATTCCCTATTCTCGGGTCTAGGGTTATATAAAAGTAGAATTGTTTGTTTGTCCACTTGATACTTGATACTAGGTGTTTATTTTCAGCCTTTTTAAAATAAGCCTTTTTGTGATATGACCAAAAGATTTAGGCTAGTTGTTGAGCCATTTTCTGTATGTCACAGTAATTATATCACAAAAGTTATTATACATTTAGCTGTCTTTTGCAGTATTGTTAGTCAAAAGACTTTGAATAAGGTACCTTATTTGCAGTTCCAAGTCATAGAGGAGAGTTCTTGAGAGTTCTTATACCCTATTTTCTACCTCTGGTGCATTTTATGAGCGAAAAGCCAAATCTTTTACAGAAATCTTTTACAGAAAGTATTTTTTAAATACCTACCAGGGTATAAACTGGACTTGCTAATTTTATATATTGTTTTTTACACACATATATCATATACGAATTTTAGTCACACCTCAATACAATTCGTTGGTACCAACTCTCTCACATATCCACTTTAAGATTAAGATTAAGCAATTTCGACTGACTGTTCATATTGATTCTAATTAAAGAATATTATTTTTAACCAACATTCTTTGTATATTTTTTATTTTTATTTTCGAATTAGAACTTAAGATATTATCCCAAGAAAAAATAAAAAAAAATTTAAACACAAAAAAAGTTTTTTTCTATATATTTTTGTATATAAACATAGACATAGAAATACAAATACTACTAAGACCATTGTCATTTGGTAGATATTAAGCCAGTGTTTGCACACAGGCGCACACATATAAGTCAATCTTAAATGCTAATTTGTATTCCGTATTTCCTACGAGGACACCTGTTACCTGTTTGTTGGCCCTAATTTTCTGTGTTAGTGCCTCTATTGTCAACACGAAGAGCAAAGGAGAAAGTAGGCACCCCTGTCTTGTCCCATTCCCTATGCATAGTCTGTCCGATAAGAGGCCGTTTACCTTAACTTTGACTGTGGGGTGTGTGTACAGAGAGAAGATATAAGCTAAAAATTTGTTGCCGAATTTCATTTTTTGCATAATTGCTTTTAGGAATTGCCAATTTACCCTATCAAATGCTTTTTCAGCATCTGTGGAGACTATTACCATCGAGGTGTTGTTTGTTTTAACATATGAGATGATCTGCAGGGCCTTTAAGGTGTTGTCCCGCGCCTCCCTCCCCGGTACAAACCCCTTTTGGTCCGTGTTTATCAGTTTTGGCAAGTATCTGGTAATTCTAGTAGCTAAGATTTTGGCAAATATCTTAATGTCTGAGTTCAGTAATGATATCGGGCGGAAATGTTCAGGCCTGTCTGGCTGCTTTCCTGGTTTCGGTAATACTGTCATATTTGCCTTTAGCATGTGTTCTGTGAAGCTTGACTTAGATGTGAATGAGTTATATAGGTTTGCTAGGGGTGTTGCTAGGTAGTCTATGTACTTTTTGTAGAACTTCATGCTGATGCCGTCTGGTCCTGGGCTCCTCCTGTTCGGCATAGCTTGTATGGCTTTTTTAATTTCATCTGTTGTGATAGAGCAATCCAGGTTATCTGCCTCCTCTTTCTCTAAGGTGGGGAGGTCAAGGTCTGTGAGTTATGTCTCTACTGCCTGTGGTGTAGCGGTGTCTTGTATTTTATAAAGTGTTGTATAGTACCACCAAAACACTTTGGCAAAGCTCTTACTGTCTCTATGTATGTGGCCTTGCTTGTCTCATATGGAGTGTACGAATGCATTAAGTTGCCGTCTCTTAAGAGCCCTAGCTAGCGATGTGCCCGGTTTGTCCTGTACATCAAAGTATTTCTGCTTCAGTAGTGTTGATTTGAGCTGGTGTTCTTTTGTGAGATTATTTTTAAGGGATTGCCTGATTTGTGTTAGTGAATCTAGTATTGTACCGGACTGCGGGTCTATTTTATGTTGTTTCTCCCAATATCCAATTTGTGCCAGTGTAGAGTTCAGATATTGTCTCTTCTCTCTTTTTTCTCTAGCATTAAGTTCCATCAGTTCCCCCCCGTATCACACACTTATGTGCTTCCCATACACTGGATGGGGCTATTCCCTCTGTGCTATTTTCATTAAAGTAATTGCCCAATGACTTTTCTACCGCCTCGCTGGTCAGTGAATTTTCTAGCATGTATTCGTCTAACCTCCATATATATGGTCTGTGTGGCATATCTGGCCATTCAACCCTGCACTGCACAGGTGCATGATCTGACCATGTAATCTGTAGGATTTTAGAGACCGTAACCATAGTCAGTCCCAGTTGGTCTGTAAGGATGTAATTATTCTTGAGTAGGTGCTATGTGGGTGAGAAAAGAATGTATAGTCTTTGTTGTTAGGGTTAACTGTTCTCCAGATGTCATTTAGTCTTAGTTGTTGTATGTAACTGTTTATAGACCTGATTGTTTTCTTAGAAGTACTGATGGTCCCAGTTGACGTGTTGATGGTGTAGTCTAGCTGCAGGTTAAATCCCCCCCCCATTAAACATGGTTCCTTTGGCATGTACTAATAAAGATTGGAATATGGTTCTAAATGTGTGGTGTTGGTCTTTGTTTGGCAAGTATACATTTGTGAATGTAATCGGTTTGTTGAATAGAAGGCTCACAATGATCAAATATCTCCATCCTTTGTCTCTCTCTATGTAAGTTGCCTGAAACTGTAATGAGCCTTTGAAAAGAATCCCCACCCCACCTTTTTTGGTGTTTCCTGTGGCCAGGTATGCTGTTCTGTACTTGTAACTTAGTAGTTTTGGTTCTCTATTTTTTTTAAATGAGTTTCTTGAATAAACAAGACATCCCCCATTGTTCTGTATAAGTCCCGGAAGACCACTGACTATTTAGCCCCCTAAAGTTCACTGTGGTAAAAGTGAGGTTGTGTATGTTTGTTGCCATCTTATATGTACCCACCTGGTAATGCTGAGTCGAGGATAGGGTATGTCTGTCAAAGATGAAGGTGTATGTGTACTGTGCTACTGCAAACAGAATGTTGATAAAGAAATGTAAAGAATTAGAATGTTTCATCCAAACAAATATAATTGAATTAACAAGTTGCTAACAATATAGTACTAATTGTGCTATGGCCTATTCAGGCCTTTAACAGTATGACTTCGTGTCACTATTTTTAAAAAAACTAACAGCATGCAAATTCTAACACAATAACAGTAAGTGCTTTTCTAAGGGTAGTATGCCCACCCCCAGACCTCAACCAAAATGACTTTAAAGTAAGTTAGATTGTTATACGACCTGTAGCCCCGTCTTAACGATTGGCGTGTTAATCTAGCCGATCTGGAATGCAAAGTCATTTATCTGTGGAGTCTGTTTCTTGAGAGTCTTTATTGGTGTGGAGTCTCGAGGTCCCCCTTTGCAGGCCTTTCAGTCTGTTGCTTGCTGTATGTTGTTTCTTCACGTTAAGTTGTTCTTCTTCTGGGTCTGGTATGCTGATTTTTAGAGCCTCATTAAAATTAGGGAGATTGTCCAAATTCTTAAACACAGCGGTGGTGCCTCTTTAAGTTGCTATGATGTTTACTGGGAAGCCCCATCTGTATGGGATGTTCTGTTCCCTAAGGACTGGCATGATGAAATGTAGATCTCTCCTTTTCTGCAGCATTGTAGGGCTCAAATCCGCGAAGACCTGTACGTGGTTGACTGCATGTGTAATCTTCTGCTTCTGCCTCGCATGGCGGAGGATGTCCTCTTTATCTTTGAAGTTAAGCAGTTTCAAGATTATATCTCTGGGTGGAGCCTTAGGTGGAGGTTTGGTTCTCAGCGCTCTATGTGCTCTTTTAATTTTTACATCTGGTGCACTGTTTGTACCTTTTATTGTTCGGAACAGGTCCTGCAGGCAGTCCTCTATAGCAGACGGTTGTACTGATTCAGGAATGCCGCATATGCGTAAATTGTTACGTCTGCCCCTGTTATCCAGGTCTTCCACTTTTTCCAACAAGTGGTGTATTGTTTCTTGTTGGTCGTATACCATTTTTGATATGTGTTGGACATCATTGCTTGTAGTATTGTGGTATTCTTCCAGTGCCGCAACTCTGCTGTTTACCTTTAATATGTCCTTTTTTAGTTCCCCATACCAGCTTTTTACCTCCCAAACTATTTCTTTAATATCTTTTTTAGTACATAGTGAGATAATGTCCTCCTTTGTCAGTATTTGGGAAATGCTCGATGTAGGGAGAGATTGTTGTTTGTCTGTCTGTTCTAAATTCTTTGTGGTGTCCATCTTTTGGGTACTGCTGGTTGAGTCTTTTGTTTTTAAGTACTGGTGTATTGGCTTAGTTTTGCTATGTGTTTCTGGCTTATTTGATCTGTGGCCTGGCATGACCAGTGCTAGGGGTATCTGGAGGATCTATCTTTTTTTTTTTGTTCCCCCCCCCCTGTCTATATATGTATATTAGGATGTTTTTATATTTTTCTGTGCTGCTTCAATAGGCCTGCTAGCCCTTATTATCTCTGCTATGCTTCTGCTCCTGTTGCTTTTCTATGTGCCTGTTTTGGCTCTGCTATTTGCCTGCCTGTGGGTAACTCTTACATAGGGAGGCTCTATGTGTATTTAATTGGGCTGCTTATTTATTTACTTTTGGCCCTGTGACTTATAGTAAGCACCACAATGTCTCTATGCTATTATTTTGTGCAGCGTGTCTCTCCCACTGCCTGTGATTTACCCTTCTGCTTTTGGGACACCTCTAGTGGTATTTGGTCTGTCCAGCTTGTGTTTAGGTCATGTCCCTACTCTGTCGCACCTTAGCCTTTCTACTAGGCTTGATATGGATCTCTACCTCCGGGTGCCATGCGGTCTCTTTGTCCTCCTATCCTCCGATAGTTGCCTGCGGGCGTAGGTGTCCTGATGTGCCTGTCTGGTCCGTGGAGCAGTGCCTGTAAGTGCCTGCTGGGTCCTCTCACCTCCGGTCTGTGCATGCCGTGTATCTGCTCAGTTGCGGTAAGGCCCCAGACGTTGACTGCTCCGGATGCTCCTACTGCTTACAAAGGAGGGGTAACTTTTTATATGAGGCTGGTCCTCGATGTTTCCACACCTTATGATGTTTTTTTCGGGCTATTAAAATTAATTTATGAGGCTAATTTTATGGGGTCTGGGCGGTGGGGCCTAGGAGCTAAAGGATCAGTCAGCCATCTCCCTGCACGGCCAAGCTCCGCCCCCTACCTAGATTTAATTTTATAACTGATAATAAATGTGATAGTTAAAGTAAAATGGGACGTTATTTAAAATTACATGCCCTATCTGAATCATGAAAGTTTATTTAGACCAGACTGGCCCATTTACATAAAGGGAAAGCAAAGTAAAAAATTAAACTTTCATGATTCATACAGAGCCACATACAAAACATTCAGTTCCCTTTCATTATTAAATTGTTCAAAGTTTTATGTGCATACTTTCTGAGGTACCAACTCCTAATGAGCATGTGCAAGAGTTCAGTGAATGTATGTATATAAGTCCATGATTGGCTGATGGCTGTCACATTACACAGGGGCAGGGAAATTAAACAACATTATTATACAATTCTATCAGATTTAATAGTCCTTTAAGACAATTAAGCTTCCATCCAATTTGACAAAATCTCCAGTTTACTTTTATTAACAGATGTACTTAATTCTCTTGTTTTCCTTTGTTGAAACATAGCTCCTTTCCTTAAGAGAATGCCTAGGGAAGCACAGGAGCTAACAATGTCATGAGCACTGTGCACGCTCCTTAGCCTACCTCAGTATGTTCCAAGGAAAGGAGCTATGTTTCAGCAAAAGATTCCATGAGATAAACAAGTATATTTGCTAATAAAAGTAAATTGAACATTTTTTTTCTTTTAATGTATGTGAATCATAAAAGTCTCATTTTGACATCCGTCTCACTTTAATCATAGACTATAAAAAAACAAACTACCCAAGAAATAAAATCTATTTACATTTCAAAAGTTACATTTGATAGATACAGATCATAAAATACAGCCTGGCACATTTTAAGAATCATTTCAGCAAAATATCATAAAGAAAACTTAACGAGCTGAACGTTTAATCAACTAATGTGTACACAGAGGGGAAAAAAGGAAAAGATTGAACTTGCAATGACAATTTAGGTTGCGCTTGGTTCTACAGCCAAAGAGAGTCTGGGCCCTATTTATCAAATGCAGAGTGGATCAGGTTTGCTCTCGGAAACCTTTGCCCCCAGCATTGCGGTGAGCAATCAGCTGCTCACATTTATCATTACACAAACAACTGCTTGTGCATCTCCACTCATTGCTTTTTTTGTGCGGCCAATCGCATGTGAGCAGTGGCTGTCAATCACCCCGGTCAGTCGAGTGCTAATCATCGGATATTACAAGTTAAAAGGTTTTGCTCACACTAACCGAATGCACGCAAAAAGCCGAAATTACAATATCGTAATTTCATTAGCGTATTTTCACATAGACTTCAATGGAGTGTGAAAACACCCTATTCGCACGCAAACCTGATTGCATTTTCTAAAGTGTGCTAACTAGACATATATATATATATATATATATATATATATATATATATATATATATATATATATATATATATATATATATATATATATAGTCAGTTAGTTTGTTTTTAGGAGAAAACTTGGAAACGGAATCACTATGAGTGAACCTAGTGAGGGCTGCTGTTATTGGTATCTAATTTCCTCCTTAGTGAAAAAAAAAAAGTTTTTTGTTGGTTGTAGACAGGATGTTTCTAAAAGCACTTTCACAAAAGGAATTCCTTGTGTATGTGGAGATATGAATACAAAGAATATATATATCCAAATGAGTTAAACTGTGTTTAGACAGTAACGATAGTGCACTTGATTTGCTCACCTGTAGGATCACAGGGGCCAGTGATCAACAATGTAATACGGCTAGGATTTCCCCATCCAGGTATATCTTTCTTCCCAGGTGGAATAGAGCGACCAGACAGTCTAATGTAAGACTGAAATGGTATTGTGGGATTGGACAGAGGGTAGATAGAAGTGGTGTTCCATTTTAATATGAGCTGATGTGTATTTAAAAGAGCTAATTTTATTTCATGGTTTATTAAAATATTGAGAAAAAATGCCAATAAATAAATATATAAATAAATATATTAAGAAAAATGCTAATAGATAAGCTAAAAAATGCTATTGAATAAATAGCATTTTGAATAAAATATGTGCGGTGAAATGATAATATATATTAACAATTCCTTATAACATGATCACCTATTAAAGTAATAAAAATAAGAATAAAACTTCCTAACTGCTAGCAAGTGGAGCCCAGCGGCGTGATCGGCTATCCAGATGTGACATCACGAGCGTGCGTCACGTGCCATCCTGATGGCCCTTAAATAGTCTGACAATTTTCAATCAGGGTAGTTAATTGTTATGAACCTGTTTAATTAATGAGAGGCTTATTTGCCAATTTAGACAGTTTGTTAAAAAACGGATTCAAGGTTATATTCCAAAATATGCCTAAGATTATTATAGATAGTGTTCATAATATTTATATTATTTTACAAAGACTTTATTAATTATGGGTCTTATTTACTTTCGGTGTATGTGTTTGGGAAACTTCTAATATAATTGATGTTATTTTCTACCATTAAACATGTTGCGCTTATTGTTATAACATATTTATAACATATTATATATTCTATATGTATATATGATATAGGATATACATTATAAATCTAGAGATGTGGTTGAATAATTAAAATTTTGTGCTTTTGTGTACTGATTATATTGCATATCAGAATAATATTTTATTTTATACATGAATGTGTAATCCCATGTGGATTGTTTACTATTATAAATAGTGGTGGGATGATTACTTAATTGCACTTTTACAATTATCAATAACAGATTCTCCTTTGTATAAAAGATTATTTCCCAATGAAGATTAATCAAAGGAAGGCTGCAAAATCTATATGGGTATTTAGACTATATGGTTTTCTGGTTCTGAGCTTGTAGATCCAGTAGGTCTCTCTTTTTCTCAATTGTAGCATTTACCCCTTCTATATGTGGTATATGTTCAATAGCTTTTATTTTTAGCTCCTTTTCATTGTTATTATGTAATTCCTCAAAGTGGGTTCTTATGCCATATTCGGGTTCATCACTCGTAATATTCTTTACATGTTCAAGAAACCTCGATTTTAGAGTTCTCTTTGTCCTTCCTATGTAAAATGTGTTGCAGCTGCAGGTTAGTTGATATATGACATACTTGGATTTACAATTCATGAAACTCTCTATTTCGTATTTGTTGTTTTCCCCATCTGTGATCCATCTGTTTTCTTCCTTATTCTTGCTGACATGTTCACAGGATAAACAGTTTTTTATATTACATTTGTAAAACCTTTTATTTTAGTTGTTAGCCAGTTATCCTGTTTCTGCGCTTCGTTTGTCTTTAATTTAGTTGGTGCCAGTATATTCTTGAAGTTTATATTTTTCTTATAAGTAATTTTTGTTCTTTCTGGTAGTGTTTCTTTCAATAGAGGATCTCTTTTTAGAATGTGCCAATGCTTGTTTAGTATTTTTTCAATGTCTTTGCTTCCACTGTTATAAGTGGTTAGGAATCTCAATGTCTGGTTTAAAGGTGGAATTGTTGTTTCACCATTCTTTTTTCCTGCTTTCTGTTTGTTTTTTGCTATAAGCAATACTCTCTATCTACCAGGTTTACTTTTTCATAAGTCTTGTCCACAGTCATTTTATTATAATTCTTGCTATAAAACTTCTGCTTTAAATTTACTTCCGCTTGTTCAAAGTCATTTGTTTTTTAGCAGTTTTGTTTGATACGCTGGAATTGGCCGTATGGGATATTGTCTATCCATCTCTTGTGATGACTGATGGTGGTAATGTAGATAACTGTTCATGTCTGTATCCTTGTTGTAAATTTTTGTTTCAATCCTATTGTTTTCAATAAAGATAGTGACATCCAAAAAGTTTATTTCTGTCTTGTTCCACGTATTAGTGAATTTTAAGTTCCAGTCGTTTTGGTTTAGAGAGTTGACGAATTCATTGAACTGGTGTTTGTTTTCCTTCTAGATTATAATAATATCATCGATGAATCTCTTCCACATGACGATGTTTCCTATGAATTTATTATTAGTCCATATATGTTGATTTTCAAAGGCTCCCATATACATATTGGCAAAGCTTGGGGCAAGTTTAGTGCCCATTGCTGTGCCAAAAAATCTGTAGGAATATTTTGTCTTTGAATTTGAAGTAATTTTTGGTTAGAATAAAATTAATTACCTCTCCTATAAAGGCAATTTGATTTTGCTTGATATTTGTTTCATCGGTTAGGATTTCTTAACTGCACAGTGTGGAATAGATGTGTAAAGAGTCGTGACATCTAGTCTTGCTAATGAGTAGTTATCTTCCCATCGGTTTTCTTTCAGTACTGACAGAAGATGTGGGGTGTCTCGTATATATGATTTAATATTTGGGACTTTCAAATTGGTAATATGGGATACAGCACCTTTTTCTTCTTGTCCCGTGGCAAGGAATAGGACTAGCCAGGTCCCAATGTATATCTGTAAATAAGTAGATTTCCAGCCTCCAGGGAAAGATTTAAAAGACCTTTATTTTTCTTTAACAGGGTCCATGAAACAAGCGACAACGTTTCAAACCACTCACTGGTTCTTAATCATGTCTCAATATTAATATTTGGAACTACAGGTTGAAGGAAATAGTCTACATATTCTGATAGGTTGCTAGTTAAACTGTTTATTCTGGAGATTATTGGTCGACCCGGGTTTTTTTTTGCGTCCTTGTGCACTTTGGTAAGTGATAGAATACTGCAGTTCTTATAGTATCTAAGGACAGGAATTTATACTCTTCCTCATTTAGGATTTTCCCTTATTTCGCATTTCTTATTAATAGATTATACTCATCTGAGAATTTATTAGTAGGATCTTTTACTAATATTTCATAAGTCTCTATGTCAGAGAGTAGTCTGTTTGCTTCCCCGATGTAACAATAATGTAACCAACTAACTAAATAATACCTGCAGAGCAGAATGAAATCAAAATCAAATTCTAATCCTCAGTTTTCCACCTCCATCACATAAGTGAGGCCACTTTGGACCTCCTACACATCTATTATGAAAAATTACCGGAGGGTTACATTAGTATAAGGTCCCTTCTGGACCTTTTGAGTACTATTGACACATATTAATCCTAGCTATAACATAAACATCTAGTATATATATAGTGTATATAACCTTTAAAAATAGGGGAAGGGGGAATATTAAGGTAAAAAAGCATAATACCATTTAAATATAAAGGAATCAGGTGGCATACAAGTATATAGAAGAACATCTGTCTCTGAATAGTAACTTGTGATAGGTAAGAGTGTTAACCTGCATATTGAATACAGAATATAAACTATGGCAGCATATTCATCAAGAGTAAAAACATCAATTTTGTCACATATTCTTTATATGTTATCAACATCCAAAGTGGAATATCCAAATTGGTCATTGTATTAGTCACTTTTCATAAGATATCGTACCACCTAGAGTGATAAATATATAAACACTTCTTAAGAGTAAAAAGTGATTTTAAAATTAAAGGGAAAGGTTCCTTAGAATCTGTGTTCTTTTGCTTATCAAATAAACAACATTTTGGGGAGTGTGAAGCTAAATTTAGGGGAACTATAGTTACAGGAGGGTATAAATATTGCAAGGCATGATGGACTCCAAAACCAACACCCTATTATATGGCTAGTTAGATAAAATAACTAATACCTAGCTGAAAAACAGAACTGCTACCCCTCTTATCTTAGCAAACTTATATATTGCATAGTATGCAAACATATAAATTATAACATAACCATTATTATTATAAATGGGTTCAGCAACGCATAATAACTATAGGAAGTAGGGACTATAAGTGTTACAAACGGTTGTGAGCGAATATTTTCCATATCAACTCCAATCCAGCATCATATGGTGTAAAACATATTAGGAAGACTAAAATATGCATGAAAAAGAGAAAACAGCGCACTGAGTATAGAATAAAGCATAAAAATAAAAATGTATAAATCTAGAGGAGAGACTGAATTATGAGCAGGGTATAAACTAGCAGGTCTCACCAGTACATATAAATGAAACATTTGTGTATACACTAAACAAGAGGCTCAGTTTTATGACCTCCATAAAAGCTAGTGTATTGAATTGTATGTTTGATCCCAATTATGACATAAGTATAGCTTTTGCAATGGGATACTCTATAGAAGCAGATCTCTGAATATAAATAGGGTTTAGTCTGTTACACGGTTTTGCAGGCAGAATATGAGGCCAATACTTAAGATATATAGCAGCAAAAGTACATACTAAGCAAGGCTAATAGTGGGGAGGATATCTAAAATGTTAGTAATGTGCTGAGTATTGTAAGCTACCAATCCCAGGAGAGGATGTTCCTCATCCACATTAGTGGTCACAAATATATGCTAAATACAGTTGTGCAAATACTCTGTGCATATATAAGCTAATAGGATTAGTTACATACCAGGCAAGGTAATGTAAGCAACTTCAGGCAATTAAGAAACTGAATATATATTATTCACAACTAACTAATAAGTCCAAACAGCTTATGTAAACTATCTGTTGGTGAATCCAGGGGTCTTATAAATATCCAAAGTCCTAAGTCTGGAGGCCTCCTTGCCAACATAATCAGTTCAAATAAAGATATATGGCTTCATAGAGTCTCAATCAGTCACCGTGTAGGCAAATAACTAACCCTTCTATGTGAGGTTTATCAGTCTATCACACACCAGTACTACTGAATGCTTGTTTTGGATGGATATTGTGGGGCCATATTGAATTTACCGTCTGAACCCTCTCAACCTCCTGGGTATAGGGCTCCAGCATTAGAGCTGTTATGACACCTCTCTCTGTTCTAGGTTAATGCCCCAAAACTTCAAATATAGCTATCATTGAGGTGGGTAAGTACTAATCATAGATCAGGTAGTTAGGGCCCTTAACTTCCAATCGTATCAGTTTAGGTAGGCTTGCTGGGATATTGACCTGTAGATCCACTGATTACACAGTTTTATGGGGTATATGTGCCGAGGTCTGCTCCCAGGGATCGGCCGCTCCCCATGAGATCAGGTCCTCAGCCCTTCTTTCCGCTCGCCGCTGCAGCTCCAGAAGTATCGCTTCTGAGGGTGGTGACAAATGATCCGAGTGCCTTAGCGTCCCCCCCGATCAGTTTGCATCAGACGGTCAAAGCTTCGGATTATTCCCGCTTCCAAACCTGCAAAGATAGTCTCAAGTGTCTGCCTTATATCCTCCATGATAACGACTATAGGGATTTGTATACAATAGCCTTGGGTGCTTGTCAGGTTTGTCAACCTTTTGATTAAATGTGGTATAAGTCTGATCCACAGAAATTGATCTGCATCACTTTGTAGATAGCCTCGTAGCCTCGCCGGAAAGCATTAGCTAGGCATGCGGTACAGCCCCTGCTCAAAACCATTATATCTTGACGATGAAGCAAGTATGCATGGTTAACATATAGATAGGAGTTCCAAACAATGGTAAATTATATATATTAGCCTCTAGAATCGGACATTTAGCCAGGAGCTCCTAGTGTGTGTGACTTGTCTCTTCGTCAGTTAGCTCCGCCCCCCGATATAATCTTTTTTATTTTGTACTTCAATTGAGCCGCCTTTATCAGCTTCCTTAGACTAGATTATGATCTTTACTTAGATTTATCAGAATTTGATCTTGCTTATTTGTAAGGTTTTTCTTGGACAATTTGAATGATTTTCACATTATCTCCAAATCATTGAGTACTAAATCTTCAAAGAGTGATACATATTGGCCCTTGGTATGGGTTGGATAGAACACAGACCTGGGTCTAAAACCTGCTGTGCTTGATTATTCTATCCTCTTCTGTTGGTTCAGTGTTTCTAAATCTAGTGACTCTAAGAGATTTAGCGTTGGTAGGTCACTGAGTTAGTGAAACAATATTGTTGGTTTCTACGTTTATTGCTACATCTGATGGAGTATTCAGACTTTCTGTTTAGTCTCTGCCATTCTTCTTAAAATGTCGTTGTAAAGTTAGTTTCCTGATATATTTGTTACAGTCAACAAATAGTGAGAAAGGGTCTTTTTTTGCTGGCCTTTCTTTAGTAGGGTTTCTTCCCCATCAGTTAGCTCTCTATTTGATAAATTAAAGATTTTTACTTTGGTCATTTCATCAGGGTTTAGACCGATTTCTGCCTTGATTGCCAGTTTCCTCTTCTTTGTTTGTTTCTGTTTTCCTGCTCTACATCCTCTTCCCCACGTTCCTTTCTTCTTTTTTGTGGGGTTGATCTTTGTAGTGTTTGAAAATTGTGAAGCACTGGTTCTTGTCTTTCTGCCCTGAAGCAAACAAAGAAGAGGAAACTGGCAATCAAGGCAGAAATCGGTCTAAACCCTGATGAAGTGACCAAAGTAAAAATCTTTAATTTATCAAATAGAGAGCTAACTGAGGGGGATGAAAACCTACTAAAGAAAGGCTTTTCTTTTGCCCCCAGCAAAAAACAGATGCTTTCTCACTATTTGTTGACTGTAACAAATATATCAGGAAACTAACTTTACAACAACATTTTAAGAAGAATGGCAAAGACCAAACAGAAAGTCTTAGTACTCCATCAGATGTAGCAATAAACATAGAAACCAACAATATTGTTTCACTAACACAAAGTGACCTGCCAACGCTAAATCTATTAGAGTCACTAGATTTAGAATCACTGGAACCAACAGAAGAGGATAGAATAATCAAGCACAGTGAATTTAGACCCAGGTCTGTGTTCTATCCAACCCATTCCAAGGTTCAATATGTATCAATCTTTGAAGATTTAGAACTCAATGATTTGGAGATAATGCGAAAATCATTCAAATTGTCCAAGAAAAACCTTACAAATAAGGAAGATCAAATTCTGATAAATCTAAGTAAAGATCATAATCTAGTCTAGGAAAGCCGATAAAGGCGTCTCAATTGTAGTACAAAAAAAAAAAGATTATATCGGGGAAGCAAACAGACTACTCTTTGACAAAGAGACTTATGAAATTTTAGTAAAAGATCCTACTAATAAATTCTAAGATGAGTATAATCTATTAATAAGAAATGTGAAAAAAAGGAAAATCCTAAATGAGGAAGAGTATAAATTCTTGTCCTTAGATACTATAAGAACTGCAGTATTCTATCACTTACTAAAAGTGCACAAGGACGAAAAAAAAAAAAAACCCGGGTCGACCAATAATCTCCGGAATAAACAGTTTAACTAGTAACCTATCGGAATATGTCAACCTGTAGTCTCAAAATTTAAATCATATATACGAGACACCCCACATCTTCTGTCAGTACTGAAAGAAAACCGATGGGAAGATAACTACTCATTAGCAAGACTAGATGTCACGGTTCTTTACACATCTATTCCACACAGTAAGGGGATGTGTGTAGTTAAAGATATCCTAACTGGTGAAACAAACATCAAGCAAAATTAAATTGCCTTTATAGGAGAGGCAATTCATTTTATTCTAACCAAAAATTACTTCACATTCAAAGACAAAATATTCCTACAGAAATTTGGCACAGCAATGGGCACTAAATTTGCCCCAAGCTTTGCCAATATGTATATGGGAGCCTTTCGAAATCAACATATACGGACTAATAATAAATTCATAGGAAACATTGTCATGTGAAAGAGATTCAGCAATAATATTGTTATAATTTGGAAGGCAAACGAACACCAGTTCAATTCATTTGTCAACTCTCTAAACCAAAACGACTGGAACTTAAAATTCACTAATACGTGGAACAAGACAGAAATAAACTTCTTGGATGTCACTATCTTTATTGAAAACAATAGGATCAAAACAAAAATTTACAACAAGGATACAGACACGAACAGTTATCTACATTACCACCAGCAGTCATCACAAGAGATGGATAGACAATATCCCATACGACCAATTCCAGCGTATCAAACAAAACTGCTAAAAAACAAATGACTTTGAACAAGCGGCAGTAACTTTAAAGCAGAAGTTTTATATCAAGAATTATAATAAAATGACTGTGGACAAGGCTTATGAAAGAGTAAACCTGGTAGATCGAGAGTATTGCTTATTGCAAAAAAACAAACAGAAAGAAGGGAAAAACAATGGGGAAACAACAATTCCACCTTTAAACCAGACACCGAGATTCATAACCACTTATAACAGTGGAACCAAAGACATTGAAAAAAATACTAAACAAGCATTGGCACATTCTAAAAAGAGATCCTCTATTGAAAGAAACACTACCAGAAAGAACAAAAATTACTTATAAGAAAAATATAAACTTCAAGAATATACTGGCACCAACTAAATTAAAGACAAACAAAGCGCAGAAACAGGATTACTGGCTAACAACTAAAACAAAAGGATTTTACAAATATAATATAAAAAACTGTTTATGCTGTGAACATGTCAGCAAGAATAAGGAAGAAAACAGATGGATCACAGATGGGGAAAACAACAAATACGAAATAGAGAGTTTCATGAATTGTAAATCCCAGTATGTCATATATCAACTAACCTGCAGCTGCAACACATTTTACATAGGAAGGACAAAGAGAACTCTAAAAACGAGGTTTCTTGAACATGTAAAGAATATTACGAGTGATGAACCCGAATATGGCATAGGAACCCACTTTGAGGAATTACATAATAACAATGAAAAGGAGCTAAAAATAAAAGCTATTGAACATATACCACATATAGAAGGGGTAAATAGACTGCTACAATTGAGAAAAAGAGAGACCTACTGGATCTACAAGCTCAGAACCAGAAAACCATATAGGCTAAATACTGATATAGATTTAGCAGCCTTCCTTTGATTAATCTTCATTGGGAAATAGTCTTTTATACAAAGGAGAATCTGTTATTGATAATTGTAAAAGTGCAATTAAGTAATCATCCCACCACTATTTATAATAGTAAACAATTCACATGGGATGACACATTTATGTATAAAATGAAATAAAATATTATTCCAATATGCAATATAATTAGTGCACAAAAGTGAAATTATTCAACCACATCTCTAGATTTATAATGTATATCCTATATATCATATATACATATAGAATATATAATATGTTATAAATATGTTATAACAATAAGCGCAACATGTTTAATGGTAGAAAATAACATCAATTATATTAGAAGTTTCCCAAACACATACACCCAAAGTAAATAAGACCCATAATTAATAAAGTCTTTTTTAAAATAATATAAATATTATGAACACTATCTATAATAATCTTAGGCATATTTTGGAACATAACCTTGAATCCGTTTTTTAACAAACTGTCTAAATTGGAAAATAAGCCTCGCATTAATTAAACAGGTTCATAACAATTAACTACCCTGATTGAAAATTGTCAGGCTATTTAATGGCCATCAGGATGGCACCAGATTAAAAGCCTCTGAAGAAGTTAGCTGAAATGCTCACAAAACGCATAAGGCACGTGACGCACGCTTGTGACGTCACATTCGGATATCCGATCACGCCGTTGGGCTTCACTTGCTAGTGTTTAGTACAGCTTCTAGCTCTGTCTTTTGCACACTTTTTTCAAGGAATTTTTATTATTTTTATGACTTTAATAGGTGATCATATTATAAGGAATTGTTAATATATATTATCATTTCACCGCACATATTTTATTTGCATCGTACTGTATGAATTTTAATATTAAAACGGAACACCACTTCTATCTACACTCTGTCCAATTATACGGAGTGGTACGAGAAGGGAAATCCCACAATACCATTTCAGTCTTAAATTAGACTGGCTAGTCACTCTATTCCACCTGGGAAGAAAGATATACCTGGATGGGGAAATCCTAGCCGTATTACATTGTTGATCACTATATATATATATATATATATATATATATATATATATATATATATATATATATATTATATAGGTAAAGTTATATACATATATCTGCTGGTATTTTAGTATAATATATATATATATATATATATATATATATATATATATAATTATATAGGAAAATATAATGTGAAGAACATTAGAATGTGAAATATTACATACACAGTTAAATACTTTATTATATTTAAATCTTGCATAGATATGATTTTCATGTTTTCAGCTACTTGACTGCAAAGGGCTCCGATGCACTTATATATATGTATAGATAAGTATTTATGTGTTTATATGTGTTTTACTGTTAGCTCTCCACTCGTAATCTTGCCAATATTTATTATGAGAGGTACAAATTAACAGATAAACTACATATGTATTACAGGTTGTACATACTCTAGGGTCATAATGTTAACAACCATTACCTTTTACCATATTTTTTCACTTAGAGTAGGGGCACTTTTAGCTACATATTTACAAAATTGTTAAAACTTGATATGATTTTAAAATAGGGTTATAGATTTAATACTATTATAAATATTGGTATATTCTATGGATAATATAGCTCTTCATATAAATTAATATTCAAAATTGTTAGAAGTTCAATGCACCTATCTAGTTATGGCATACACAGTAACCAGCATTGCCTTTCTGACACCCATTTTATTTTGGTAATAAATGAAACATGTGTGCTCTGCATTTGATGTGTCTAACAAAAGTACAGCAATCTGAAATTCATGATGCAATAATTTGCTTTCTGTGCAGATGTTATAATCATATATTTGGGATACACTCTCAAAATCCTTGTCTGTATCTAAAAGCCAATACCATTTATTACAATTAAACTAAAACAGTTTGGTTGTTGTCATGCATCTCTTGTGCCATGTTTAGCATTTCACTTATTTGGACCTCTTTCTTCTTCTGCTTTGCATAACATTTGATGTGGATGACTTCCCACCCGTGTGTCACATCATGATTGATGCAAGTTTTGTTTGGAGCTCTTTTGGCTATTTATGGTGCAAGTGCACTCTATCTAGTACCCATTTGTGTACTTTGTGTTTGATGGTGCTCTCTTGCTTAGGCAAATAAGACAAGCCACAGCCACTGCAGAGCAACATATAAAAGCAAAAAGCCTTATTTAAAACATAATTAATCTATGAGTAAGCGCCCTGTTGCGGCTCGAAGCGCATAAGATGAGCCCTCTCCATGGTGCATTTTTAATTATGTTTTGAATAAATCTTTTTTGCTTTTATATGTTGCTCTGCAGCAGCTTGTCTAAGTCTTCTTTACCTGTGACGTTTTGTGGTTCAGCCCACCTTCACTAGTCTGCTCCACCCATCCTCAGAACTTTCGACCTGTCTATCATCCCCTTTGACCTATGACCGATCTCACTTCCGAGAGGATCAGAGCAGCGTTTTTCTCTTATTGCTCTCTTGTTTAAATGTATTTTAGAAAGCTGGCATTAGCTTGGAATGTGACTACCTTGAAGATCTCTGATTTTCCTGATGTTCCTGTTGGTTAGACTATTGTTCTAGACTTCTTCTTTAATTTTCAGCTTGTATCCTAAAGTTCTTGATTGTCCACAATGTCTGCTTGCCTGAATAACTCAAGCCAATTCGCTATAGAGACCATCACCTCTTATAGTCCAGGTACAACAGCATTTTACCTACAGGCTCATCTATGGTGAGTTGTATTCAAAGCTTTATCTTATGTCCTGGGATAATACTTTTTTAAACATTACCCTCTAGGGAGGAGAAGTTCCAGTCCATCCTCGGAGAGTGGGTCCTGGTTCCAGTTGCAGAGACTGTGTCGGTGAGGCCCAAATCTTCACAGAAGTCCCGTCCTCCTGTTTGCTTGAGTCAGGAGCCAGCTGGGCGGTTGTTGGGATTGAAGAGAGGCAGTTCTGTTCCTGGCCACCGGAGATCGTCTTCTGCTGGGTCTTTGGCAGCGGTGAGTCTCGTGATGTGTCGGCGGAGGCGGGGCCTAACAGACCAGTATGCGTCAGGGATCCGGAGCAGTGCGCTACCCCCCTACAGCTTCTGTTGGTAAGTATTTCCTGGGGTCGGCTGCTCACGTCCATGTGGGGCATGGGGAGGTTGTTACTGGACCTGCTGTTGTGGGTGGGGCCTGTCAAGTGGGTGGTGAGGCCGTGGTGGATAAGGCCTGTGGGGGTAACCAGGATATTTTGGGTTTTTCAAAGGCCACAAATGAGGGTCATTTGTATGTTGTGGGATCCGGTATTGAGGGTGCCAAGCTGAAGGGTTTTGGGGGAAGGATGGAGAGATTTACTCTGAGGGGGAGCTGGAGGAGATGTTCAGGGGAGTCCAGGAGGTGTCTCCTCCTCAGGGTGACATGGCCTTATGTTTGTCCCCTTCCTCTGGTGAAGAATATGTACTTCCCTCTCCCGAGGCCCATGGGTCTAGGTCACATATTCACTCCTCTGGGTTGGGGTATAAGGGTTTTTCTGCCCGCAGTTGCGTGGTCCCTCCTGATGTTTCTGGGGGGAGCGTTCATGGTTTTAGGTGGGGACATTTGTCACATGCATCTGTTTCCTTTTCAGAGGTGGAACAGCTGTGTGAATGGCCTGAGGATCCCGCTGGCCTTTCTTGTGGAGCTCTGGATGTTGTTGACAGCTGAGAAAATGAATCCTTCAACCTCCACGGTTCTTGGACGGAGCCCATTTGCCTTGAGCCTGATGATGGAGTCCCTTGGTATGGGGGTCCTGGTCCCTCTGGTCACATTCGAATGGTAGGTGCAGAAGGTGGAGGTACAGAGGGGCCTGTGTATAGTGGGGGGTTGGCATCTATGGCTGCTTCTAGGGGTGCCTGGTCCACTGATAGATGGCAGGTAGGGGGAGAACACATAGGAGGCCAGGATCTGATGTGTCGGGGTCAGCGAGCTTTGGAGTGACTGCCCCTAAAAGAGGTAGAGGGAATGCTACAGTTGGCGGAGTCAGCCAATCTAGGGGGAGACAGAGACGGAGAGGGTATTTGCCCCTGAATATGGTTTCACATGTCCCTGTTATGCAGAGATCTATACAGCAGCCGCCCCAGATGGAGTCGGCGGTACGGGGTGTTGTTGCCAGGATGTCGTTTGAAGAAGGCGGGATTATGGAGCAACGCTGGAGCACGCTCCAGTCGAGAATAATGGGTGAAAGCATCATCGGTGATGTTCGACCATCAGCAGAGACCAGTTCAGGTGAGATGGCTATTGGGTCAGCTGGGGGTGGGACATCTGTATTGGGGTGTGGGGATGTGTCTAGCAGTGAGTCTGGTCGGGGTAATTGTTAGCGGGTTTGCGGGAATTGCTGGCAAAGCTGGAGGGCCAGGGTGTTGCCAGCGTTGGCAAGGGTGTGTTGCCAGCGGTGGCAAGTGTGTAGGTTCCCCGGAGGGATCTCCCCCGGCTCCCATGCTGGTGAAGGAGACTACAGCAGGTGCTCAAGTGAGTGGGCCCCCCCCCCCCGGGTGGGTCTTGCAGTAGTCAGGTACCCGGTGTGGTGGTTTCGGTGGGCAGGGTAGGCAATAAAGTGGTTAGCAGTGTGGATCTTAAGGTGGCGGACACGGCAATGTCACGGTCCTGCCTCTGTTTGATTGGGCCTTTAGGTATGCACTTTATGGCTGAGCTTAGGGACAAGATAATTAAGAGGGAATGTATTGAACTTTTCTCCCTTCTGCCTCTGGACCAGTCTTTTAAAATCCCGGAGGATTTATAAGAAAGATTCGGTCAAAAAGGAGGAGGAGGAGCATAAAAAACGTTTTTGGAAGTTTCCGAAAACATTCACTAATTGGTTCCAGGCTTTCATAATTTATGCCAGTGTCATGTCAAGGAAGTTTCCTGAACAGGGATTGGCAATGTTGTGCTACCTTGAAGAAATTGCGTCTGCTCAGAGAACATGGCCAGGTGGGCTTTTGATGAGCAGTTTAGGCAGGATTTATCGGTTAAGCCTGCTATGCATTGGGCTAATCGTGATATGTTGTGGTTGAAGATCATGACCTCCACTGAGGGCTGCCCAGTCCTTTCGAGCTGGAGCCGGTGGCCAATCTTCCGGGGGGTCACTGGTTGGTGGCAAAAAAGGTTACTGTTTTGCCTTTAACAGGAAGTTTTGCAAGTGGGTGGGAAGCGTCCTGTAAATTTCAGGAAGAATGCTTGGGATGTGGGGGAGCCCACCCCTTTTCAAATGTTTCAGAAAGGGAAAGTCTGGGGGGAATCTTGAGTCGGTTGAAAAAGGGGGTTACCCCTGGTGAGGGTAAGCATGATGGAGCCGTGGCTTATCAGGTAATCTAGGAAAAAAGGTTGTAGGGAGAAGACAGCGTTGTTGCTTCACGGGTTCCACTTTGGCTTTGTCATCCCTTCTCAAGGGGGTCAGTGTGTTTTTAGGGGCAATTTAAAATTGGCTTGACAGTGGCCTGTGGTTGTGACTGAAATATTTAAGGAAGTTGAATTATGTAGCATGGCAGACCCATTTTCTGAGCCACCTTTCCCGATTTGAGGATTTCGCCTTTGGGAGTGGCTCCGAAGCGGGAGCATGGGAAATTTTGTTTGATCCATCATCTATCTTTCCCCAAAGGGTGTTAAGTATGCCTCTTTTGATCAAGCTATATGCTTGGTTCAGTTGGCTGGTAGGTCAGCATTGCTGGCCAAGATTGAAATTGAGGCAGCATTTCGGTTATTGCCCATTCAGCCTTCCTCTCATCATTTGCTTGGTTGTTATGCTGATGGTTCATATTTTGTGGACCTTTTTTTGCCTATGGGTTGTTCCATATCCTGCTCCCTCTTCAAGTGTTTTAGCACTTTCCTTGAATCGGTGATTCATGTCAGGTTAGGATCCGGTTCGGTCGTACATTATCTTGATGACTTCCTTTTTGTCAGCCCGGCTGGGTCTGAGATGTGTAGGCATATGCAGGATGTTTGTTCTCTAGTGGCGGGTGAATTTGGTGTTCCCATCGCTCAGGAGAAGTCTGACGGGCCTGTAACGGTCCTCAGTTTTCTTGGCATTACAATAGATTCTGTGAGCATGGAGTGCAGGCTTCCGATTAATAAAGTTCAGGACTTGATTTTGAAAATTGGCCGGCTTTTGCTCAGTAAAAAGGTGACTTTAAGGGAACTCCAGTCCTTGCTGGGCAAGTTGAATTTTGCTTGTTGCATCATACCGATAGGTAGGGTTTTTTGCAGACAGTTCTCTTTGGCCATGGCTGGAGTTCGGTAGCCACATCATTTTGTGCAGTTATCTCATGACTTGAAAGATGACTTGGTAGTGTGGAAGCGTTTTCTTTTGGATTTTAACGGGTCTAGCTTGATCCAGGAGGTTAGGATTTCTAATAATGAATTGGGGTTGGCGACTGATGCTGCTGGGGGTCATGGTTTCGGAGCTTATTTTCAGGGGCACTAGTATTCAGCTGCTTGGCCGGAATCGTGGTTTGGTGATGAGCTGGTCCGCAATCTAGTTTTTCTGGAATTGTTTTCAATTATGGTGTCGCTGTTTGTGTTTGGTAGGAATCCTTGGTTAACAAGTCTGTGGTTTTCTTTACCGATAATATGGGGGTTGTTTCTGCGCTGAATACCTTGTCTTCTTCCTTGCATCTGGTGTTGAAGTTGTTGCACTTATTGGTGTAGAAATGTCTGAGGATGAATTTTTTTGTTAGAGCTAAACATATTCCTGGCGTGGATAATTCTATAGCTGATTCCCTCTCTCGTTTCCAGTGGCACAGGTTCCGAGAATTAGCTCCTGGAGTGGATCCTGGGGGTGCCAGTTCCCCACCCATTGTGGAAGCTTGGAATGGAGGACTGGCTGGAGTGGTGATGGATTCTTTGGCTCCAGGTACTTGGGCGTCTTATGATAGAGTTTGGCGTGATTGGGTGGTTTCGTTGTCGGAGCGTGGAATTCGGGAGGGGTCTCCTGAGGTCCTTGATTGTTTGATGGAATGGATGTGGTCTTGAAGGTGTATTGATATTTCCCCTTTGGGGATGGACAGGAGATTAGCTGCTTTGGCTTTCCATTTTAAGTTGTTGGGCCTGGCAGATGTTACTAAAGAATTTTGTGTTCGCCAGGTTTTGAAGGGTATGAAGAAAGGGGGGAGGAGTTTTGATCATAGGAGACCTATTACTTTTGCGCTGCTGTTGCGAATTTGTGGGGTTTTGTCAGAAATTTGTTCCTCTGTTTTCGAAGGTGTGCTTTTTTCATTTGGCGTTTGTTTTGGCCTTTTTTGGGTCATTCCATATCTTAGAATTGGTTAGTAGGAGTAAGTGGTCCTCGGGTGGTTTATGTGTGCCTGACGTTGTGCTGTCAGCGCCGCAAGTCAAGCTTTTCCTGAGGCGAAGTAAGATTGATCAGGTGGGAAAGGGCAGATTGATTGTTTTGTTTCCTAGTGGTTTGGATGCTCCTCCTTGGGTTTGTTTGCGTGAATATTTGTGCTGTCATCCTTCGATTGAGGGTTCTTTGTTGATGCATTTGGATGGCAGCTCTTTGTCTCATTTTCAATTTTGGGCTGTTTTATCCAAATCATTGGGGTGATTGGATTTGTCCCCTCTGGATTTTGGGTCCCATTCCTTTCGGATTGGGGCTGCAACAGAGGCATTGGCTTTGGGTGTACATGAGAGTGTTGTTAAGAACAATCAGCTAGATTACGAGATTTGTGTTATGAGTGAAAAAGCATTGTTATGCTTTATAACGCTGCTTTTTCCCTAACGCAGCTATTACAAGTCTTGTAGGTATAGGTGTACCGCACACCTTTTTGGACATCACGCAACGTCAGTACCGCACTTTAAAAAAAGTCCTTTTTCAATTGGGGCTGCAACAGAGGCATTGGCTTTGGGTGTACATGAGAGTGTTGTTAAGAACAATCAGCTAGATTACGAGATTTGTGTTATGAGTGAAAAAGCATTGTTATGCTTTATAACGCTGCTTTTTCCCTAACGCAGCTATTACAAGTCTTGTAGGTATAGGTGTACCGCACACCTTTTTGGACATCACGCAACGTCAGTACCGCACTTTAAAAAAAGTCCTTTTTCAATGGGACTTCCATATCGCCGGTATTACGGGTTTGCCTGGGAGGCCAAAAAGTGAGCGGTACACTCTATAACCACATCTAAACACTCTGTACCACCATCTAAAGTCAGTAGTTATGAGTTTTACGTTACAAAGCTGTAACATAAAACTCATAACTAAAGTGTTAAAAAGTACACTAACAACCATGAACTACCTATTAACTCCTAAACTGAGGTCCTCCTGCATTGCAAAAACTATAATAAATTTATTAACCCCTAATCTGCCGCTCCAGACATCGCCGCCACTAAATAAAATTATTGACCACTATTCCGCTGCTCCCCGACATAGTCGCCACTATAATAAACCTATTTACCCCTAAACTGCCACCCTCCCACATTGCAAACACTATTTCAAGATTATTAACCCCTAATCTATCGTCTGCCTGCTATAAGAAACCTATTAACCACTAAACCGCAAGCCCCCACAACGAAATATACTAAAATAAATTATTAACCCCTAAACCTCTGACCTCCCACATCACTAACTCTACATAAATATATTAACCCCTAAGCCTAACGTAACCCTAACCCTAAGTCTAACCAAAACCCTAACGTAACCCTAATCCTAACACACCCTAACTTAAATATAATTAAAATAAAGCTAAATAAACCTTACAAGTATTAACTAAATAATTCCTATTTAAAACTAAATACATACCTGTAAAATAAAACCTAAGCTAGATACAAAATAACTAATAGTTATATTGTAGCTATCTTAGGTTTAATTTTTATTTCACAGCTAAGTTTGTATTTATTTTATCTAGGTAGACTAGTTAGTAAATAGTTATTAACTATTTACTAGAAACCTAGTTAAAATAAATACAAAGTTACCTGTAAAATAAAACCTAACCTGCCTTACACTAAAAACTAACATTACAATAAAATAAATTAAATTAATAAAATACAATTTTATAACTTACAAACCCCCCCACTAAATTACAAAAAATAAAAAACAAAATTTTCAAAAATAAAAACGAATTACTCCTAATCTAATAGCCCTATCAAAATAAAAAAGCCCCCCCCCCAAATAAAAAAACCCTAGCCTACACTAAACTGCCAATGGCCCTTAAAAGGGCCTTTTGCGGGGCATTGCCCTAAAAAAATAAGCTCTTTTACCTGTAAAAATAAAATACAAACACCCCACAACAGTAAAACCCACCACCCAATCACCAACCAATCCCCCCAAATAAAAAAAACCCTAGCCTACACTAAACTGCCAATGGCCCTTAAAGGGGCCTTTTGCGGGGCATTGCCCTAAAAAAATAAGCTCTTTTACCTGTAAAAATAAAATACAAACACCCCACAACAGTAAAACCCACCACCCAATCACCAACCAATCCCCCCAAATAAAAAACTATCTCAATATACCTAAGCTAACCATTGCCCTGAAAAGGGCATTTAGCTCTTTTACATTGCCCAAACCCTAAGCTAAAAAAAAACACCCAAAAAAACCTTAAAAAAACCTAACACTAACCCCCGACGATCCACTTCCAGTTATCGAAGTCCGGACATCCATCCAAAACCAGCCGGCAAAGTCCTCATCCAAGCGAGAAGAAGTCTTCATCCAGATGGCATCTTCTATCTTCATCCATCCTGCGCGGAGTGGGTCCATCTTCAAGACATCCGGCACGGATCGAAGATGGCGTCCCTTACATTCCTATTTGCTGAAAGTTTTTATCAGCCAATAGGAATTAAAGGGGAAAAAAGCCTATTGGCTGTTGCAATCAGTCAATAGGATTGAGCTCTCATTCTATTGGCTGTTCCAATCAGCCAATAGGATGAAAGCTCAATTCTATTGACTGATTGCAACAGCCAATAGGATTTTTCCCCTTTAATTCCTATTGGCTGATATAAATCTTTCAGCCAATAGGAATGTAAGGGACGCCATCTTGGATGACGTCACTTAAAGGGAACCTTCATTTTCCACCGACGACTGTAAGAAGAGGATGCTCCGCGCCCGATATCTTGAAGATGGACCTGCTCCGAGCCAGATGGATGAGGATAGAAGATGCCGTCTGGATGAAGACTTCTCGCTTGGATGAGGACTTCACCATATGGATGAAGATCGAAGAGGCCTCCTTGATGAAAACTTCTTTCTGCTTGGATGAGGACTTTGCCGGCTGAATGAGGATGGATGTCCGGACGTCGATAACTGTAAGTGGATCGTTGGGGTTAACTGTTTTTTTTAGTTTTTTTTTGGTGTTTTTTTTTTATAGCTTAGGGTTTGGGCAATGTAAAAGAGCTAAATGCCCTTGTAAGGGCGATGCCCATCCAAATTCCCTTTTCAGGACAATGGTTATCTTAGGTTTATTTAGATATGTTGTTATTTGGGGGGTTGGTTGGTTGGGTAGTGGGTTTTACTGTTGGGGGTGTTTGTATTTTTTTTTTTACAGGTTAAAGGGCTGATTTATTTGGAGCAAAGCCCCGCAAAAGTCACCTTTAAGGGCCATTAGCAGTTTGGTGTAGGCTAGGTTTTTTTTATTTTGGGGGGCTTTTTTTTTGATAGGGCTATTAGATTAGGAGTAATTCATTTTTATTTTTGATAATTTCGTTTTTTTATTTTTTGTTATTTAGTGTTTATTTTTTTTTGTAAGTTAGAAAATTGTATTTTAATCATTTAATTTATTTTATTTTATTGTAATGTTAGTTTTTAGGGTAAGGCAGGTTAGGTTTTATTTTACAGGTAACTTTGTATTTATTTTAACTAGGTAGTTATTAAATAGTTAATAACTATTTAATAACCAGTATACCTAGTTAAAATAAATACAAACTTAGCTGTGAAATAAAAATAAAACCTAAAATAGCTACAATATAACTATTAGTTATATTGTAGCTATCTTAGGTTTTATTTTACAGGTAAGTATGTATTTAGTTTTAAATATGAATTATTTAGGTAATAATTGTAAGGTTTATTTAGATTTATTTTAACTATATTTATGTTAGGGGGGTTAGGGTTAGATTTAGGCTTAGGGTAACGTTAGGGTTAGAGTTATGCTTAAGGTTAGGTTTAGGGGTTAATATATTTATTTAGTGTTAGTGATGTTGGAGGCCAGAGGTTTAGGGGTTAATAACTTTAGTATAGTAGTGGCGACATTGGGGGTGGCAGAATAGGGGTTAATAACTGTAATGTAGGTGGCGGTGATGTTAAGGGGGGCAGATTAGGGGTTAATAAGTGTATTTAGGTAGTGACGATGTTAGGGGCAGCAGATTAGGGGTTAATAACTGTATGAAGGTGGCAGCAATATCGGGAGCGGCAGATTAGGGGTTAATAGTTTTATTTAGGTGGCGGCGATGTTAAGGGCGGCAGATTAGGTGTTAATAACATTATGTAGGTGGCAGCAATGTGGAAAGAGGCAGATTAGGGGTTAATAACTGTAATGTATATGGCAGCAATGTTAGGGGCAGCAGATTAGGGGTTAATAACTGTAATGTAGGTGGCGGAGATGTTAGGGGCAGCAGATTGGGGTTAATAACTGTAATGTGAGTGGCGGCGATGTCGGGGGCTGCGGATTAGGGGTGTTTGGACGTGGTTTTTATAGACATCAATGGGGCTGCGTTACGGGGCTTTTGTTTCCGCGATCACAGGTGTTAGGCTTCTTTTTTGCCGGCTCTACCCATTGATGTCTATTGAGAAATTGTGCACGAGCACGTCAAAGCAGCACTTGTATTTCAGTGCAGTATGGAGCTCGATGCCACCATATCATCCCCACAAGCCTGCTTTTTCAAAACCTGTAATAGCACCGCTATATGGAGGTGAAATAACGCCGCTTTTGTGGCGGTTGTTAATTTCCCTATAGCGCTGAAAACTCATAATCTAGCTGAATGGTAGGTGGGGGTCTCATTGTTATCAATTGTCTGTTTGCCCCGATCTGAAGGTTTAAAGTGTTGTTATGTTTCTCCTGTTCTTTGTATTGTAGGTTTTAAAAGGATGTGGATGTTTGGCCACTTATTCATTTATTGGGCCCGGAGGGCAGCTTCGCAGATGGTTGATTGTCTGCAGTTGGGTCTTTCCAGATCTGATTGGGATGTGCGGTGGTTCGGGTGTGTGGTCTCCGTTGGGACCGGTTGCTGTTGATGATAGTAGATTGTAAATGGTATCCGCATCCGGATGTCTTAATAGGTAATGATTTGGGTTTCACGCCCCAGAGGGAATTGTTTCAGATGATTAAGCAGGATCTGGGGAGGTTGTCGGATTTGTATCCATCATTGAAGGTTATTTGGTCTGATATGGTGCCATGCCTGGTATGGAGGTTGGCTTGGGATCTAGTCAAGCTGAATAAGAGTAGGCGGAATGTCAATAAATTGGTTGGGTCTTTTGTTCAGAGGCTTGGGGGATCAGTGACTCATCATTATGATTTGTAGGAGGTTGGGCGTGGGGAGTTTGTGGGGAGTTTTATCTTCCTGATGGCGTGCATCTCAATGAGCTCGGCCTGCAGCTCTTCATCCTTGATTTCAAGGAGGCTTTGAGTACTGTTGGGGTTTGGCGGACTGGGCTGATCGGGATCAGACCAGTCATTGGCAGGGGGGCTAGTTTGCTGCAAGACAGTGGGTTATGGCCAATTGGAAGGTGTTAACTACATTTGTATTTCCACTGGGTGGAATGCTTGTGGAAAAACGTCTCAAGGGGCTAGGGGGTCTCTAAGAGTCAGGTTTTAAAGATGGGTAATGGACTCAATCCTTAATAAGGTTGTGTCGAGAGAATTGACGGCCATACTTGTGAAACATTTGAGCTAGCACCGCTTGATCATATGTTTACAGATGTTGTTGTTATTGCAATATGTTACTTGCACTTATTTATAAGGTTATTTAAATATTTAAAAGTTTTTTTTATATATTTAATAAAGGAGCTGCAGCCAGTTTTTTATACAAAGAATGTTCTCTGGTGTCTTTATTTACAAGGGTTAATAAGTTGCATTTGGTGTAGGTGGTCATTAAAAGGTAGGCCGGTAATTGACAACCTAAAAGGTCAAGGGGGCCCCTAGAGGCGAGTGTAGTGTAGCTGGCAGGGGCCTTTGACCTGCGGAGGAAGAGGCCATCTTGTGGGTGGAGAGAAGGAAGGGGTGGAGTCGAGGAAGGCATTATTTAAGGGACGGAGTGGGAAAAAGTTCCAGACCGTTAGAAATTTTTTATGAGCAACATCTCCCTCCCACCCTCCCCCTTTTTTGTTTGCTTGCTTTTTTTCATGTTATTGTCACAGCTGGATGGCAGGGGTGCTAGTTCGATGCAAGACAACAGGTTATGGCCAATTGGAAGGTGTTAACTACATTTGTATTCCCACGGGGTAGAATGCTTGTGGAAAAACGTCTCAAGGAACAAGGGGGTCTCAGTTTTTAAAGTCAGGTTTTAAAGAGGGGTAACAGACTCAATCCTTAAAGGGACACTGTAACCAAAATTTTTCTTTCGTGATTCAGATTGAGCATGAAATTTTAAGTAACTTTCTAATTTACTCCTATTATCAAATTTTCTTAATTCTCTTGGTATCTTTATTTGAAATGCAAAAATGTAAGTTTAGATGCCGGCCCATTTTTTGGTGAACAACCTGGGTTGTCCTTGCTGATTGGTGAATAAATTCATCCACCAATAAAAAAGTGCTGTCCAGAGTACTGAAACCAAAAAAAAAGCTTAGATGCCTTCTTTTTCAAATAATGATAGCAAGAGAACGAAGAAAAATTGATAATAGGAGTAAATTGGAAAGTTGCTTAAAATCGCATGCTCTTTCTGAATTACAAAAGAAAAAAATTGGGTTCAGTGTCCCTTTAATAAGGTTGTGTCCGCTTGATCATATGTTTACAGATGTTGTTATTGCAATATGTTATTTGCACTTATTTATAAGGTTATTTAAATATTTAAAGTTTTTTTATTTATTTAATATAGGAGCTGCAGCCTGTTTTTTATACCAAGAATGTTGTCTGGTGTCTTTATTTACAAGGGTTAATAAGTTGCGTTTGGTGTAGGTGGTCATTAAAAGGTAGGCCGGTAATTACCGACCTAAAAGGTCATGAAAGCTGTGCTTCCAAGTATACTGCGTAGTATCATGTGTTACTAAATGTTATATAATGGTATGTCATAAGCTTGCATTGTGATTTTTGTTTTATTTAATTAGTTTTTACATTTTTTAATACTTAATTTCTAATCAAGGATATTATATTTGCTAAAATATATCAAATCAATCTGTAAAAGCTTTAAATACTTGACCAGTGTGGTGTTGCATAACTTACAAAATACCAGCCTGGAGCTTATGAATACTTATAACGCAACAAAGGTCAGTTTTCAAAACAGAAGTAATTTTTATTAGAAAAGAAAGCACATTTATTTCTCATAAAATGATTATACTCATTTTATTAAGTACTAGTTTATTATCCGTTACCTAGCATATGGGCTAGATTACAAGTGGTGCGTTAAAGTTAGTGCAGGCTGAGATTATCAATACTGGGAATGCACTAATTTATGCGCATATTACAGGATGAAAGTAAATGGTTGCACTCTCAGCCGGCCATGCCCAGGTAATCAAACAAAAAAGAGTGATTTTTATGTTTGATTACCTCGGCACGGCTGGCTGAGTGCTTATAATACCTTGGGCCAAGTGAGGATCCTCCATCCATACCTACCAAGCGGTGTGAGTAAGTACAGCGATATTGATGATACCTCAAGCGGACCGAAAGCATACAGGTGAATCCAAAGCTTCAGTGATCGTGACTGCCATTGACCGGAACTACAAGAGATACTACAATTCAGCTGGTGAGACTTATCCGATATGCAGTCCCTCAGTGGGGTTCCTTAGGCAAGGGCCAGTCCTCAGTAGGTTGTACCCCTGGGCAAGGGATGCTGTTATTTGATCCGTATATACTTCTGGATATTAATGTTCAAGGCTGGTCTGTGTTGTATGTGCTGCTTCCCTGCTACAAATACCGCTTCACTCGCTAATGCTGATTAACTCTTACTATTTATGCTTGACTTTGCTTGGTGGATTTTATGGCAATAAGTTTTTCAAGAGTCTCAGTTTTGTTACATTTTGATTGCCTGCGTCACAGCAGAATGAGAGACTCTGCCTGTGTTTTTGCTATGGCTTGTTGATACTTGTATTGCTTTTCGTGCTATTATAATCATAACCTACTTTTTGAGCTCTTATAAGGGGGTATTTTCCCAATGGCCATTGGTAGATAGGGGACGTTTAAGTGGCACTATTGTCTATATATTAATTGTTATTTAATATTTTGTTTGCCATGATTAATAAATGTACGTTTTATATGTTACAATGCAATGTGTTTTTACTCATGCAGCCCTGATGGTTTTTGTATATTTCCTTGATTTAATGGATAGTGCTGGCTAGGTCATACTGTGTTCTTCATTTCTGTTCTTGTTCTATCTCTCTTTTTTTCCTTTTATTATTTATTTATTACTTTATATATGTCTCCGTGCACCCCTGGATACTATTTTTTAGCTATCCTGGGTTATCTATATTTAACTATTAGATTGAGTTTGAGCTGGCATGCCTTATCATTATATATATATATATATATATATATATATATATATATATATATATATATATATATATATATATATATATATATATATATATATATATACTGTATATGTGTATATAAATATATATATATACTATATATGTGTATATAAATATATATATATACTGTATATGTGTATATAAATATATATATATATATACGGATATATATATATATATATATATATATATATATATATATATAAATGTATACTGTGTATATCCTTGAAGGCGTCCTCTCACAAACAGAAAACTCCATCGAACCAGGGTGCAATATCAATAATAAACCCAACAGGATGCACTGAATTTACAATATCCAAAACTTCCTTTTCGGGGCTGTAACCCCTTCCTCAGACAGGTTCACAATAAAGTGTCTAATTATGTGCGCCCTCGTTTGCCAATCTCTTTATGGGGTGGTAGAAGCTGTCCCGCATCTATGGAGATGGAAACCCTTACAGGCATTGCATACAGTTTTATAAGCGATACATTGAAGATCTGCTCCTGGTGTGAAGAGGGACTGAGAAAATGGCCAAAGAGTTTGTCGATTGGTTACACGATAATGATATAGGGTTAGAATACACGTTTGAGTCTAATAAATCCAAAATCTATTTTTTGGATCTAGCCCTAAAAGGTATACCAGGTATAGGAGTTGAGAAAGAAGTCTACAGGAAACCCATTATGGGTAATACCCTTCTCCACGCCAGGAGCAGTCATCCTAAGCAGGTTTTCAGGTCAGTGGCAAAAGGACAGTTTGTAAGATTGAAACACAACTGCAGTAACCCAGAGCAATATGAGGCTCATGCCAACTCATTATCTGATCGCCTTAAAATTAGAGGTTATAAACCACAAGAGATTGATAAAGCAAGGAAAGAAGTAACATTAATAGATAGGAAAAAGTTGTTAACCAAATCGAAGTCATCAAAAGGTATGTCCAGAGGGACCTATTTTGTTACAGACTATAGTACACAGTATCATAAAATTTGTAATATTGTTCAGAAGAATTTTAGGCTGCTAGTAGCGGATGATGCTCTAGCAGATACAGTGCAGAAAGGTTGCAAATGTTCCCTCAGGTGAGGGATCTCAATGGGTAATATATTGGCACCAACGCAATTGAGGCCATTAGTTCAGGAGGATGCAAGCTCTTGGCTGAGGTTTAAAGGCGTCTACAAATGTAGCAATTTTACCTGTACAGCGTGAAAACACTTAATTGAAGGTGAAGGCTTCAAGAGTGAGACTACTAATAAGACATATACACACAAAAAATGCATGAATTGTAGAAGTAAATATACAGTGTACCTAGTCAGTTGCATAGATTGTCACCTGCAGTATGTAGGGATGATGTCAAGAGAGACACGTTCACGCATTAGGGAACACCTCACTAACATAAGGGCCAGGATTCTGACAACCCCTCTTGTTCAACATTTCAAAAGAGCCCATAATAAAGATATGAGGAGCTTTAATTGGACCATTATTGAAACTGCTTATGCAGGCAAAAGAGGGGGAGACAGAGAGAGAGCATTGACGAAAAGGGAAATAATTTTGATATTCCAATATAAACCAGATATCCGTCTGGACTTAATTCATCATATGAATTAATTAATTATTGGAATTAGACGTAAGTTTCCTGGGAAATTTATCTTAGGTTTACATGCAAAATTTTACTTAAGGAAAGTAGTGAACAGGGTAGATTACCCTTCTATATAGAACTGGGAGTCTTATTACAGTGAGCTTAGTATCATGAGGCACACATGGATTGCGTGCATATTTACATTCACATTTAAATTTTATTTAAATCAAGGTTAAATGAGGACTCTTAGGGAAACACACCAATGACTCTTTATTCATTAACTTATACAAGTTAAAGAATGGAAAGTAATATAATGTCATAACTGGGAAAAGGCTAATGAATGTATAATGATTTGTATGAGTAAAAAATACCTGTACAACATACATATGAGGTTAAATTTGTGTGCATATAGGTTGGTTAAATGGAGGTATTTCAGAATTAATTTATTACAAACAATTGTTGGTATACTAACAGGAATATTTATAAAGAAAAGTTGCAAATATTATATATTACAGATTGTACAATTGCTGTAGGGATTCAGTAATGAAGGAGTTAACCAGTCAATCATACCCTAGCGAATCATATGTTTTTAATTCCCTTTAAGAAGCCCTTGGAGGAAAGGTAATACAGAGAGCTATGAGTATGGCTTAAATGCCGAAACACGTAAGCTTTGTATTGTGCTAGGGGTATGCAAAACCTATGGGAATTTTTGTTCCTGTTTTTATGTAAGCTTCAATAAGCTGAATAAAGAAAGAAATATGATTTAACTGCTGCTCCGGATTTTCACTTCTTTTTGTACATATATATATATATATATATGGGGCTACACATAATACAGAAGCTAAGAGAGTGACATATTCAGATACTGACTTCGAGTCAGGGGATGACAATGGGGCTTCAAGTGGTGATGAACCACCAAGAAGCATACTTAAAAATGCCCATCAGGCTTCTACATTACAAGTAGTTTGTGAAAATTCTGGTTCTGATCAACATCAGTTACAAACAGTGATACCCAAGATTAAACACGTTGAACCCAAGGGTTCCTCAACCAAGTATGTTGACAAAAGTGCAGCTGTTTCACAAACAGGTATCTCTGATGATGATCAGCGCCAGATAGAACAGGTTTTTCGTCTTCCCCCACAGCGTACAGGGATAGGACAGACAGGTCAGGGCCACTACCAGTTGAGAGGCCAGAGAGGAAGGCAGAAATACAAATAACAGATGTAAATAATGTGATAAATTTATCAGGGTTTACTCTAACAGACCCACAAATTTCTTTACTCAGTCATGGCTTGAATTTTGCTCCAACTAATCATTTCAATGTATTCAACACCATCCTTGATGTAAATAAACTTATACGCAATATGACCCTACAGAGACATTTTTGCACTGAACCCCAACAGTCTAGACAGGGGGACTATCTCAACTCACAGCCTGCACGGCCTACATATGCCCCTAAATTAAGTAGACTTAATTTTGGTGAAACATGTGATTTAATTAATTTGGAGAGCTTATCACATGATTCATTATCAGTGACCAATAAACAGAGTATTAATGCAGCTAGTGGTTTTCAGAATAAATCAGAGTTCTACCCTATTCATAACAGGGGTTCCACCCTTGAGACTTTCTTTAAACGGGTGGAACGTGACTTGATTAAACTCAAAGATTTAGCTGTCTACCAGACCCCCAATCTGTCCAGGTCTGAGAGAGCCGCCCTTAAGGAGCTCCAAGAGAACAAAGACATTGTTATACGCACAGCCGATAAGGGGGGCTCTGTCGTGGTTTTGGACAAAATTGATTATGTAAATGAGGCACTACGCCAACTTAACAACATTGAGGATTATATCCCTTTGGATAGGGATCCTACCACTACATTTAAGAAGGAACTATTGGATATTCTGGACGATGGGTTGGAAGATGGGCACTACGACCGAAAAACCTTTGAGTTTTTGGTTGTTGATCACCCAGTTGTGCCCATCTTCCACCACTTACCCAAAGTCCATAAATCCCTGACAGAAGTCAGGGGTCGTCCAATAGTTAGTGGTATAAATTCCCTGTTGGAACATGTGTCACAATGGGTTGATAGTATTCTACAACCACTTGTACAGAATTTGCATAGTTACATCCAAGATACAAAAGATGTAATCATGACTCTAGACAAATTAAAGTGGAATAGTGATTGTTATAAATGGGCAATTATTGATGTAGTAGCATTGTACTCCTCTATTCCTCATGAGGAGGGTCTAACAGCAGTAGGATTTTTTCTGGAGCGTTATTCTGATTTTTCTATGGATTTTCGTTGCTTTATACTTAGAGTATTAAAGTTTTTGCTTACTCACAATTATTTTTCATTTGAGGATAGATTTTATCTCCAGAGACGTGGGACAGCTATGGGGGCCAAGTTTGCCCCCTCCTATGCCAACCTTTTCATGGGTTGCTGGGAGCTGTCCCACGTCTTTGGAGATGGAAATCCCTACAGACATTTGATTTGTTTTTATGTTCGTTTCATAGACGATCTATTACTTGTATGGAAAGGGAGCACACTGCAGTTTACATCCTTCGTGGTGTATTTGAACTCCAATAATATTGGAATTGAGTTCACCCACGAATTAAGAGAAAGTGAGATACATTTTTTTAGATATCACTATTAAAGGTACAAATGATGGAAAAGTGCTTACTGAGATTTATAGGAAACCCATAGCAGGGAACACTCTGCTCCATGCGAGTAGTTGTCACCCAAGGCATGTACCTTATGATGCGGTTGCTAAAGGACAGTTTATTAGGGTTAAACGCAACTGCACATTACCTAATAAATATGCTGAACAATCAAAGGATTTAACCAACAGACTAAAGAGCAGGGGGTATAGCTCCCATGTAATAAAAAAAGCTAGGAATCAGGTTGATGCGCTGGATAGGGTGCAAACTCTGGATACAACTAGGAGCGTTGATAATACATCTGAGGGTCAATACAAAGGAGTGACCTCTGTTACAGAGTATAGTCAGGAATACCATGAAATTTGCAAAATAGTGAAGAAACATTTTTCTTTTCTTGCTGCGGACGATAAACTTGAGAATTGTGTCTCCCAAGGACTGCGGTGTTCCTATAGGAAAACAAGTACTCTAGGTAACTTGTTGTCACCATCAGTCTTGCCCAAAACCGATACACGACTGAGCTCCTGGCTTACACATAGGGGCATTTTCAAATGTCTCAATAAATGTAGGGTATGCAAATTTGTTCTCCCTTCAGATAACATCAGGTCTGAGGTAACAGGTGAAAGGTTCCCCATACAAACATGTTTAAAGTGTACCACCACATATGTGGTTTATGTCCTCAGTTGTACCCTCTGTCATTTACAGTATGTGGGACTCACCACAACAGAGGTAAAAGTCCTCATTCGGAACCATTTGTCGACAATACAAGCAGGAACGGCATCTACACCTTTAGTGCAGCATTTTGCTAAACATCACCGTAGCAGTGTTAATTCGCTAAAATGGCAGGCTATTGAAAGGGTCACCTGTCCCCCTAGGGGAGGGGATAGGGATAGGTTGCTGCAGAAGAGGGAAATGTTTTGGATTTTCAGACTTCAGACTCGTGTACCTACTGGCCTGAATTCTGAGTATGATCTAATCAATTATTGGCAATGATTTATCGAGCCATAGATCTTCATTCCCTCTTCTGCGGCGCCTGACTCTATACCCTTTAATTGTGCCTTCAGTTTTCCCCTTTCCACCTCTTTTTTTTCCCTTTTTTCCCTTTTTCCCTTTTCCTTCCTCTCCATGTACAATTATGTATTTATCTACTTTTTCCATACATTTATATAGAGTTTTCCTTAGTCTTCCTTATTCTTTGTGGGCTTGGCATTTATTAGCTGCATTACCCAATTTTCACACAGAGTGAAATATTACTAGTGCAAATGCACTGGAAGTTTGGTGTAGCTTTAACTCCAACTTCACAATTATATCAATATGTGTAGTCACAAGAATTTATGCAGCGCCAATATACCACATTATTATAAGTAAGTTTTGTATATAATTAGGCTCCCTCTCATTCTAGCTTTGTACATTTTAATGACTCCCCATATAATATTTGATAGAATATGATCAGATGACAGGATAGGAAATAAATATACATTAATTCTATTTTCATTTTATGGTGATTTCATCACGCTAGCGGCCAGTATTTAAACCTATACATTATAACTGTCATTTACAGTCTACTCTAATGTTATGAAAATTATTTCAGTAATTCTATAGATGTATTGTTCTATTATACTTTTGTATTTTATTGTTAATACAATTGGGCCAGTTGACATTTTTGCAACATAAAGGCCTAGATTTAGAGTTCGGCGGTAGCCGTCAAAACCAGCGTTAGAGGCTCCTAACGCTGGTTTTGGCCGCCCGCTGGTATTTGGAGTCAGTCAGGAAAGGGTCTAACGCTCACTTTTCAGCCGCGACTTTTCCATACCGCAGATCCCTCTACGCCATTTGCATAGCCTATCTTTTCAATGGGATCTTCCTAACGCTGGTATTTAGAGTCGTTTCTGCAGTGAGCGTTAGAGCTCTAACGACAAAATTCCAGCCGCCTGAAAATAGCAGGAGTTAAGAGCTTTCTGGCTAACGCCGGTTTATAAAGCTCTTAACTACTGTACCCTAAAGTACACTAACACCCATAAACTACCTATGTACCCCTAAACCGAGGTCCCCCCACATCGCCGCCACTCTATTAAAATTTTTAACCCCTAATCTGCCGACCGCCACCTACGTTATCCTTATGTACCCCTAATCTGCTGCCCCTAACCCCGCCGACCCCTATATTATATTTATTAACCCCTAACTTGCCCCACACAACGTCGCCGCAAGCTACTTAAAATAATTAACCCCTAATCTTCCGACCGCAAATCGCCGCCACCTACGTTATCCCTATGTACCCCTAATCTGATACCCCTAACATCGCCGACCCCTATATTATATTTATTAACCCCTAATCTTCCCCCCTCAACGTCGCCGACACCTAACTTCAATTATTAACCCCTAATCTGCCGACCGGAGCTCACCGCTATTCTAATAAATGTATTAACCCCTAAAGCTAAGTCTAACCCTAACACTAACACCCCCCTAAGTTAAATATAAGTTTTATCTAACGAAATTAATTAACTCTTATTAAATAACTTATTCCTATTTAAAGCTAAATACTTACCTGTAAAATAAATCCTAATATAGCTACAATATAAATTATTATTATATTATAGCTATTTTAGGATTAATATTTATTTTACAGGCAACTTTGTAATTATTTTAACCAGGTACAATAGCTATTAAATAGTTAAGAACTATTTAATAGTTACCTAGTTAAAATAATAACAAATTTACCTGTAAAATAAATCCTAACCTAAGATATAATTAAACCTAACACTACCCTATCAATAAAATAATTAAATAAACTACCTACAATTACCTACAATTAACCTAACACTACACTATCAATAAATTAATTAAACACAATTCCTACAAATAAATACAATTAAATAAACTAGCTAAAGTACAAAAAATAAAAAAGAACTAAGTTACAGAAAATAAAAAAATATTTACAAACATAATAAAAATATTACAACAATTTTAAACTAATTACACCTACTCTAAGCCCCCTAATAAAATAACAAAGCCCCCCAAAATAAAAAATTCCCTACCCTATTCTAAATTAAAAAAGTTACAAGCTCTTTTACCTTACCAGCCCTGAACAGGGCCCTTTGCGGGGCATGCCCCAAGAATTTCAGCTCTTTTGCCTGTAAAAAAAAACATACAATACCCCCCCCCCCAACATTACAACCCACCACCCACATACCCCTAATCTAACCCAAACCCCCCTTAAATAAACCTAACACTAATCCCCTGAAGATCTTCCTACCTTGTCTTCACCATCCAGGTATCACCGATCCGTCCTGGCTCCAAGATCTTCATCCAACCCAAGCGGGGGTTGGCGATCCATAATCCGGTGCTCCAAAGTCTTCCTCCTATCCGGCAAGAAGAGGACATCCGGACCGGCAAACATCTTCTCCAAGCGGCATCTTCGATCTTCTTCCATCCGGTGCGGAGCGGGTCCATCTTGAAGCAGGCGACGCGGATCCATCCTCTTCTTCCGATGTCTCCCGACTAATGACGGTTCCTTTAAGGGACGTCATCCAAGATGGCGTCCCTCGAATTCCGATTGGCTGATAGGATTCTATCAGCCAATCGGAATTAAGGTAGGAATTTTCTGATTGGCTGATGGAATCAGCCAATCAGAATCAAGTTCAATCCGATTGGGCCGATCCCATCAGCCAATCAGATTGAGCTCGCATTCTATTGGCTGATCGGAACAGCCAATAGAATGCGAGCTCAATCTGATTGGCTGATTGGATCGGCCAATCGGATTGAACTTGATTCTGATTGGCTGATTCCATCAGCCAATCAGAAAATTCCTACCTTAATTCCGATTGGCTGATAGAATCCTATCAGCCAATCGGAATTCGAGGGACGCCATCTTGGATGACGTCCCTTAAAGGAACCGTCATTAGTCGGGAGACATCGGAAGAAGAGGATGGATCCGCGTCGCCTGCTTCAAGATGGACCCGCTCCGCACCGGATGGAAGAAGATCGAAGATGCCGCTTGGAGAAGATGTTTGCCAGTCCGGATGTCCTCTTCTTGCCGGATAGGAGGAAGACTTTGGAGCACCGGATTATGGATCGCCAACCCCCGCTTGGGTTGGATGAAGATCTTGGAGCCAGGACGGATCGGTGATACCTGGATGGTGAAGACAAGGTAGGAAGATCTTCAGGGGATTAGTGTTAGGTTTATTTAAGGGGGGTTTGGGTTAGATTAGGGGTATGTGGGTGGTGGGTTGTAATGTTGGGGGGGGGGGTATTGTATGTTTTTTTTTACAGGCAAAAGAGCTGAAATTCTTGGGGCATGCCCCGCAAAGGGCCCTGTTCAGGGCTGGTAAGGTAAAAGAGCTTGTAACTTTTTTAATTTAGAATAGGGTAGGGAATTTTTTATTTTGGGGGGCTTTGTTATTTTATTAGGGGGCTTAGAGTAGGTGTAATTAGTTTAAAATTGTTGTAATATTTTTATTATGTTTGTAAATATTTTTTTATTTTCTGTAACTTAGTTCTTTTTTATTTTTTGTACTTTAGCTAGTTTATTTAATTGTATTTATTTGTAGGAATTGTGTTTAATTCATTTATTGATAGTGTAGTGTTAGGTTAATTGTAGGTAATTGTAGGTAGTTTATTTAATTATTTTATTGATAGGGTAGTGTTAGGTTTAATTATATCTTAGGTTAGGATTTATTTTACAGGTAAATTTGTTATTATTTTAACTAGGTAACTATTAAATAGTTCTTAACTATTTAATAGCTATTGTACCTGGTTAAAATAATTACAAAGTTGCCTGTAAAATAAATATTAATCCTAAAATAGCTATAATATAATTATAATTTATATTGTAGCTATATTAGGATTTATTTTACAGGTAAGTATTTAGCTTTAAATAGGAATCATTTATTTAATAAGAGTTAATTTATTTCGTTAGATAAAAATTATATTTAACTTAGGGGGGTGTTAGTGTTAGGGTTAGACTTAGCTTTAGGGGTTAATACATTTATTAGAATAGCGGTGAGCTCCGATCGGAAGTTTAGGGGTTAATAATTGAAGGTAGGTGTCGGCGATGTTAGGGAGGGCAGATTAGGGGTTAATACTATTTATGATAGGGTTAGTGAGGCGGATTAGGGGTTAATAACTTTATTATAGTAGCGCTCAGGTCCGCTCGGCAGATTAGGGGTTAATAAGTGTAGGTAGGTGTCGGCGACGTTGTGGGGGGCAGATTAGGGGTTAATAAATATAACATAGGGGTCGGCGATGTTAGGGCAGCAGATTAGGGGTACATAGGGATAACGTAGGTTGCGGCGGTTTACGGAGCGGCAGATTAGGGGTTAAAAATAATATACAGGAGTCAGCGATAGCGGGGGCGGCAGAATAGGGGTTAATAAGTGTAAGGTTAGGGGTGTTTAGACTCGGGGTACATGTTAGAGTGTTAGGTGCAGACGTAGGAAGTGTTTCCCCATAGGAAACAATGGGGCTGCGTTAGGAGCTGAACGCTGCTTTTTTGCAGGTGTTAGGTTTTTTTTCAGCTCAAACAGCCCCATTGTTTCCTATGGGGGAATCGTGCACGAGCACGTTTTTGAGGCCGGCCGCGTCCGTAAGCAACTCTGGTATCGAGAGTTGCATTTGCGGTAAAAATGCTCTACGCTCCTTTTTTGGAGCCTAACGCAGCATTTGTTTTAACTCTCGATACCAGAGTTAAATTTATGGTGCGGCCAGAAAAAAGCCCGCGGAGCGTTAACAGCCCTTTTACCGCCGAACTCCAAATCTAGGCCAAAGTGTGCATATGTGAAATCTATCCATTTAATGTTTATTTCTCCTTTCCAACTAACATTTAAAGAAATCTAGTTAGCATTCATTTGATCAATATTCTGACATTTATGTATATTTTTACTAGGTATAGATTGGTGACAGGCACTTTGCATTTGAAATTTCTAACTGAAATATAGTATTTTTCTGTTAAAGTACTCAAAGAGTTAAAACCGTATCACAATGTGTAATTTTGTTTTTACCCAATCAGGGTGATCCTGGTGCTTTTTAAGGTACACAGGTGCATAGTCCAGTAGCTATGATTACGGCCCCTGGCCGAAACATGTTAGCGGACTAAATGTTGTGAACGCATTTGTGGCTTTCCCTGGAGTGTTTTTACTACTGATGTTTCAATAAAGACTGTATGTTTTTAAGACTGCTGCTAGCAACTTTTTTCAACTATATATATATATATATACTGGAAAGATTAGCAATGAGGCTGATACCCCAGGACTTCTAGAAAATAACTCTAAAGACCTTTGGGACTTTGGATACATTACGAGGATTCTCACCACCAAGAAAACAAGTTACACACACGATAACACGAGACATCACCTAAGAACACTATCTTCGTCAGAGAGAGATTTAATTTTGGATCAACTATTAAGTATTCATTTGGACACATTATTTAACATTTTTGATTTTTGAACCACTCCATTGTTTTTTATATCACATTTTTGGATCACATTTTCCACTTTTATCTATTTTAACTTTTTATTTTTCTAGAGACATTGTTTTTCCTTTTTGAGTTTTTTTGGATATTTTTCACCACTGGTTACCTTCATCACCTATTGAAACACATCATCATTTGGAATACGCCAACATTTGAGACATTTTTTGCTTGTGGTTTTTCACTTGTGACTTTATCAGCCAAACTGGAACTCTATTTCAAGATACATTGATCTAAAGGTGCACCTTAGACAGTTCTTTGATTTTATCCACATTTTTAAATCATGTTTGTGATGTATGTACAGTGCTAACTAACTGCAGAGGTTGATTTTAAGCACATTGTTTTATCTGTTTTATATGTTTTTAGTTATTGTGTTGCAATAAATACCATTCCTACTCTACTGTTTGGTGCTTTAGACACTTGTTTTCAAACACACACACACACACACACACACACATATATATATATATATATATATATATATATATATATATATATATATATATATATATATATATATATATATATACACAAACACACACTTTGGAGCCCTTTGCACTCAAATACATTTAAACATAATAAATAATTTTTCATCTTTTTAAATATGTTTTATTGTGTTTTTACTGCAAATATATTGCATTCCAATGTTCTTCACTTTCTTTTGTTCACAAAAAATGTTCTTTGTATATCTAATTATTTATTTATATATATATATATATATATATATATATATATATATATATATATATATACACTCACTGTCCACTTTATCAGGTACACCTTGCTAGTACTGGGTGGACCCCCTGTTGCCTTCAGAACTACCATAATTCTTTGTGGCATAGATTCAACAATGCATTGGAAACATTCCTCAGAGATTTTGGTCCATATTGACATGATAGCATCACGCAGTTGCTGCAGATTTGTCGGCTGCACATCTATGATATGAATCTCCCATTCCACCACATCCCAAATGTGCTCTATTGGATTGAGATCTGGTGACTGTGGAGGCCATTGGATTACAGTGAACTCATAGTCATGTTCAAGAAACCAGTTTGAAATGATTTGAGCTTTGTGACATGGTGCATTATCCTGCTGGAAGTAGCCATCAGAAGATGGGTACATTGTAGTCATAAAGGGATGGACATGGTCAGCAACAATACATTTAAATGATGCTCAATTGGTACTAAGGGGCCCAAAGTGTGCCAAGAAAATATCCCCCACACCATTACACCACCACCGCCAGCCTGAACCGTTGATACAAGGCAGGATGGATCCATGCTTTCATGTTGTTTATGCCAAATTCTTACCCTATAATCTGAATGTTGCAGCTGAAACTGAGACCCATCAAACTAGGCAACATTTTTTCAAATCTTCTATTGTCCAATTTTGTTGAGCCTATGTAGCCTCAGTTTCCTGTTCTCAGCTGACAGGAGTGGCACCAGTGTGGTCTTCTGCTGCTGTAGTCCATCTGTTTCAAGGTTCAATGTGTTGTGCATTCAGAGATTGTATTCTGCATACCTTGGTTGTAACAAGTGGTTATTTGAATTACTGTTGCCTTTCTATCATCTCAAACATGTCTGCCTATTCTCCTTTGACCTCTGACATCAACAAGGCATTTTCGTCCACACAACTACCGCTCACTGGATATTTTCTCTTTTTCGGACCATTCTCTGTAAACCCTAGAGATGGTTGTGCTTGAAAATCACAGTAGATCAGCAGCTTTTTAAATAGTCAGACCAGCCCATCTGGCACCAACAACCATGCCACGCTCAAAGTCAGTTAAATCCCCTTTCTTTCCCATTCTGATGCTCACTTTGAACTTCAGCAAGTCGTCTTTACCACGTCTAGATGACTAAATGCATTGATTTGCTGCCATGTGATTGGCTGATTAGCAATTTGTGTTACCAAGCAATTGAACAGTTGTACCTAATAAAGTGGCCGGTGAGTGTATATCTGTATATATACCTCTGTATATTCATATATATATATATATATATATATATATATATATATATATATATATATATATATATATATATATATATATATATATATATATATATATATATATATATATATATATATATATATATACATATACATACACAAGTACACATACATACATATATACACATATAAATACACACGTACACATACATATATAAACATATAAATACACACGTACCCATACATATATACACATATAAATACACACATACACATACATATATACACATATAAATACACACGTACCCATATATACACATATAAATACACACGTACACATACATATATACACATATAAATACACACGTACACATACATATATACACATATAAATACACATGTTTACATACATATATACACATATAAATACACACGTACACATACATATATACACATATAAATACACACGTACACATACATTCATATATACACATATAAATACACACGTACACATACATATATACACATATAAATACACACGTACACATACATATATACACATATAAATACACACGTACCCATACATATATACACATATAAATACACACATACACATACATATATACACATATAAATACACACGTACCCATACATATATACACATATAAATACACACGTACACATACATATATACACATATAAATACACATGTTTACATACATATATACACATATAAATACACACATACACATACATATATACACATATAAATACACACGTACCCATACATACATATATACACATATAAATACACACATACACATATACACATATAAATACACACGTACACATACATACATATATACACATATAAATACACACATACACATACATATATACACATATAAATACACACGTACACATACATACATAGATACACATATAAATACACACATACACATACATATATACACATATAAATACACACATACACATACATATACATCTTTAGAGATATATACAGTATGTATGCATCTCAATATTAAAGCTCTTTGCCTGCCTCCCCCCCCCCCCAACACATGAGATCTTATATCTTTGAGCCCTTTTAACTGTTGTGTGCAATATTTTTTTTAAATCATTTTTATTAGATGGAGTAATTATGAGTGTAAGTGTACGTTGAAATCTATTTTTGACGTTTTTTCTGCAACTTTTAATTTCTGTGAAACAGTTAAACAGGACTTGGAACATGTATTGTGTTTCTGAACAGCACTATTCATATTCCTCCCTGCACACCCTGCAGCATGTGTAACTTATTAGTGTTCTGTATTTTAAGTGACAGGTGGCAAACCTAGGGTAAAGCGACAGATAGACAGACAGATTAGATAGATAAACAGATAGTCACATAGATAGATAAATATAGATAGATATACAGACACATAGATCGATGATAGATTCATTCTATTCCCTATAATTTTTTCGCTCACGCAAACTGCGCTCAAAGTAAACATTTAACATGGGTGGGTTAGCGCACGTATTACAAGTTGAAAGTAAAAAGTTAGCTCATAATCGAAATCTGATGTATGTGTATATATGTATGTATGTGTACGTGTGTATTTATATGTGTATATATGTATGTGTACGTGTGTATTTATATGTGTATATATGTATGTAAACATGTGTATTTATATGTAAACATGTGTATTTATATGTAAACATGTGTATTTATATGTGTATATATGTATGTGTACGTGTGTATTTATATGTGTATATATGTATGTGTACGTGTGTATTTATATGTGTATATATGTATGTGTACGTGTGTATTTATATGTGTATATATGTATGTAAACATGTGTATTTATATGTAAACATGTGTATTTATATGTAAACATGTGTATTTATATGTAAACATGTGTATTTATATGTGTATATATGTATGTGTACGTGTGTATTTATATGTGTATATATGTATGTATGTGTACATGTGTATTTATATGTGTATATATGTATGTGTATGTGTGTATTTATATGTGTATATATGTATGTATGTGTACTTGTGTATTTATATGTGTATATATGTATGTATGTGTATGTGTGTATTTAAATGTGTATATATGTATGTATGTCTGTATTTATATGTGTATATATGTATGTAAACATGTGTATTTATATGTGTATATATGTATGTATGTGTACTTGTGTATTTATATGTGTATATATGTATGTATGTGTACGTGTGTATTTATATGTGTATATATGTATGTGTGTATTTATATGTGTATATATGTATGTAAACATGTGTATTTAGATGTGTATATATGTATGTGTACGTGTGTATTTATATGTGTATATATGTATGGGTACGTGTGTATTTATATGTGTATATATGTATGGGTACGTGTGTATTTATATGTGTATATATGTATGTGTACGTGTGTATTTATATGTGTATATATGTATGGGTATGTGTGTATTTATATGTGTATATATGTATGGGTACGTGTGTATTTATATGTGTATATATGTATGTGTACGTGTGTATTTATATGTGTATATATGTATGTGTACGTGTGTATTTATATGTGTATATATGTATGTGTACGTGTGTATTTATATGTGTATATATGTATGTGTATGTGTGTATTTATATGTGTGTATATATATATATATATATATATATATATATATATATGTCTATGTATGTGTACGTGTGTATTTATATGTGTATATATGTATGTGTACGTGTGTATTTATATGTGTATATATGTATGTGTGTGTACGTGTGTATTTATATGTGTATATATATATATATATGTCTATGTATGTGTACATGTGTATTTATATGTGTATATATGTATGTGTACGTGTGTATTTATATGTGTATATATGTATGTGTATGTGTGTACGTGTGTATTTATATGTGTATATACAGGGAGTGTAGAATTATTAGGCAAATGAGTATTTTGACCACATCATTCTCTTTATGCATGTTGTCTTACTCCAAGCTGTATAGGCTCGAAAGTCTACTACCAATTAAGCATATTAGGTGATGTGCATCTCTGTAATGAGAAGGGGTGTGGTCTAATGACATCAACACCCTATATCAGGTGTGCATAATTATTAGGCAACTTCCTTTCCTTTGGCAAAATGGGTCAAAAGAAGGACTTGAAAGGCTCAGAAAAGTCAAAAATAGTGAGATATCTTGCAGAGGGATGCAGCACTCTTAAAATTGCAAAGCTTCTGAAGCGTGATCATCGAACAATCAAGCGTTTCATTCAAAATAGTCAACAGGGTCGCAAGAAGCGTGTGGAAAAACCAAGGCGCAAAATAACTGCCCATGAACTGAGAAAAGTCAAGCGTGCAGCTGCCAAGATGCCACTTGCCACCAGTTTGGCCATATTTCAGAGCTGCAACATCACTGGAGTGCCCAAAAGCACAAGGTGTGCAATACTCAGAGACATGGCCAAGGTAAGAAAGGCTGAAAGACGACCACCACTGAACAAGACACACAAGCTGAAACGTCAAGACTGGGCCAAGAAATATCTCAAGACTGATTTTTCTAAGGTTTTATGGACTGATGAAATGAGAGTGAGTCTTGATGGGCCAGATGGATGGGCCCGTGGCTGGATTGGTAAAGGGCAGAGAGCTCCAGTCCGACTCAGACGCCAGCAAGGTGGAGGTGGAGTACTGGTTTGGGCTGGTATCATCAAAGATGAGCTTGTGGGGCCTTTTCAGGTTGAGGATGGAGTCAAGCTCAACTCCCAGTCCTACTGCCAGTTTCTGGAAGACACCTTCTTCAAGCAGTGGTACAGGAAGAAGTCTGCATCCTTCAAGAAAAACATGATTTTCATGCAGGACAATGCTCCATCACAAGCGTCCAAGTACTCCACAGCGTGGCTGTCAAGAAAGGGTATAAAAGAAGAAAATCTAATGACATGGCCTCCTTGTTCACCTGATCTGAACCCCATTGAGAACCTATGGTCCATCATCAAATGTGAGATTTACAAGGAGGGAAAACAGTACACCTCTCTGAACAGTGTCTGGGAGGCTGTGGTTGCTGCTGCACGCAATGTTGATGGTGAACAGATCAAAACACTGACAGAATCCATGGATGGCAGGCTTTTGAGTGTCCTTGCAAAGAAAGGTGGCTATATTGGTCACTGATTTGTTTTTGTTTTGTTTTTGAATGTCAGAAATGTATATTTGTGAATGTTGAGATGTTATATTGGTTTCACTGGTAAAAATAAATAATTGAAATGGGTATATATTTGTTTTTTGTTAAGTTGCCTAATAATTATGCACAGTAATAGTCACCTACACACACAGATATCCCCCTAAAATAGCTAAAACTAAAAACAAACTAAAAACTACTTCCAAAAATATTCAGCTTTGATATTAATGAGTTTTTTTGGGTTCATTGAGAACATGGTTGTTGTTCAATAATAAAATTAATCCTCAAAAATACAACTTGCCTAATAATTCTGCACTCCCTGTATGTATGTGTACGTGTGTATTTATATGTGTATATATATATATATATATATATATATATATATATATATGTCTATGTATGTGTACGTGTGTATTTATATGTTTATATATGTATGTGTACGTATGTATATATATGTGTATAAATGTATGTGTACGTGTGTATTTATATGTGTATATATGTATGTATGTGTACGTGTGTATTTATATGTGTATATATGTATGTGTACGTGTGTATTTATATGTGTATATATGTATGTAAACATGTGTATTTATATGTGTATATATGTATGTGTACGTGCGTATTTATATGTGTATATATGTATGTGTACGTGTGTATTTATATGTGTATATATGTATGTATGTGTACGTGTGTATTTATATGTGTATATATGTATGTGTACGTGTGTATTTATATGTGTATATATGTATGTATGTATGTGTATGTGTGTATTTATATGTGTATATATGTATGTGTACGTGTGTATTTATATGTGTATATATGTATGTAAAAGTGTATATATGTATGTGTACGTGTGTATTTATATGTGTATATAGGTATGTGTACGTGTGTATTTATATGTGTATATATGTATGTATGTGTACATGTGTATTTATATGTGTATATATGTATGTATGTGTACGTGTGTATTAATATGTGTATATATGTATGTGTACGTGTGTATTTATAGGTGTATATATGTATGTGTACGTGTGTATTTATATGTGTATATATGTATGTGTACGTGTGTATTTATATGTGTTTATATGTATTTACAGACATATATACACATATAAACACATAAATACACATACATAGAAGTGCATTGGAGCCCTTTGCAGTTAAGTATAGGGAAACATGAAAATAGCATAATTATGAAATATTCATTTTTAATAAAGGTTTTAACTATGTATCTACAGTAAATATTTTGTCATTCCAATGTTCTGCATATAGCAAACTATGGCCTAGATTTGGAGTTTTCCAACCAAAGGGGTGCGTTAGCTACGCATGCTTTTTTTTGGCCGCACCTTTTAAATACCGCTGGTATTTAGAGTTCACAGAAGGGCTGCGTTAGGCTCCAAAAAAGGGAGCGTAGAGCATATTTACCGCCACTGCAACTCTAAATACCAGTGGTGCTTACGGATGCGGCCAGCTTAAAAAATGTGCTCGTGCACGATTCCCCCATAGGAAACAATGGGACAGTTTGAGCTGAAAAAAAACCTAACACCTGCAAAAAAGCAGCGTTCAGCTCCTAACGCAGCCCCATTGTTTCCTATGGGGAAACTCTTCCTATGTCTGCACCTAACACCCTAACATGTACCCCGAGTCTAAACACCCCTAACCTTACACTTATTAACCCCTAATCTGCCGCCCCCGCTATCGCTGACCCCTGCATATTTTTTTAACCCCTAATTTGCCGCTCCGTACACCGCCGCAACCTACGTTATAGCTATGTACCCCTAATCTGCTGCCCCTAACCCCCACCGACCCCTATAGTATATTTATTAACCCCTAATCTGCCCCCCCGTCGCCGCCACCTACCTACAATTATTAACCCCTAATCTGCCGACCGGACCTCACCGCTACTATAATAAATGTATTAACCCCTAATCCGCCTCACTCCCGCCTCACTAACCCTATAATAAATTTTATTAACCCCTAATCTGCCCTCCCTAACATTGCCGACACCTAACTACAATTATTAACCCCTAATCTGCCGACCGGACCTCACCACTACTCTATTAAATTTATTAACCCCTAAAGCTAAGTCTAAACCTAACACTAACACCCCCCTAAGTTAAATATAATTTAAATCTAACGAAATAAATTAACTCTTATTAAATAAATTATTCCTATTTAAAGCTAAATACTTACCTGTAAAATAAACCCTAATATAGCTACAATATAACGAATAATTATATTGTAGCTATTTTAGGATTAATATTTATTTTACAGGCAACTTTGTAATTATTTTAACCAGGTACAATAGCTATTAAATAGTTAATAACTATTTAATAGCTACCTAGTTAAAATAATTACAAAATTACCTGTAAAATAAATCCTAACCTAAGTTACAATTAAACCTAACACTACACTATCAATAAATAAATTAAATAAAATACCTACAATTATCTACAATTAAACCTAACACTACACTATCAATAAATTAATTAAATACAATACCTACAAATAAATACAATTAAATAAACTAACTAAAGTACAAAAAATAAAAAAGAACTAAGTTACAAAAAATAAAAAACATATTTACAGACATTAGAAAAATATTATAACAATTTTAAGCTAATTACACCTACTCTAAGCCCCCTAATAAAATAACAAAGACCCCCAAAATAAAAAAATGCCCTACCCTATTCTAAATTGAAAAAGTTCAAAGCTCTTTTACCTTACCAGCCCTTAAAAGGGCTTTTTGCCCCAAAGAATTCAGCTCTTTTGCCTGTAAAAAGAAAACATACAATACCCCCCCAACATTACAACCCACCATCCACATACCCCTAATCTAACCAAAACCCCCTTAAATAAACCTGATACTAAGCCCCTGAAGATCTCCTTACCTTGTCTTCACCACACCGGGTTCACCGATCGGTCCAGAAGAGCCTCCATAGTGTTCATCCAAGCCCAAGCGGGGGCTGAAGAGTGACGTCCATCCTCCGGCTGAAGTCTTGATCCAAGCGGTGGCTGAAGAAATCCATCTTCGGGCAGAAGTCTTCATCCTATCCGGGCAGAAGAGTAGATCCGGACCGATTGGATTAGCCAATAGGATTGAACTTGAATCCTATCAGCCAATCGGAATTCGAGGGACGCCATCTTGGATGACGTCCCTTAAAGGAACCTTCATTCGGACTTAGGACGTCGGAAGAAGAGGATGGATCCGCGCTGGAGGTCTTCAAGATGGAGCCGCTCGTCATCGGATGGAAGAACATAGAAGATGCGGCTTGGATGAAGATGTTTGCCGGTCCGGGTATACTCTTCTGCCCGGATAGGATGAAGACTTCTGCCCGAAGATGGATTTCTTCAGCCGCCGCTTGGATCAAGACTTCAGCCGGAGGATGGACGTCACTCTTCAGCCCCCGCTTGGGTTTGGATGAACACTTCGGAGGCTCTTCTGGACCGATCGGTGAACCCGGTGTGGTGAAGACAAGGTAGGGAGATCTTCAGGGGCTTAGTGTTAGGTTTATTTAAGGGGGGTTTGGGTTAGATTAGGGGTAGGTGGGTGGTGGGTTGTAATGTTGGGGGGGGTATTGTATGTTTTTTTTTACAGGAAAAAGAGCTGAATTCTTTGGGGCATGCCCCGCAAAGGGCCCTGTTCAGGGCTGGTAAGGTAAAAGAGCTTTGAACTTTTTTAATTTAGAATAGGGTAGGGCATTTTTTTATTTTGGGGGTCTTTGTTATTTTATTAGGGGGCTTAGAGTAGGTGTAATTAGCTTAAAATTGTTATAATATTTTTCTAATGTCTGTAAATATGTTTTTTATTTTTTGTAACTTAGTTCTTTTTTATTTTTTGTACTTTAGTTAGTTTATTTAATTGTATTTATTTGTAGGTATTGTATTTAATTAATTTATTGATAGTGTAGTGTTAGGTTTAATTGTAGATAATTGTAGGTATTTTATTTAATTTATTTATTGATAGTGTAGTGTTAGGTTTAATTGTAACTTAGGTTAGGATTTATTTTATAGGTAATTTTGTAATTATTTTAACTAGGTAGCTATTAAATAGTTATTAACTATTTAATAGCTATTGTACCTGGTTAAAATAATTACAAAGTTGCCTGTAAAATAAATATTAATCCTAAAATAGCTACAATATAATTATTCGTTATATTGTAGCTATATTAGGGTTTATTTTACAGGTAAGTATTTAGTTTTAAATAGGAATAATTTATTTAATAAGAGTTAATTTATTTCGTTAGATTTAAATTATATTTAATTTAGGGGGGTGTTAGTGTTAGGTTTAGACTTAGCTTTAGGGGTTAATAAATTTATTAGAGTAGCGGTGAGGTCCGGTCGGCAGATTAGGGGTTAATACTTGAAGTTAGGTGTCGGCGATGTTAGGGAGGGCAGATTAGGGGTTAATACTATTTCTTATAGGGTTATTGAGGCGGGAGTGAGGCAGATTAGGGGTTAATAACTTTATTATAGTAGCGGTGAGGTGCGGTCGGCAGATTAGGGGTTAATTATTGTAGGTAGCTGGCGGCGACATTGTAGGGGGCAGATTCGGGGTTAATAAATATAATATAGGGGTCGGCGGTGTTAGGGGCAGCAGATTAGGGATACATAAGTATAACGTAGGTGGCGGCAGTGTGCGGTCGGCAGATTAGGGGTTAAATTTTTTTATTATAGTGGCAGCGATGTGGGGGGACCTCGGTTTAGGGGTACATAGGTAGTTTATGGGTGTTAGTGTACTATAGAGCACAGTAGGTAAGAGCTTTATGAACCGGCGTTAGCCCAAAAAGCTCTTAACTCCTGTTTTTTTTCTGCGGCTGGAGTTTTGTCGTTAGATTTCTAACGCTCACTTCAGCCAAGACTCTAAATACCGGCGTTAGAAAGATCCCATTGAAAAGATAGGATACGCAAATGGCGTAGGGGGATCTGCGGTATGGAAAAGTCGCGGCTGGAAAGTGAGCGTTAGACCCTTTCCTGACTGACTCCAAATACCAGCGGTAGCCCAAAACCAGTGTTAGGAGCCTCTAACGCTGGTTTTGACGGCTAACGCAAAACTCCAAATCTAGGCGTCTGTTTTATGTATTTATAAATAGATATTCCTATATATACCTATATATAATCACCTATATATATATATATAGGTATACATAAATATATACTGTATAAAAAAACATCAGATATATGTAGAAATATGTATTTATGAATAAATAGAACATATTCTGCTGTGTGAAGAACATTTGAATGTGAAATATTCTTATTTTGTTGATTAAAAAGTCTCCTTTGTTTTTTTCAAAACCCTAAGGTTAATGATCCAATTGTAATCATTTTAGTTTTATAACCTTCAAATTTTCTTCAAATATTCAGGCATTTACCACCTTCATAACATCTCTCCCATTGCAAAAGCTCAGTATATTCCTTTCATTGTAAAGGAAGCATTTTTAAAGCGATACTGAACCCACATTTTTTCTTTCATGATTCAGATAGAGCAGCGATTTTAGGCAACTTTCTAATTTCCTCCTGTTATCATTTTTTCTTCTTTCTCTTGGTATCTTTATTTGAAGAAGCAGGAATGTAAGCTTACAAGCCGGCCCATTTTTGGTTCAGACCATGGGTAGCGCTTGCTGATTGGTGGCTACATTTAGACATCAATCAACAAGTGCTACCCAGGTGCTGAATCAAAGATGGGCCAGCTCCTATGGTTACATTTCTGCTTTTTCAAATAAAGATACAAAGAGAGCGAAGAAAATTGAACAATAGGAGTAAATTAGAAAGTTGCTTAAAATTGCTACTCTATCTGAATCATGAAATAAAAAATGTAGGTTCAGTGTCCCTTTAATGAGCATAACTGGCCCATTTTCAGTAAATATCATGGCTGCCCTTTTACACTATTTCTTGTAGACCAATAGGAGGCTTTATTACTCACATTCTAAAAGTATTTAGCTGTTGTCAATATATGTTTATACAACTGGTAGATAAAGGAATTCAGGAATGTAACATAAACAAATGGCTTACATACAAATCTGAACAGAATCTGAACAGTGTAATCAATTATTTTGATTTTGTTTATTTTAAATCTTCCTTATTACAGGTAGGGCTACATAAGAATAATCACGTCATATCATTTGTTAGAACTCATATTATTTATTTCAAACACCATTTTCTATTCTTTGTGAAGATTGTCTATTGATTGTGGCTTACCCTGCGGCTGTGCTCATATATCCTTATCCGCATGGCTTTTATGATTGTTCTCCTATAGTATGAATATTAAATGTATTTACTTTAGCACATTTCCTTTAAATAAATAACTTGTTTAAAATGTTTGGAAGAAATGCTCCCAGTAATATCAGAGTTTCTCCATGGTGTAATATTTGCATTAATACTTTAGCTACAGATAATTAGTTTAGAGATGCACTGTTTTCTATAAAATAATACATATAAATGTCGTTCTGCTCTGATGGCTGTAATGGAACATTTGTACAAAAACATAAAATTATAGCAGAACTAAATTGAAGGGACATTGAACAGTATGGGCCAGATAACAAGTGTAACACAAACGTTTGTGCCTGAGCGATAAGAGGCTTACTGCTGGTATTACTGGGGTTGAAAGTAAATGTGATCACTTGAGTGCAAATGCGATTTACGCTAGAATGATTACCACGTCCTCAGAGCTCTGGTTAACTAAACAAAAAAGTGTCACAAATACATAAAAAATACTTTACAAAGTATAGTTACACTCAAAATAACACTATCTGAAGGCGTAAAGATATGAGGTCCCAGGTGTTAGAAAGAAAAAGAGGCAGGAAAATGGCTCACATATGCATGTCTAAAGATGGATTTGTATGTATATTTTTATGTCTATATATGTATAAATATTAATGTATTTATTATGTGTATATATGTATTTACAGAGACATATATACACATATAAACACATAAATACATATATAGATATATATAGAAGTGCATTGGAGCCCTTTGCAGTTAAGTAGATGAAAGCAATTCATATTTAATAAAGGTTGACATTCCAATGTTCTGCACAAAATATGTTCTAAGCATTTTTAAATAGATATTCCTATATATATATCTGTATATATATATACCTACAGTGGGTATTGAAAATATTCACCCCCCTTGAAAATAATCACATTTTGTTGCTTTGCAGCCTGAAATAAACTCAAGAAAGGCCACATGCAGTCACGACTGAGCTTTGCCATAACACACCTAGAAGATTCTGAGGCCAAATTGAAAAAGATGTTATGGTCAGATGAGACTAAAATTGAATTATTTGGCCTCAACACCAAACGATATGTCTGGAGGAAATCCAATTTTCACCACATACAAAGAAAGTCTTAGCACCAGAAAGAATTGAAATGTTCCACTTGGTAAAATTAACATGTGATGAAGGATAGTCCTGAACACATCAAGCCCCAAATGCATAGTCCACCTCTAATATCAACAAAAAGGGTCTCATTTTATACAAGCAGATGTCTCTATGAAAATGTAATACGGACACAGTACCATAAATGCACACTGTGTGTGCGTCGTGAGTCTTACACACTGTCTGCGGAGGAGTAACTAGATTCTTTGTCACGAATATGTGTTGGTCCACAGGAGCCTTTTCTCTTGCCGGTAAGCTTTTCCCTTAGTGATGATGTCACTTCCGACTGTGCTCCTTCCTCAATCACGATATTACCGATCTGACATCACCAGTACATCCATTCTCCTTAAACTGCTTGTATAAATTGTACTGCGGGAAATCCTGTCTCCACCCAGGGTCTGATAATATTCTTTTGTAGCACTTGTGCTCACTCTTTCTCCCCGACTCACAAAGTAGCTTTGTAGAACACACCAATGAGAGGAGCACCAGGCAAATCCAGTAAATAAAAATTAACTTTTATTTTGCTTTGCAGCTTTCATTAAAAAGTTTGTTTACAACAACATCAGCATCTTGTTACAGATAGAACAGCGTTCTCTAGCTTACCCATTTCGGTGAAAGCCAGAGTCATAGCATGAGAAATCTTAACACATTGTGCTCTTTTTAAGAAGCCTACCAAATTCTGATAGGTTAATTAAAACCATGTTGCTGACTATCTGATTGGTTGTGTTCTCTGTGTGAAAATCCTTTGCAAATACTAACACAGGTGTGGGATCTTTAACCCTAAAACTCTTTCGCTATTACATATAAAAGAGAAAGGACTTCCATTCTCAATATCCCATTGGTATTATATATCAGTTTTCAATGTAAACATGATATATATATGTATACTTAATAGCTGTCCTTACTTGGTCTAACCAACATATTAATTCAACTTTGATTGTCAAAACATGTTCAGGTTCCCGTAGGCATTCAAACTTTGCTCATTATAAACTTATCTTGCAACCTTTTACAGACAAGGACTTATATAACCTCGTGAAAACCAAAAACTAATGTAAGGTAGAAAGCTCTTTAACTACTTTGGTGCTGCATGTATGGGGATAACTCTTTTCTTAGTATTTGATAGCTCTTTTAAGGTTGATGTATTGCAATCAATATAGATATGGAGGATGCCTGTTATGAGTATTAATGGTTGACTCAGACTTACTATTGTGTTTGCTTGGCTCAGATTGTTTGAGTGTACTGAATATACTGATGTATATACATGTTATTAAGTGCGACTTAATAATGTCCTTTTCAACAACCATTTGTATACCCTAATCCTATTCCTCGTGTAAGTTAGCGATACAGGATGTAAAAAATAATAATAGACCATTCTTTACAAACATCTTATTTTGAATCAGATACAATTCGAATATACTGATGCAATGGGGCCTATCTATCAATCTCCGAATGGAGCTTGATGCCCCGTGTTTCTGGCGAGCCTGCAACAGCAGTTATAAATCAGCGGTCACAAAGACCGCTGCTCCATAACCTGTCCGCCTGCTCTGAGCAGGCGGACAGACATCGCCGGAAATCAACCCGATTGAGTACGATCGGGTTCATTGACACTCCCCTGCTGGCGGCCCATTGGCTGCGAGTCTGCAGGGGGCGGCGTTGCACCAGCAGCTCTTGTGAGCTGCTGGTGCAATGCTGAATATGGCGCACGTATTGCTTGCCGTATTCAGCGAGGTCTGGCGGACCTGATCCGCACTGTCGGATCAGGTCCGCCAGACTTTCTTAAATAGGGGCCAATATCTGTAAATATGTTTAATTCAAACTGCTTTATCTATTATTCTTAGAAACAATTGTGTAACTTTATATCATATGGGTCAAATTCTCAATGCAGATTATAACAATTCATCAAATTTAAGACAAACATCCTATCCTCAGAGTCATACATTTCTTACAATGTTCTGTGCGTAAACTCAAATGGGTTGTATGTAAATATCTCACATCATGCTGAACTAGGTATTACGAATCACAAATTGCTTGTTTAAACGAATGACTCAAATAACATAGCATTGAGTGAAATATTACGCTCCCAAAAACAATTAACAATTAATAGAAGAAAGGTACATCGGGGATCAAACTAAGGATAGTTTTAGTTTTAGCTTAAATGTAATGAGTAATTTGTTTTTTTAAAACCTGGGTTTGATTAAATACATAAATATAAATATAAAAAATTGTGTCCACTCAATTGTGTTCACTATACATATAGAAACTTTGTTGTAACCTTTAAGTTTATTTTTGCCAAAAATTTGGATTCACAAACTAAAAACCAGGTTCTCTGGTTTTTAGTTTGTGAATCCAAAATACCTCTCTAAGTGCCAAATTCGTTTCTTGATTTTGTCCTTTTTTGATTTTGTCCTTTTTTTGTCCTTTGTACCTTCTCTATTATTGTCCATTTCAAGGAAATGGGATCCCTGGAATGGACAGTTTTGAACTGTTGTACCAATGGTGTCGTTAATGTGCTATTCTTTATATTTGAAATATGTTCTATGATTCTCTCTCGTACCTCTCTTTTCGTAAGCCCAACATATTGGAGGTCACATACTGTACAAGTTAAAGGGACACTGAACCCAAATTTTTTCTTTCATGAATCGAATAGAGCATGCAATTTTAAGCAACTTTTTAATTTACTCCTATTATCAATGTTTCTTCATTCTCTTGCTATCTTTATTTGAAAAATAAGGCATCTAAGCCTTTTTCTTGGTTCAGGACTCTGGATAGCAGTTTTTTTATTGGTGGATGAATTTATCCACCAATCAGCAAAGACAACCTAGGTTGTTCACCAAAAATGGGCCGGCATCTAAACTTACATTCTTGCATTTCAAATAAAGATACCAAGAGAACAAAGAAAATTTGATAATAGGAGTAAATTAGGAAGTTGCTTAAAATGTCATGCTCTATCTGAATCACGAAAGAAAAAATTTGGGTTCAGTGTCCATTTAATAAGTATATTGCATTGGTCTCTCTACAATTTAAACACATTCGGTGACTATATACTTCTCCTGTAACTGAACACCTGAAAAAATCTCCTGCTTGTAAATATTCACAGGCTTTACAAGTACTGTTACTACAGTGAAAAGTTCCTTTAAATGTGAGTCATGAACTTTGTGTAGACCCTGCCTTTTTTAATTTTGTTGGTGCAATTCGGTTTCCTATAGAATAACACTTTTTAAAGGAAAATCTACAGCCCTGTTGTGCAACCTTAATTAATTTCTCATCCGCTTGCAAAAGAGGTGTTTTTGTATAATGCTACATATTAGGTGGAACTGATTGCTGTATTGGGTGACAAAAGTTACTCTGTCATCCCCTTTGTCAAATCGCTTGTTATCAATTTTATCTTTTAGTAGGTTCTTCCTGGTTGTTTTTGATATCGCATTTTTTGCCCTTTCTATCAACCTATTGGAGTAACCTCTATCTCTTAATTTAGAAGGCAAGATTCGGTAATGTTTATCAAATAGATCGTCTGTACTGCAATTTATTTTTAATCTGGTGAATTGCCCTTTTGCCACAGAGCTAAACACTCTTTTTGGATGGTTGCTCCTAGCATGGAGCAGAGTGTTGCCAGCTATCGGTTTTGTATATACCTCTGTAACTATGTGCCCTTCCGGGATACCTCTCATTTTTACATCTAGGTAGTGAATTTCATTTCTGTCAAAATCAAAAGTGAACCTAATGCCAACGTCATTATTGTTCAGTATTGTTACAAAATCTTGGGCACTTTCTGAATCTCCTTCCCATATGCAGATAAGATCATCTATGTAACGTCGGTAGTAGATGATTTTATTATGAAGGGGGCTCAGACGTTCATAGATGTGGGACAGCTCCCACCACCCCATGAAGAGGTTAGCGTAGGAGGGGGCAAACTTTGCCCCCATAGCTGTCCCACATCTCTGAAGGTAAAAAAAAAACCTCAAAAGTGAAATAATTATGAGTTAATAAATATTTGATTACCTGGGAAACATAGTTGCAAAACCTCTTGTTGTACCCTGCTGTTCGATTCATAAAAACATCTATTGCTTTTAGGCCCATACTGTGTGGAATGGACGAGTACAAAGCTTGTACATCTACAGTAAGCCATCCATATCTCTGTTCCCACTTCACTTCTTCTAGTTCCTTAAGCAATTGTTTCATATCACGCAGGTAACTAGTTAGTTTCGTTACCATTGGCTGTAAAATCTCCACTAACCATTGTGAAAGATGTTCATTAAGTGAGCCTATCCCACTTATTATGGGTCTGCCTGTCATATTCTCAATACCTTTGTGTATCTTGGGCAATAGATTATAGTGAGGTATAACCGATGGTCAACTAAAAGAAAATCCTCTGTGTTTTGATAAAAAAACAAAACATTTTCAGAGCCATCATCTATCAAATGGGTCAGCTCTCTCTTAAACCTATTTGTTGGATCAGACCCTAATTGGGCATATTGGTTTATATCTCTTAACTTTCTTAATGCTTCTTGTATAAAGTGCGTTCTGTCTAAAACAACAATTGAGCCTCCCTTGTCCGCATTTCTTATGACTATATTGTGGTTCTCACTGAGCTTTTTAATTGCAAACTTAATTTCTTTGTTCAAGTTGGTATTATTATTTCTAATTGTATATGCCAGATTATTCAAATCTTGCTCAACCCTCTGCTGAAACTTCTCTAACATTGTTCCTCTGCTCTGAATAGGATAGAAATATGAAGGATTACGAAATGTGGGTACCATTCTGTTGAGTGTGATATCTTCCAAAGGATAACCCCCTTCTGCTTGTAATTCTTCCGACAATGCTAGATCACATTCTTTCCCAAAGGTTAAAACATCAGTATCATTGTCCCTACTAGGGCATTCCAAAGGAACTATTGTATTTGCAATCCTATCATCTATCGTATTACCATTGTCATTAACCATTATAGATGTAACTTCTGCAAAGTATTTCCTAAGGGTCATATTCCTTATTAATTTGTTAACATCTAGCAGGGTATGAAACAAGTTGAAATTTTCCGATGGTCAAAATTTAAACCTAGTTCTAGTACCTTTCTCTCATTCTCTGTTAACGTATATGTAGAGAGATTAATAATAGTATTAATAATAGTACTTAGTTGTATTTTGTTTGGCCTCTGCCCCTCTTGGTTGGATATCTGTCTTGTCTGATATATCCTTTGCCTCTTTCCCCCCTTTCTGGTCTTTCGTGGGGTTTTGAAAAAACCTGTGTAATCTCATTGTACTCTAACTCTTTCAAAATACCTTGAACCGTGACTTTCGTATTGGGCCCTGTGTTGTAATTGGTATTGTTTTTATTTGTCTCAACTCAGTTATCATAATTGGATATAGATGCATTATCTTAAGGTCTCACTACCCTTGTATCTTTTGTGTAAGTGGGTTTAGAGTCCCTCTGGGGCCCCCCTCTATTGCTACTGATTCGTCGTCTGTTGCTATCTCTGCCTGTGCCTCTCCTATAACTAGATCTTTGTCTTTTTTGCCAAATATTTACCTTGTTTGAATCGTAGACTGACTGATCCCTTAGATATTTCTCATGTTTCTAATATTTAATAATTTTTTGGCTTCTGCAATAGTATTTTTAAGTGTTAAATCAAATTTCTCCAATTGTGTTTCTTGACTCTGATACCCCAACACTCTATTTGTTTGGACACCTCTTTAAGCATTTTAGTTTTATAATCTATAAGCAAAAACATCAGTTTGAGAGAATAATCCATCAGGCTTCTATTCCATACTTTAACAAATTCAGCATCATCTGTATTAAAAGTAGGGAACTTATTTAATCTAAGTCCTCTCGGGACCATACCCAATTTATAATATTTATCCAATGTCCAAACATCCCATTTCAATTTGTTCTCTTTAATAAGAGAAAATTCAAGTTCTTGAAACAATCTCGGTAATGTACATTTTGAATACATAGTCCAGTTCCTCTAAACATCCCACTCTCTTTTCAGTAGATTGAAGGGAATAAAACACACTTCCACTTGTAGTTAAGCTGCTTGATTCCGTTATGTAAATATATTCACTTAGACAAACATTTAATCCTAGAGTGCTTCTGTCGACTGTTAGTGTGGGGACACGCTCAAAAATTGATTATCACCACATACAAGGAAAGTCTTAGCACCACAAGGAATTGAAATGTTCCACTTGGTATACAAATTAACCTGTGATGAAGGATAATCCAATACAGCTCACCATCCAAATAACGCCATACCTACAGTAAAGCATTGTTATATCCTTTAATGGGGGTGCTTCTCTACAGCAGGCACTGGAGCTCTTGTCAGGATAGAAGGAATAATAGATGGGGAAAAATACCGTCAAATTCTTAAGGACAACCTGCTGCCCTCTATCAGGAAGTTGTCAATGGGAAGAAGTTTGACCTTCCAACATGACAATGACCCAAAGCACAAAGCAAAAATGACCACACAGTGTGAATGTCCTTGCATGGCCTAGTCAGAGTCCCCATTTAATATCTGTGGAATGACTTGAAGACTGCAGTCCACAAACGATCACCATCAACAGGATCAGTTCTGCAAAGAAGAGTGGGCAAATATTGCACAGTCTAGATGTACAAAGTTAGTAGAGACATATTCCAACAGACTAAAGGCTGTAATTAAAGCAAAAGGTGGTTCAACAAAATACTGACACAAGGGGCTGATCCTTTTTGCAACTCAGTGATTCTGTTTTTGAATTGTCATTATTTTTGCCTGACATGTTGGTGTTACATGTTTCGCTTGGATGTTATAAGTTGCACTGAGTAATTACAACTGGATAAACAAAATGTGATTATTTTAAAGGGGTGTGATTCTTTTCAATACCCACTGTATATGTAATCATCTATATATATAGGTATAGAAAAATATTGTACAAAAAAAACTTCAGATATATGTAAAAAATATTTATTTAAGAATAAATAGAACATATTCTGCTATGTGAAGAACATTGGAATGTAAATTATTCATATTTTAGGTCGGGTTAGTGCACCTGAGAATGTGCGATCAGGTTTACGCAAGAGTAGGGTGTTAGTTTTTTTTCACTTTTTTCTTTACATTGACTTCTATGGTGGCATACATGAATGCGCACGTGATATTCTAACCAGCTTTTTGTGCTTGACGGATTAGCGTGGGAGCAAAAACAGTTTACTTTCAACTCATAAAACGAGCGCAATCTGAAGCGCGCAAAAAGCTTACTTCTAGCGCAATTAACGCTTGAGCGGGAGTGTTAATTAGTGCTCTGTAATGCTTGTGGGATACTCCGAACTCGTCCAGTGGTCTTGTTATCCCGGCGTCGAGCCGGAAAGATAGGGAATATCCCAGAGCAGAGAAAGTTAGTAAGATGAGGAAGGCGGTAATAACCACAGGTAGGGTAGTCTTCAGCGGCTACGGTAGAGCAGTCCAAGGTAAACCACTAGAATGGTCAGGCTGACAGGGTTTGGCAACAGTAAAGCAATCCAAGGGCAGACCACTAGAATGGTCAGGCAGGCAGGATTCGGCAATGGTTAAGCAGTCCAAGGGCAAACCACTAGAATGGTCAGACAGGCAAGGTTTGGCAACAATAAAGCAGTCCAGCAATTACGGGGTTTATCAGGCAGAGTAGTCAGACAGGCAGAGTTCAGCAGCAGTATATCAATCCAGCAATTAAGGGCTTTAATAGGCAGAGTAGTCAGACAGGCAGAGTTCAGCAGCAGTATATCAATCCAGCAATTAAGGAGTTTAATAGGCAGAGTAGTCAGACAGGCAGGGTTCATACACAAAAAGGCAATTAGTAGTAACGATCTATCACACCCAGGAGCACACAAAGCAACACCTATACTTGGGCAGTGATAGATCATTGTGAATACACTTACATAGGCGCAGGATTCGCGCCACTAGAGTCCAGACCGGCATCAGATAAAGAGGAGCCGCATGCATCCGGACTCGACACAACCCCTGGCAACGAGCAGAGAAGCATTTGCCACGCCCCTAGCAACAGCTAGAGCGGCATGGCATGACATAGCCCCCTTCTCAAAGGGTTCCTTTCGGGAACCGGAGTCGGCCTCAAAGGATGAGCAGCATGGAATCTGGAGACCAAGATGAAGCATGCACATCACGGGCAGGAACGATCTGCCACAGAGTAACCCTTACAATGTATCAGATACTGCAGTCATCTGCACCTGTATCTGGAGTCTAGGATCTTAGCTACCTCATATTCAGGGTCACAACGGACCAGGAGCGGAGAAAGAGGAGCTTGGAGCTGGGTGTATCTATTCTTTATGTAAGGCTTAAATAGTGAGATGTGGAAGACTGGGTGTATGTGCAGGGTTTTGGGCAAGGCAACTTTGTAGGCAACAGGAGACAGTCTTTTCAGGACCTTGTAAGGGCCAATAAACCTAGGCCCCAATTTGTGACAGGGTTGACGTAGACGAATATGTCGAGTAGAGAACCAAACACGTTCACCCACTGGGATGGCACGTACAGAAACTCTATGACGATCAGCAAACTTCTTATATCTAGAGACAGCTGAACATAGCTGAGTGAGAATTCGTTGCCAATGAGTGGTGAGTCCAGTAAGGTGTCGGTCTGCAGCAGGAACCCCACTAGACTGAGCAGAAAGAGGAAAGACACAAGGTTGATACCCTGCTGCGGCTTGAAATGGAGAAAATTGAAGAGAAGAGTGCCAATGAGTGTTTCTTGCTAGCTCAGCTAGGGGTAACAACTAAGACCAGTTGGTATGGCGAGCGTTGACAAAGGCTCTAAGGTAGGCTTTGAGATCCTGGTTTACTCTCTTAGTTAGTCCATTGGTCTGAGGATGGTAGTCAGAAGACAAGGAAACAGTGGTTCCAATCAACTTACAAAAGGCTCTCCAAAAGGTAGAGATGAATTGTGGACCTCTGTCGGAAACAATATTCACTGGAATGCCATGAAGTCATACCACATGCAAACGAAAAAGAGACGATAATTCTTGGGCAGAAGGCAGTTTGGTTAGGGGTACAAAATGAGCCAGTCTGGAAAAGCAATCCACCAGAACCCAGATAACTGTATGCTGGTCACAAGGAGGGAGGTCCACAATGAAAACCATTGTTATGTCTGTCCATTGTTGTTTGGGAATGGACAATGGTTGGAGAGTGTCAGGAGGCAAGGATCGGGAGTTTTGTTGGCAGCACAAGTTGTAAAGGCTTTCACATAATTCCGAGCATCAGACTTCATAGTAGGCCACCATACATGTTTGGAAAGACGCTTAAAAGTCCTAGTCAAACTAGGATGTCCCAGAGAGTTTACTATCATAAACCCAGGATAGCACAGGGGTGCGTAGATTCAGAGGTACAAAGAGGATATCGGGGGGCCACGGGGGCTCCAGGAGGTTTACTATACTGGGCACGTTGCAATCTTTGCAGAAGGGTGGTATTTAGTTGAGCAACCACACAGGAGGAAGGTATGATGTGTTCAATATGAGCTTCAGAGGAGTCACTTGAGTGAGGGAACTGACGGTAAAGGGCGTCCGTCTTCTTGTTCTTGGTCCCAGGAAGATAAGAGACCACAAAGTTAAAATGGGAAAAGAACAAGGCCCACCTGGCCTGTCGAGGACTGAGTCGATGAGCAGTATCTAGGTAAGTCAGATTCTTGTGGTCGGTGAGAATCTGAATGGGATTGGCAGTGCCCTCTAACCAATGACGCCATTCAGTCAAAGCCATCTAAATGGCTAAGAGTTCATGATTACCCAAATCGTAATTCCTCTCAGCAGGAGTAAAACATTTAGAAAAAAGGAAGTCAAAGGATCCCTTTGGGTTAGAACTGCTCCAGCCCCTATCTCGGAGGCATCAACCTCTAAAGTGAACTGTAGGTCAGGATCAGGATGGCGGAGCACAGGGGCAGAACAGAAAGTCTTTTTCAGACAAGATAAGGCATTTATGGCTTCAGAAGGCCAATGTTTACAGTCTTTGTTCCGTTTTGTCATTTCAGTAAGAGGAGGGACTGTTTGAGAAAATTTCTTTATAAACTTGCAGTAATAATTGGAGAACCCCAAGAACCTCTGTAATTCCTTTAAAGAAGTAGGTTGAGGCCATTCTAGAATTGCAGTGAGTTTAGCAGGATCCATGGCAAATCCCTCCTTTGAGATGACATAACCAAGGAATTGGATGTGAACTTGATCAAACTCACATTTTTCTAGTTTAGCTACCAAAGAATTTTCTCTGAGACGTGTTTATGATGCTCCTCTAAAGTGGAAGAGAAAACAAGGATGTCATCCAGATAGACGATGACAGTGCGGTTGAGGAGGTCATGTAAGACATCGTTGACAAATGCCTGGAAGACTGCAGGGGAGTTACACAGCCCAAATGGCATTACAAGGTATTCATAATGTCCAGACCTTGTGTTGAAGATGGTCTTCCATTCATGGCCTGAAAAAATATAAATCAGATTGTATGCCCCACGTAAGTCCAGCTTGGTGAAGAAGCGAGCATCCTGGAGTGAGTCATACAGTTTGGTGATCAAAGGAATGGGATAAAAATTCTTGATAGTTATGTTGTTCAAGGCCCTCTAGTCGATGCAGGGTCTGAGCCCACCACCCTTCTTACTGATGAAAAAGAAGCCTGCCCCAGCAGGAGAGGAGGAAGGGCGAATGAAACCTTTAGCTAGGTTCTCTTGGATGTACTCCTCCATGGATTTTGTTTCAGTTTTGGAGAGTGGATAAGTCCTCCCTTTAGGAAGTGGTGCTCCGAAAAAGAGGTCGATCTTGCAGTCATAAGGACGGTGGGGTGGCAGCACGTCGGCTGCTTTTTTCTTAAACACATCTGCAAAGTCTGCATATACTGAAGGAGGGGTTGGAGGATTCTGTATACTGGCTATGGGGATGCGGAGCAGAGGAGTGACTTTAGCAAGGCAGGAGTGGAAACAGGAGGTACCCCAGGAGGCCAGTTGTCCCTCAGCCCAGTCGAACTGTGGATTGTGTACCCAAAGCCAAGGAAGACCAAGGATGACAGGCTGTGCTGGGGATTGAATGACCTTGAACTGCGGCTGTTCGGTATGAAGGACTCCCACAGTCAGGGTCAGGGGTGCTTGCTCACAATGGATTAACCCTGAACCAAGGGGGGGTGCCATCCAGAGTAGTTATTTTGATATAATGTCTTTTCTGCAGAAGAGGTAAACCAGCTTGAATCATACAACGGTGGTCCAGAAAGTATCCTGTTGCCCCTAAATCAATGAAGGCTTGAGTGTGAACTGTATTCTGAAGGAAGGTAAGGGTTACAGGTACCAGAATCTGAGTGGAATGAGGGGATTTAGTAGAGATCATGCTTATAGGTACACCAGTGTTATCCCCAAAGCATTGGCTTTTCCCGGACAAATGTCACAGTTCTTTAGTTGGTGGGATTTAGAACCACAATAAAAGCATAGTCTCAATCTCCTTCTTCTATGTCGTTCAGACTCTGTGGGTTTGAAAGAGGAAAGATCCATGGGTTCCTCTACTGGGGTGGCTGGAGAAGTTGAAGCCGGATACTACCAAAACTGAATGAATAGGAGGATGGGAGGGAAGGACCCTCCTAGTTCTGTCTCTTTTGGCTTGTCTCTCCTGGAAGTGAGAGTCCAGACTGATACAAAGCATTATAAAGCCACCCAAAGAAGAAGGAATATCATGATAAGTGAGTTCATCTTTGATGCGTTCATGCAGACCCCTCCTAAAGGCTGCCTTGAGAGCACTGCCATCCAAAGTGGTTTCAAGTGCCAAGGTGCAAAACTCGATGGCAAATTGTGCCACAGTTCTATTGCACTGGCGGAGGTCCAGGAAGGAAAATTCTGCAGCAGAGGTACGGCCAGAAGTCTCAAACACAGAATTAATGCAGAAATGAAATCATCAACATCATGCAGGAGTGGAGCGTTCTGTTCCAAAAGGGGAGAGACCCAGGCTAGAGCCTTGTCTTTCAGTAAGGAAATGATAAAGGTGACCCTTGTCTAGTGAGACTGAAAGGTGTGAGGATCATTGCGGAAATGCAGCCTGCATTGGTTAATAAAACCCCTGCAATCAGTAGTACCTTCATACTTGTCAGACAAAGGTATCTGGGATATACTTCCAGAAGCAGAGGAAGAAGTCGCAGTACTTGGAGTAGAGACTGGCGGTGAAACAACAGGACCGGTATTCCTCGCTGTAACTAGTAAGGAGAGTTGAGCGGTAATAGCCTCTAGCTTGGAATCCATATTCTGCAACTGTGTGATATGGGTTCCCAACATCTGTCCCTGAAGATAAACTGCTTGTGCCACCTCATCTGGCTCCATGGCCCAAGTATAATGTAATGCTCATGGGATACTCCTCTATCAGACCGAACTCGACCAGTAGTCTTTTTATCCCGGCGTGCCGGAAAGATAGGGAATATCCAAGAGCAGAGAAAGTTAGTAAGATGAGGAAGACGGCACTCACCACAGGCAGGGTAGTTTTCAGTGGCTACGGTAGAGTAGTCCAAGGTAAACCACTAGAATGGTCAGGCAGGCAGGATTTGGCAACAGTAAAGCAATCCAAAGGGCAAACCAATAGAATAGTCAGACAGGCAGGATTCGGCAATGGTAAAGCAGTCCAAGGGCAAACCACTAGAATGGTCAGACAGGCAGGGTTTGGCATCAATAAAGCAGTCCAGCAATGAAGGGGTTTAACAGGCAGAGTAGTCAGACAGGCAGAGTTCAGCAGCAGTATATCAATCCAGCAATTAAGGGATTTAACAGGCAAAGTAGTCAGACAGGCAGAGTTCAGCAGCAGTATATCAATCCTGCAATTAAGGAGTTTAACAGGCAGAGTAGTCAGACAGGCAGGGTTCATACACAAAAAGGCAATTAATAGCAACAATCTATCACACCCAGGAGCACACAAAGTAACACCTATACTTGGGCAGTGATAGATCGTTGTGAATACACTTACATAGGAGCAGGATTCGCGCCACCAGCGTCCGGACCGGCATCAGAGAGAGAGGAGAGTGCGGCAATTATGTCAGCACCGCACGCATCCGGACCCGACACAACCCTTGGCAATGAGCCGGGAAGAAGACGATGCGCCGCTAGCAACGGCTAGAGTGGCGCAGCATGACATGCTTCAATTGTAATCTGGCCTTCGTTGCCTTACTTTGTGCTTCATAATGCGCCACACATTCTCAATCATAGACAGGTCAGGACTGCAGGCAGGCATGCTAGCACCCACACGTTCTGCTTACATAAACCATGTGCTTGTAATCCGGGCAGAATGTGGTTTGGTGTTGTCCTGCTGGAAAATGCAGGGACATCCCTGGAAAAAATGGCGTCTGGATGGCAGCATATGTTGCTCCAAAATGTATACATATATTTCTGCATTAATGGTGACCTCACAGATGTGCAAGTTACCCATGTAATAGACACTGGCACACCCCCATACCATGACAGATGATGGCTTTTAGACATGCCGCTGATAACAGCTTGGATGGTCCTTTTCCTCTTTGGCCAGGAGAACAGGACAGCTGTTTTTTCCAAAAACTATTTGAAATGTTGACTTGTTGCATCACAAAACACAATTCCACTGTGCTACTGTCCATCTCATATGAGACCGAGCCCAGAGAAGTCTGCGGCGCTTCTGGACAGTGTTGATGTATGGTTTCTGCTTTGCATAGTAAAGCCTTAACTTGCACCTGTGGATGCAGCAGCGAATGGTGTTGACTGACAAAGGTTTACCAAAGTATTCCCAAACTCATGTCAGGATATCAATGACAGACTCATGACAGCTTTTGAGACAGTGACGTCTGAGGGATCGGAGATCACGCGCATAAAGAAGTGTTTTTCGGCCTTGCTCTTCACAAACCGAGATTAGTCTGGATTCCTTTAATTTTGTAAATATATTGTGTACTGTAGAAGGTGAAATGCCCAAAATCCTACTGATTTGTTCTTGGGTAATGTTGTTCTCAAAGTGTTCTGTTGGCAGATTGGTGAGCCTCGGCCCATCCTTGCTCTGGAAGGACTAGGCCTTTTTGGAGGCTCCTTATATACTATGATTACACGATTGCCTCACCTGTTTCACATCACCTTCTTATTTCAACTTGTCACATCGCTATTAGTCCTAAATTGCCCCGTCCCAACTTTTTTGTAACTTGTTGCAGTCATCAGATTTGAAATGAGTAATTATTTTCAAAAATACATCAAATAAAGTGTTAATGTGTTTTCAATATTTTACAGGGTGAATTGAATTTTCAAATGACTCTTTTTGTTAGTTTTTTTGCATTTTCAATATTGTCCCAACTTTTTTGGGAATATATATATATATATATATATATATATATATATATATATATATATATATATATATATATATATATCAGAAATAGAGAGTGAAACATCGCTATATGAAGATAAATTGGGAAAGTGTACCAATATGTATATTTCACAGACTCTCTGTGGTGATATAGTGTATTATAGGAGTGCAAAGAATAGATACCATAGTATGATAATACAATCTATAAATCTAGATGTAGTCTGGTAATTGACCTGGATTCTGCCAGATCTCTACACCTCCACTGAATACATATAATATATACACACAAGCGTGACTGGTATCTGACAGCAGGTGAATATAACTACTTAAATAGGCAGACCTTAGGAGAGAGTGTCTATTAGGTATCCTTAGGTTCAGTTCCAAACAATCCCCACAAAGTGCAGCTCAGTCCAAGCCAAAAAAGATTCACCTCTTCAGGAGAGGATCCTCCTAGGTATTCTACTTAATAGAGAAAAGACAAGAGCATGGGGGATGCACCTAGTGCAATAAACGACAAACTGGGTGACTTCAAAACAAAAAGATGTACAACACACTCACGTGATTCCACCTCAAACGTATGAGGTATGGTAAAGTCACTTGTAATATATTAGCAGATGCTCCTCCTCCGCGCAATCTCTTGCCTGGATCAGACGGCTCCTTGGGACACACTCAGACTGCAGGCGAGTACACCTGCACGTGTACAGCTAGTCAGAAGTCCTATATCTTTATTAAAGTGGGGCAGGGCCAGGAACTACTATATACAAAGGTGTTTATTTAGAAATGTATTTATATACAAGTGTCAGTAAAAGGTTCACAGTAGGAGGTCACAAACGACCATAAAATATAAAACCACATAAAAACATTCAGAAATATATAAAAACAAATAATGTTCACATAAACTTGCTAACAACACGAGTCTGATCAACAGCTGCTGCAGAAGATGAACCACATGCAGCTGATCAGCTATTTAGCCGTTTTGCACGCAGATAATGAATGTTGAATTGTGGGGAGCAGAGCCTGACTTGTTTTGTAGCGCTATTGGCTACTTCTTCAGAGGTAGAGCCTGTTTCCCCCGGACACTCATTCTATATAGAGAAAAGCTCCTGGCAATAAGATGCTACGGTAGCCATATTTCTTTCTGGCATCCTATCCCTCTCTGTAAAAAAGAGTCTGCTAGGCTCTTGTGATCATTGTTTACAAAACCGTCAGATGTTTAAAATCTGTATAAAACTTGATTTGTATAAAATGGCAATACTTAAGAACTCTATTAGTGTGTGAACTTAGAGATTAGATTAAAAAAGAAGTGAAAGTTAAAGTGCCTTTTTAATTTGTTGGAAAGGCAATTGACTGTACCTGGGAACACAGTATGCTGCCCCTAGAGGAGAGAAGAGAGAATTTTTATATAGTTTGTATCTTGAAATTTCATTAACTATGTTGGGTATTCAAATGATAAACCCTTTGTGATCTATTTTGGGTATAATTGTCTCTGTCTATTTATAAACCATTTCTTTATTTATCACTGAACAGCTAATGCAATATATTGATATTGTCGTAAGGGACATGAAATAATATTTAAAAATAAATACAAAATTAAATACAAATTTAAACGTAAACTTTGTAAGTGTATACTAAATCCCTTAGTAGTTCATTGTTAGGAGACTTTCTCTAATTTCAGTGCTTAGAGTCGACACATATTTTTTATATGTATTGGTCTATTTTTTGGTAGGCGGAAGGACTTTTAGGATCTCTACTGGATATATCCCTTCACAAGAATGCCGCCAGATCAATATCTTTATTAAGGCCAGATGGTTCAAGTGTGTTAAGGGTATATATCCAGTAGGTCTCCCTTCTGTGCAGGTCAATTAGCCTACTTCCCCCTCTAGTCCCTTTGTCCACTTGTTCAATTGCCTTAATATAAAAATCTCTTTTACTTTTGTTGTGAAACTTCAAAAAGTGATTAATCAGTGGATTCTTTAGGACCCCTGCCTGTATGTTTTTCATGTGCTCTAAACATCTAATCTTCAAGCCCCTTTTTGTTCTTCTTACATACCTCATGGGTACATTACATGTGCACTCCAACAGTTATACAACATAATCAGATTTGCAGTTTAATAATTTCTTTATTGGAAATTTCTCTTCTCCAATAGTGGCCTCTGCAAATTTGTTGTATTCTTTATTTTATTTTTTGTGCTCACAGCACACGCAATTTTTCCTTGAGCATTTATAAAAGTCTGTGAGGCCATTTATCCCCTGGCCAGTTTGTTTTTTCTTTTTTCTCAATACACTGGGAGCTAACATATTTTTGAAATTCAAGTTTTTCTTGAAAGTGATGTCTGGTTTTTCACCTATTATCTCTCTTAGTAGGTTGTCTTTCTTTAGAACAGACCAGTGCTTATTCACAATGTTTCTAATTCGCCAGAAACCATCGTTGAATGTGGTCACAAGGTTCACCCTGCATCTAGTTTTCTTTTGGATGATGTCAAGAGCCAGTTTTGCTATCTGAGTGTTCTGTATTTGATTTACTTCCCTGTTAATATGATTATTCCTATCTAGTGTTTTACCTTTTTTCATATGCTTGTAATATCACCTATCCTTGGAAGTGTTTCTCTCTAAGGGGTCTATTTATCAAGCTCTGTATGGTGCTTGAAGGGCCGTGTTTCTGGCGAGCCTTCAGCGGCCAAATCTGCAGAGAACTGCTGGTGCAATGATAAATGCTGAGAGCGTATGCTGTCAGCATTTATCGATGTGCAGCGGACATGATCCGCAATATCAGATCATGTCCGCTCACATCATAATAAATAGGCCCCTAAATCTGGTCTTTAGTCTCTCAGCTTCCTCTTCAAAGCCTGATAGTTTAGTACAGTTCTGTTTCAAGCGTTGGAATTGCCCAAAAGGTATATTCTTAATCCACATAGGGTGGTGTGCACTATGGGCATCTAGATAACCATTTGTGTCAGTGTCTTTGCGAAATAGCTTACTACATATCCCACCATCTATTATGTGTAGAGTGACATCTAAAATGTTTATCTCATCTGTGTTGAAATTTTGTGTAAAACTGAGGTTCATGTTGTTAGTGTTTAGATGCATCACATAATCATTCCAGGAGGATTCATTACCCTCCCAGATGATCAGGATGTCGTCAATGAACCTCCGCCAAAATTTTACACTACTATGTTTGTATGACGAATCTTCATATATCATAGTCTCCTCAAAGGCCCCCATATAGAGGTTTGCGAAATTAGGGGCAAATTTGGTCCCCATTGCTGTCCCGTAAGTCCAGCACCTTTCTTTATGCTATTATTTCAGCATTTTTTCAGCATATTTCAGCATACTTATCATTGTTAGAGTAGTGCACGTACGCTAAGAGGGGTCTGCCAGCCCACATATATATATATAGTGAAACAAATAGCGTCAGCACTTATTGATAAAAAATATCCATTCTTTATTGAGGTAACAAACAAAGTTAAAAACAGCGACGTTTTGAGTCAACACAGACCCTTAGTCATGCTATGGATTATGGGAAATCACCTTATAAGAAGGTGATTTCCCATAATCCATAGTATGACTAAGGGTCTGTGTTGACTCGAAATGTCGCTGTTTTTAACTTTGTCTGTTACCTCAATAAAGAATGGATATTTTTTATCAATAAGTGCTGACGCTATTTGTTTCCCTATATATATATATATATATATATATATATATATATATATATATATATATATATATATATATATATATATATATATATATATATATATATATATATACATACACACATGTATATATCGCTCTGTTATAGCCTTTTGCAGCTCCCCCCACTGTGAACATATACTGGATCCAAATAATTGAGATTCAATATACTAGACAAAGTGTTATTGATACACAAATCTATTTGCCAAATTTTATATGAATACTATAAGTATATAGATAATGTGATAATAATATAAGCCAAATACACAAAAACTACACATAAATTGGATATAAATAAGTGACGTCAACACAAGTTAAATACACAAAAACTATAGATAACATAAATAAGTGCAAGACATAGTATGGTTATCAACACCAATTTATTCATGAAGTATTACAAGAGTATTATATAGATCACTATAAGCACATAGGTAAAGGGAGACCAGTAACAACCAAGATCACCAATATTTTATAGAAATAATTTAAAAAATAGTAGATTCTACTGCATTATTAACACAAATGAACCTATACTGAAATCCAAAAAATTAAGATTATCAACCAATTACAGTCGGGGTGACACCAACACTGATGGCAAGTTTAAAAATCTAATTACTTGCCTACAAAACGTAATTACCTATTAATAATTTATATTACAGACTTAGTCATATGCTAACTATTTAAAAGAACTACAAACTGACCCATGGATAGGATTACAAAGGCCTTATTGTGTGTTTACATTTCTTTTATCTTTTAATTAATCCTAATAAAAGTTATATTTTATTGTGACCTATCTTCACAACAAGGTCAAAAGTGATAAACAGGCAAACAGATGTGCTATTTTTGCCAGAATCTTCTGACCTTTAATGAAAATGTCTTCCATATGCACAGCACTCTAGCCCCAATAAAAACGAATATATACAGTTATAGGGCGTTCCCACAGACATGAGTGTAGTGCCATTGTACACACCCCTTTTTTCCCCAACACCTGAGACCTCATATCTTTGAAGCCTTATAACTTTTTGTTGCAATTCTTTAAAATAATTGTTATTAGACAGTGTTATTATGTGTGTAACGGTATTTTTAAATGTATTTTTTTGTGTTTTGTGCCACTTTTTGTTCGAGCGTAACAGTTAACCAGAGCTCTGAAGTTGTGCTATTCTGACACGCGATAAATTCAACTATGCTCAAGCGAATGGGTTTACTTTCAAGTTGTAATACCTGTGATAAACCGCTTTTTGATCACGTGCAGCGTTAGCATGCCACTCGTAATCTAGTTCTTAATATTGCTAATAATATGAGTTTTTTTCTGCATGAGATACTTTTTTTTTCTTGTTTCAAGTTTTGATAATGATTTCCTTTTCCATTAGCTTCTTTGTCTTTGGTTCTGAATAGTTCTCAGAACAGCCCATCAAAATGTCCTTTATGTTTATGTTTTTATTTTATTTTTACATTTAAGCAATATAGGAAACGCAGATGTTTTTGAACTTAAAGCTGACACATGTAAGACAGCTAAATGTATTGAAATACAAGTGCCACACTTTTACACAACCTTCCAAAGCACATTAAGTTGTATTACATTAAAAATTGTATTCAAGCGTTTTGAGATATGATCTGTGATGTCACCAGTGATGATACTTGAACATTGTTTTTTGTATTAATGATGTCATATATTAGCATCGAAGCCCTGGAAATTGGACTTAAATCTTCACTTAATTGAATAAACTTATAGGGATGGGCAAACGACAGTGCATTTATATTTTATTATGCTTTTGTTGATTATTCAATTTGACTATAATTATTGGTCATTTAAATGTTAAACTGCCAAATTAAGCACATATAAATTTACACATTACTATATTGTATGTCCCTTCTTTTGTGAATTTTTGTGCAAAATGTAAAGATTCATTTTTTTAACTAGAGCTTTTTTTATAATTAAATATACTTAAAAACAACCTATTTTAACACAAAATCAGGCACTTGTGTGCTGATAATAGACAATATAATTCACAGAATTCAGACCCAAGACATAAATAATAATAATCTGTCACCAGCAGGTCTGTTTGGTATAATCTATCACAGCTTGTATACACTGATGTCATAATAGCTTTGTTTCTTGGAAAAAGCTGACACCGATCTGTCAAGCAGAATGAGTGAATTATTCCCATTAATGTTATTACCTTTTATAAAGCGACTAGACCAGCACGTATTGTGCTCTTTAATCTGTCTGCGTTATGCGATCACTTAATAGTTGTGTCCCAGACCTATGAGGTAAGAGATCTGCTCTAAATGATGAAAAATAAATTATCATCCTACAAAGATGGAGTTGTCCTGTCTAAACAGTAGAGGACAGGTTAAGCTTTGCTGCATTATGTATTCAATCACAAAGAGCCTTTTAGGGTACTACATGCTCAGGGGTGCAATCGGATAGAACGTGTTAATTCCACTCCGCGTCTTTGTCAAAAGTGAAAGCACTTGCTCTGATTAAGAGCTACTCTGGAGGACTCTGAAGCTCACATTTTGTACCTTAATTGTTAGAATGAACAGTAAATTATTCCTGCAATGAGAGTACAATGGTAGAACTGGTAACTAGCTATATATAATTGTCTGAGTAGCCATGACAGGAGAACTATGATCACATTACTTCTACTAAATGCTAGTGAATTACTCTGAGATAAAGTCTAAGGGGCCGAATTATCAAGCTCCGAATGGAGCTTGATGCACCTGTTTCCGTGTGAGCCTTCAGACTCGCCGGAAACAGAAGTTATGAAGCAACGGTCTAAAGACCTCTGCTCCATAACTTGTCTGCATGCTCTGAGGCAGCAGGCAGAAATCAACCTGATTGAATACGATCAAGTTGATTGACACCCCCTGCTAGTGGCCGATTGGACGTGAATCTGCAGGGGGCGGCATTGCACAAACAGTTCACAAGAACTGTCAAAATGCACTGAGATAAGAGGCAGTTAAATGGCTTATAAATTAGCATATGAGCCTACCTAAGTTTAGATTTCTAAAGAGAATGCCAAGAGAGCAAAGCAGATTTGATGATAAAAGTAAAATTGGAAAGTTGTTTAAATGCCCTATTGGAATCATTTAAGTTTAATTTTGACTATACTGTCCCTTTAAAATGAGATAGGTATAAAATTTACTATGGAGTGGCACAAAGCCACCATTAATTACCTTGATATCACACTATTGTCAGATAGTTGCAAAAATAAAATTGAGACATGAACATATCGTAAGCCTATAGCGAAAAATAATCTTTTACACTCCTCCAGTAATCATCCAAAGAATATTGTGAGAGCGACTGCAAAAGGTCAAATTATAAGAATGAAACGCAATTGCTCTAGAGAGGATGATTACAGAGAAAAGTGCAATAGGCTAAGTGAAGACCATTTTGAGAGGGGCTATGGTAGAAAAACCATTGTCAATGCAATGAAAGAGGTTGACCTGATCCCCAGAGAACATCTCTTAAAATATCTTGTCTCCCAGAGATCTTCCTAAAAAAGATACAGGAAGTAGTTGGTTAACCCATAAAGGTACCTACAAGTGTGGAAGCTCTAGTTGTAAAGCCTGTGAGCATATACAACCTACAAATCACTTTGAGTCTTACGTCACTGGCAAGAGGAATGAAACCTCACAATGTATACATTGCAGTATGGGCTTTGTTGTCTACTTGATCTCATGTGTACAATGTAAACTTCAGTATGTTGGCCTCACCACTAGGGAAGTGAGGTCAAGAATATGTGAACACTTAATAATATAATAGACAATGACAGTGTAGATGGTAGACGATGACAGTGCGATTGAGGAGGTCACGGAAAACATCGTTGACAAATGTCTGGAAGACTGCAGGGGCGTTACACAGGTATTCGCAATGCCCTGATCTTGTGTTGGAGGCGGTCTTACATTCATGGCCAGGGAAGATACAGATCAGATTGTATGCCCCATGTAAGTCCAGCTTTCTGAAGAAGCAAACATTCTGGAGTGAGTCATAGAGCTCGGTGATCAAAGGAATGGGATAGCAGTTCTTGATAGTTACGTTGTTCAAGGCCCTATAGTCGATGCAGGGTTTGAGCCCACCATCCTTTTAACTGATGAAAAAGAAGCCTGCCCCAGCGGGAGAGGAAGAAGGAAGAATGAAGCATATAGCTAGGTTCTCTTGGATATACTCCTCCATGGATTTGGTTTTGGCTTTGGAGAGTGGATAAGTCCTCCCTTTTGGAAGTGGGGCTCCAGGAAAGAGGTCAATCTTGCTGTCATATGGACAGTGGGGTGGTAGCACATCGGCTGCTTTTTTTTCAAACACATCTGTGAAGTCCGTATATACTGAGGGAAGGTTTGGACGAGTCTGTATGCTGGCTATGGGAATGCGGAGCCCAGCCCAGTCAAACTGTGGATTGTACATACAAAGCCAAGGAAGGCCAAGGATGACAGGCTGTGCTGAGGAATGAATGACCACGAACGGCAGCTGTTCAGTATGAAGGACTCCCATAGTAAGGGTCAGGGGTGCTGACTCAAAATGGATATTTTCTGCAGAGTGTGGACACTATTCTAAAGGAAGGTAAGGGTCACAGGGGATTTAGTAGTGATCATGCTTTGAGGTACCCCAGTATTATCCCTTAAGCATTGGCTTTTCACGGCTGGATGTCACAGTTCTTTAGTTGGTGGATGTTAGATCCACAATAAAAGCATAGTCTCAATCTCCTTCTTCTCTGTCTTTCAGATTTTGGTTCCTCCACTGGGGTAACTGGAGTTGTTGAACGGATAGAGGATACTGCCAAAACCGGACGAATGGGAACGGGAGGAAAGGACCCTCCTAGTTCTGTCTCTCTCAGCTTGTCTCTCCTCAAAGCGAGAGTCCAGACTGATACAAAGCATTATAAAGTCACCCAAAGAAGAAGGAACATCACAATAAGTGAGTTCATCTTTGATGCGTTCATGCAGACCCCTCATAAAGGCTGCTTGAGAGCACTGCTATCCCAAGTGGTTTCAAGTCCCACGGTGCAAAACTTGATGGCGAATTGTACCACAGCTCTATTGCCCTGGCAGAGGTCCAGGAGAGAAAATTCTGCCACAGAGGTACGGCCAGAAGTCCCAAATACAGAAGATAATGCAGAAATGAAAGTATAAGCATCATGCAGGAGTGGAGCGTTCTGTTCCAAAAGTGGAGAGACCCAGGCTAGGGCCTTGTCTTTCAGTAAGGAAATGATAAAGGTGGCCCTTGACTGGTGAGACTGAAAGGTGGGAGGATCATTGCGGAAGGGCATCCTGCATTGGTTAAGAAAACCCATGCAATCAGTAAAACCTTCATATTTGTCAGGCAATGGTATCCAGGGTATACTTTCAGAAGCAGAGGAAGAAGCCGCAGTGCTAGGAGCAGAGACTGATGCTACAACAACAGGAGCAGTATTCCTCGCTATAACTAGTAAAGAGAGTTGAGCGGATATAGCCTCTAGCTTGGAATCCATATTCTGCAACTGTGTGGTATGGGTTCCCAACATCTGTCCCTGAAGATAAACTGCTCCTGCCACCTCATTTTGCCATTCCTCATAACCTGTTCTATATGGTTATGTGTCCATGCAGATGTAGAGGTAACAAGCCAGCTTCTAAAAATGTATAATTTTCTGGGAGCGATACTGAATGCTCTTCTGATGAAGGGAATAAATCCTCTGCTTCTGCCTCTGCACCTTCTACTTCAGGGATATTAAAAAACAAGGTTATTCCCTCTGTAGAGCAAGTAGTTAGACCCAATGAGATTATTAGAAATGAACAAAAGACACATCACCAAGTACTACAGGCCCACGTCCCCACATATACCACCAATATTCCACGTTCAGACCTTGAACAGGTTTTTCCACAGGCCCAAGATCAATTGAACAGTGGGGGACAAACACAGAACACTCAGGGGAGGTATCAGCTCAGGGGAAAGCATCCACAGACAAAATAAAAATAATAAATAATGTGATCAATTTCTCTTCAGAAAGGCTTTTAGCAGAGCAGGTTAATGTTCTTGCCCTTGACTTAGGCTTTTCTTCAACTACCAATTTTAATGTATTTCAAACACTCTTGGATGTCAATGGTCTAATTAGAAATCTAACACTAAACAAACATTTTGGGGGGGCTACTCTACTACAGAATCTACAGATACACAACCCCATCCTATAGTAAACAAGGTCCAAAATTTTGATGAAATATGTGACGTGGTTACATTACAAAGTCTTGAAAATGAATCCAGGATAACTTTGGGTACATTGAATAAGGGCCTGTCTTTGAAAAATAAGTCAAAATACTATCCTATTTACAGCAGAAGCAGTGCGCTAAAGACTTTTTAGCACAGAATACAAACTGATCTTGTTAGGCTAGAGAACAGTGTCAATAACACTAAACACAATCTTACTTTTAAACAAAAAAGGGCTCTGGCACAATTTAAGAATAATCATGATTTGGTGATATGCACTGCCGACAAAGGTGATGCGGTAGTTGTCATGAATAAAGCTGACTATGTAATAGAAGCGCAACGCCAATTACATAACAGCCATGATTATCAAATACTTGACAGAGACCCCACTAATAGGTTCAGACATGAACTGAGACACATTTTGGATGATGGTAGGGAACATGGGTTCCTGGATGACCAGACGGTGGATTATCTGGACGTGAAATATCCCAAGATCATCTGGTTCCACCATTTTCCAAAAGTTCATAAAAGTATGGTCAATGTCCAGGGAAGGCCCATTTTGAGTGGGATTAACTCCTTATTGTAACACCTCACAGTGGGTGGATTCTATCCTGCAACCTATGGTACTGTCGCTTGTCTCTTACATCAGGGATACCAAGCATGTCATCAATATGCTCAAAAACTTTGAGTGGAGTGATGTCTACACCTGGCTCACAGTGGATGTTGTGGCACTGTACTCATCAATACCGCATGATAAGGGTAATGAAGCTATCTCTTTCTTTCTATACAGATATAGTGATTTTTTTACCAGCATTTCAGACCTTTATTGCAAGAGTGGTTCGCTTTCTCCTGACCCACAATTTTTTCAAGTTTGAGGGAGAGTTCTATCTCCAGAGATGCGGTACGGCCATGGGGGTGTAAGAGTTTGATTATATTTATATATGTTGTTATTAAATATTTGTTTGGTAGCAAATTTTTGATACCCAGAAATTATGAATGAGTCAATGGGTTAAAACGAAATTATGCAGTTGATACAAAGTATATTTCTCACTATTCAGAAACACCTAAACATGAGTTTAATTATAATGCCTGAAGATGATAAGCTGATAAATTTAACTATGACAATAAAAGTTGTGTGAATTTCTATTTGATGGGATACTCTTGCAATAATGTATGATAAGTTTATGAACAAACTTGACAAAGGAATAGGCAGTTCATAGAATACGTGAATAATTTCTGATAGAAATTAGTAGAAGCAGACACAGATAGCTTGTTAATGTAAGCAAACAAATGGAATACAGTTTTTAAACTGCAGCTAAGCAGAATACTTGCGGTTTGGATCGATGTAAGCATTTTGACGTTAGACTGCAGATTCAGGTGCTTGCTTAGAGGTAAGCCACCAAAACGATTAGTTTATTTTCAGCCTAAAATGAAAACTGAAACACAGTGAAATACGGATGCAGCTGGACAGCTGAGAGAAGTTTGATGCAACTTGGCGTGCAAATGCTACAGAGCGCATGGATTTGATTGAGTGACGTAACCGTTTAGGTCAGAATGAGGTTGGTGATCAGAATGATCAAATGCTAAGGTAGCTGAGATGGTAATAGCTAGTGAGTTCTTCCGATAATCTCACTGAAGCTTGATTTTGTCCGGTTAGCGGAAGTTGTCTTAAGGACAATTGCCGTGAAGAACAAGTCAGTTGAGAAACACAAAAATCAAGCAAGGAAAGAATGAAGGAGGTGACATTATTTAAGCAGGAATATAGGAGGGGCTTGTAATAGGTTGGTGATCAGAATGATCAAATGCTAAGGTAGCTGAGATGGTAATAGCTAGTGAGTTCTTCCGATAATCTCACTGAAGCTTGATTTTGTCCAGTTAGCGGAAGTTGTCTTAAGGACAATTGCCGTGAAGAACAAGTCAGTTGAGAAACACAAAAATCAAGCAAGGAAAGAATGATGGAGGTGACATTATTTAAGCAGGAATATAGGAGGGGCTTGTAATAGGTGCATTACAGGGGGTGAAGTTCGCCCCATCTTACACCAACCTGTATTTAAGTTGGTGGGAGCAAGACCACATCTTTGGAGATGAGAACCCTTTCAAGAAAAAACATCAAATTGTACAAAAGGTAAATTGATGATCTCCTATTCGTGTGAACACAAATATATTCCACTTTTTCTTGATTATCTGAATTTCAATGATACGGGCTTGTGTTTCACATTTGAAATGAATCCAATTGAAATTAATATCTTGGATTTGACCCTCAAAGGAGTTAAGGGACAAGAAGTATCTACAAATGTGCACCGCAAGGCAATAACAGGAAACACCCTTTTGAACGGCAGCAGTTGTCATTATAAACAGATCAGCTTTGCAGTCACTAAGGGACAATTTACAAGAAACAAAAGAAATTGCTCCAGTCCCACAGACTTCAATAGAGAAGCAAACAAATTAACTAAAAGACTAAATATATGCTAATTTAAGCCAACTTGATACAAGTAAAATATTTTTTCCTACATTTTTACTGTATTTTGGAGTTTGGAGACACAATTGCCCAGATTGATAATGATAGAGCGGGTCACAAAAAACAATATCACTGGACCGCGCTAACATTAGGCTGCAACTTAATATTAGAGTTTATGGTTTATCTCATTAAGCAGAGATGGGTTAGCGCGGCAGACATTGCTCTAGCACAACCTATACTTTCAATGGATATCGCGACCGCTGTAAATAGTACGCAAGTTAAAAGTTATAGTTGCATTTTCACAAGAAGAAGTCCGACTTCAAAAGAAGCTGAATGCTAAGAGCAGCTACTTTATTATGCATTTTCTAGCTGCTGAATGACTCAAATGCACATGCTTAAAAGGAATAGTCTAGTCAAAATTAAACTTTTATTATTCAGAGAGAGCAGCTATGTTAAGTATCTTTCTAATTTACTCCTATTATCATTTTTTCTTCGTTCTCTCTATCTTTATTTGAATGTAAGATTAGGAGCCGGACCATTTTTGGTTCAGAACCTGGGTAGCACTTGCTTATTGGTGGCTACATTTAGACACCAATCAGAAAGACTACCCAGGCGCTGAACCAAAAATGGGCCGTCTTACATTTCTGCTTTGTCAAATAAAGATAAAAAGAGATTTTAAAAAAATCGATAATAGGAGTAAAATTAGAAAGTTGCTTAAAATTGCTGCTCTATGCGAATCATGAAAGTTTAATTTTGACTAGACTGTCCCTTTAACGTTTCTGATGTCACCCAGTTAATATAGAGGACATCTAGGCTTAGAATCTTCCATTGGCTGAAAGGAGCATATGGTGGGGGGTCTACCGGGAGCTTGTGTGACTCACTGAGCAGCTAAGCTGAGGGCGAGACAGAGACATAGCACTGCTAGACTAACTGCATGTAATCATTGCTTGCTGTTCTACATGGGATTGGCCCTGGGATACTTGGGACACACTGTTTGTACTGTCTAGAATATTGTTGCCTGTCTGCACATGCTGCACCTGAAGTTCTGCATGGGCGGCCTGAGAAGATTTTTCTATGGCAGAGAGGTAGCTTTTGTGGTGCATGGCTGATGTGTTGTTGGTTAACTAGACTCTCTATAACTGACAGTAGCAGGTGCGCACAGTCAACAATATTCCTGATGAACAGAGGAAAATCAGTTTCTGCAGATATGCCTGCTAAGTTCACAATGCCCAGGGAGAACACTGTAGTTAAATACACTGAAGCAGGGTACCGGCAGCAGGGACGGTCTCCAACCACCAAGTCACAAACATGCAAAGAATACCGCCACACTCTGCTTGAAAGTTAAAAGTTCACTCTACTTGTAAAATTAAAACATCATGTACACAAGGAGGTCCCAACCGTGAAACATCTATTTTCTTTCCTAAGATATGGTGAGTCCAAGGCTTGAGTAATTACTGTTGGGAATATCAATTCTGGCCAGCAAGAGGAGGCAAAGAGCACCACAGTTAAACTGCTAAGTATCACTCCATTATCTACAACCCCCAGTCATTCTCTTTGCCTTTGGTGCAAAGAGGAGGTGAAGTTTAGGTGTCTGAAGAAACATTTTTGGGGTATAGCCGTATTCCACGTCATTCCTTGCAGCCGGGTAGTGGTGGCTATAAAGCAGTTAGGAACTTGTAAAGAGATACTTACTGTGTTTTCATAACAATTGTTGCCCTAGTTTAGAAAGCCAGAGTTGGCTACTCTGTTCTTTCTTTTTCAAAGTTCTCTGTGAGGAACTGTGTCTTCTCATACCTTGTAACTGTCTACATGCCGGAAAGCGGAGCAGGTAAGTGCTTTTCTTCCAGTTGGGGAGACCATGCACTTAACAAATTAAAAACATTGCTTTTTTATTGGGACATAGATAATCATGTTTTATGGGTTACACTAGGACATGAAGCAGGCACTGTAGCATGTGTGAGACTAAGATTTAAACTCTTTTAAAAAAAAAAGGGTAAAATATGTTTATTAGGCTTTATTTTCTGACACATATTTACTTGATAAAACATTACAAGTTTAAGCTGAAAGTAAGGCTGAATTTTCTATTTCAGCAGCTTATTCATTTCGCCTTTGCTTTAAAATAAAACAATGCAACAATTTAAACTGTCAGGTATGAAAAACCGGTTATTTCTGGTACTCAGTGTACCAGGAAGCTATTTTTAGTGTCTCTCTGTGTCGCAGCAGTAATTTAAGCTCGGCAGTTGAGGTCACATGACCGGCTGTAACATTTCTGAAGAAAAAAAAAGTTGTTTTTCTCCATTTCTGGGTGACCTGGTCTTAATTGGTAGCGGTAAGGCACCTCAGTAAGTAAGGTGTGGTGTTGCCTGAGGGGTATTTCAAAAGTTTATTTGATGTTTATTAAATGTTTTTTCTTAACTTTTCTCACATAATTTTAGCTGGGGATCGTTCCTAATTTGGGATAAAATTTAAAGTGTAATTTTTCCTTGGCCTATTTTAATTGATTAAAATCTTTGAAACTTATCTGTACAAGTTCATTTACTGTTTCACAACATGTCTGATATGGAGCAAGAACCTGCTCTCATGAATTCATGCTTATTATGTTTAGATGCAAAAATTGCAGCTCCTATGCAATTGTTTTCTTCATGTGTCAAGAAAACCTTGCAAAATAAAGGTAAAATTTGTAAGCCTGTCTCTCAGGATGATGCTGTTAAAATAATACCTCAGATTTCTCCTGCTACATCCCAAACCTCATGTAGTGCCCTGCGGGTCCTCTATAACTCCTAGTGGAGTTTATTTAAAAGCGGAAATTGCTGCCCAGGTATCTTCAGCTGTGTCTGCGGCATTAGCTGCCATTCCCAGATTACTGGGAAAATGCAAGAGGAAATCTAGAAATTCAAAAAGTAAGATGCCTGTCCTCAGTTCTGCTTCCCAAGTTGCCCTTTCTCATAAGTCTGATGAGGAAGATACATCGGGACTTTCTGAGGGGGAAATCTCAAATTCGGACAGTATAATTCCTTCTTCTGAGACTGAGGTGGTATCCTTCAGATTTAAGCTTGAACACCTTCATGTATTGTTAAAGGAGGTTTTAGCTACTTTAGAGGACTCCGATACCCCTGTCGTTGTCACTCCTAAGAAATCTAGTAAACTTAATAGTTTCTTTGATGAACCTTCCACTTCTGAGGTTTTTCCTGTGCTGGACTGTGCTAGGGAGGAAAAATGTTTCCTGTTGAGGACTCCATTAAAGACCCTCTGGCTAAGAGAACCACTATTCCTATTGAGGATAGCTGCTCTTTTAAGGATCCAATAGACAAGAAGCTGGAGGCTTATTTGAAAAAGTTTTATGTTCATTAAGGTCTCCAATGGCAACTTGCGGTGTGTATTGCCACCGTGACTAGTGCGGCATCTTATTGGTCGACACCTTGTCTGATTCTCTTCAAGTAGAGACTTCCTTGGATGAAATTCAATATAGTATTAAAGCTCTTAAGTTGGCCATTTCCTTTATTGCAGATGCCATTTTACAGGTTGTTAGATTAGGAGCTAAAACTTCTAGGTTCGCTGTCCTAGCCCGCAGGGCGTTATGGTTGAAATCCTGGTCTGCGGATGTTTCCTCTAAAGTCAAGCTTCTGACTATACCTTACAAGGGCAAAACCTTGTTTGGACCCGGTTTGGCAGAAATAATCGCTGATATTATGGGTGGAAAAGGGACTTTTCTACCTCAAAATAAGAAGAATAGGCCTAAAGGACATCAAAGTAATTTTTTCTCCTTTTGTAACTTCAAAAGGAAACCCAATCTCTCTTGGAACAAGGGGAAACAATCAAAGAAACACACTGCTGATTCCAAATCAGCATTAAGGGTTTGCCCCCGATCCAGGATCGAATTAGGTGGCGGGCAGGCTTTCTCAGTTCTCTCAAGCCTGGATATGAGATGTCCCAGATCCCTGGACTGTAGACATAGTATCCCAGGGTTACAAATTGGAAGTCAAGACTTTTCCTCCCAGAGGCAGATTCCATCTCTAAAGATTATCTGCAGACCAGATAAAGAGAGAGGCGTTCTTGAAATGTATACAACATCTTTCCTCCCTGGGAGTAATAGTTCCAGTTCCAGTGCAGGAACAAGGTCTCGGGTTCTACTCCAATCTATTTGTGGTTCCCAAAAAAGGGAACTTTCTGTCCCATTCTAGACTTGAAGTGTCTAAACAAGTTTCTCAAAGTTCCATCCTCCAAGATGGAGACTATATGCTCCTTTCTTCCTTTAGTACAAGAGGTTCAGTTCTTGACAATCATAGACCTAAAGCATGCATATCTTCATGTTCCTATTCACAGGGACCATCACAGATTCCTGAGATTTGCCTTTCTGGACAAACATTTCCAGTGGATTGGGTTTGAGGAAAGAGTAGAGATGAGATTAGAGAAGTATTGCTGCTTCTAAAGATTAAGGGCAGAATAGTAGGAGTTCAGGATGAACTTGTAGTGAAGAAAGTGAACTGAACTCCGAGATTTCCTCCAGTGTCGCTCAGCAGTAAGGGAACATCTGTGTAGGTACTGTGTCAGAGGAGTATGCCAGGGCTGAGGATGAGAGTGTGTTTTCTGAGCTATGGTAGGAGAGGCCAGAGTGTCAATGTAAGGGTGGAGTTATAGTGGTAGATAGATTGGTCAGGGCAGGAAAAGGAGGTGATGGAAGAGAGGAGATGTTCGAGAGAGCTAGTGAGCTGTTGCTGATCTAGTGACTTAGTGCTTCTGTGAAGTTTGGTGTGAGGGGTAGAGGAAGGGGGGGGGGTTGTACGGAGGGACGTGATGTTGCAAGTTATTAGATGATGAATTTCAGAAAGAGGAATAGGGGAATTTGTGAAACTTGAGATAGTACATCGATAGCTGTAAATCAGATCAAGGAAGTGACCATCTTTGTGAGTGGGAGAGTCAGTTCATTGTGACAGGTCAAAAGAGGAATTGCATAAGTTGTTTTGCAGCGGAGGCAGTGGGATTGTCAAGAAGGATGTTGAAGTCACCAAGAATGAGGGTGGGGGTGTCTGAGGAAAGGAAATTAGGAAGCCAGGCAGCTAAGTGATCTAAAAATTGAGTTGGGGAGCCAGGGGGGTGGTATATGACTGCAACACATATACGGCTAGATTAAGAGTTTTTGTCGGTAATGGTGTGCGGTGCTAATGCTCCATTTTTTCTTACCGCTCACTTAAGACAACGCTGGTATTACAGGTTTTCTGCAAGCCAGCGTTAGCCTCAGAAAAGTGAGCGTTGAGCAAAATTTTGCTCCACATCTCACCTCAATACCAGCGTTGCTTAAAGGACCAGTCAACACAGTTGATTTGCATAATCAACAAATGCAAGATAACAAGACAATGCAATAGCACTTAGTCTGAACTTCAAATGAGTAGTAGATTTTTTTTCTGACAATTTTAAAAGTTATGTCTTTTTCCACTTCCCCTGTACCATGTGACAGCCATCAGCCAATCACAAATGCATACACGTACCATGTGACAGCCATCAGCCATTCACAAATGCATACACACTTATTCTTGCACATGCTCAGTAGGAGCTGGTGACTCAAAAATTTAAATATAAAAAGACTGCGCACATTTAGTTAATGGAAGTAAATTGGAAAGTTTTTTAAAATAGCATGAACTATCTGAATAATGAAAGTTTAATTTTGATTGAGTGTCCCTTTAAGTCAGCGGTACGATTTCCCCATAGAAAACAATAGGGCAGATCGGGCTGAAAAAAAAACACCTGCAAAAAAGCAGCGTTCAGCTCCTAACGCAGCCCCATTGTTTCCTAAGGGGAAAATAAATCTATGTCTACACCTAACACCCTAACATGAACCCCGAGTCTAAACACCCCTAATATTACACTTATTAACCCCTAATCTGCTGCCCCTGACATCGCCGCCACCTGCATTATATTATTAACCCCTAATCTGCCGCTCCGGACACCGCCGCCACCTACATTATCCCTATGAACCCCTAATCTGATGCCCCCAACATCGCCAAACCCTACATTATATTTATTAACCCCTAATCTGCCCCTCACCAATGTCACCGCAACTATATTAAATTTATTAACCCCTAATCTGCTGCCCCCAACGTCGCCGCCACTATAATAAATGTATTAACCCCTAAACCTAAGTATAACCCTAACACCCCCTAACTTAAATAGAATTTAAATACATCTAAATAAAATAACTATAATAAATAAATTATTCCTATTTAAAACTAAATACTTACCTATTAAATAAACCCTAAGCTAGCTACAATATAACTAATAGTTACATTGTAACCATCTTAGGATTTATATTTATTTTACAGGCAACTTTGTATTTATTTATTTATTTATTTATTTTAATATTTTTATTGAGGTCGAGATTTTGGCATACAAATAAAGTATTACAGCATTGGGTGGTTACATTCCAAAAAGACTTATGACAAAGTAGATAACATAGGTTACATATTGAGAAAGGCATATGCATTGAACAGAGTCTGCTGTAACAAAAAGCTTAAGGTAGATTAGTCTCTAGCAATGCTTATAACGAAAGTCATAATATAGATTACCAAATAAAAGTTTGCATGTCTGTTGTCTATATGATATAAAACTTAGAGAATAAACAGTTGCTGCAGAGAAGTAAGGAAAACACCCATAGGGAAAAAAAAGTTAAACGTGCCAATAACAATTTAAGCCCTCTCAGTTATACAGGAGGCCTCTCTTGGACCTCATTCTCAATGGGGTGATGATGTTAATAGAGGGCTAACTAAAAAAAAAAGGAGAGACCGCTTATGGATCTCCTACTTTGGACCTCAGGTTTTTTGTTTATTATTGCATTACATAACAAAAATGATACTGTACTAACCAACTCTCGGTAAATAATGGCCTCAGGAGAAGTTGTATGATAAAGTAAAGGCAAAGGTAATACTTAATCCAGCTAACATTTAGTAAAGGATGTATACTGTAATCACATGGAGTTGTTTGCAGCAGATGGTTGCAAAGCCACCGTGGCTGTGAGGGAGATATAACTAGTCAGAGAAAACAGAAATCTATCCCCATTAGGTCATAGACTGAGAATCTAACATTACTTCCTATCTAGAATAGGGAGATTGATAAGGTGAAAGAGGGGACCTTGTCATGTGTAAAAAAAAAAGAGGGTCTAGAGGGTTCAGAATTGCACTCTCACATGAAATTAGTCAAATAAGTAGACAGATTATAGAGTGTAAAAATAAAATCTGGGGCAATCAGCACATTTTAGAGGCACACTATAGGAAACTGAGCATTTTCCTATATCCTCTGTTAGCTGGAAAGAGACTGGTCAAATAGCTGCATAGAAAGTGCACCGTCTCGGCCGCTGACGGCGCGACACAACGCAGCAACTTTCCAAAATAACAAGTGATAGCTTACTCATTCTATGAGAAACAGTATTTGGCATAAAACAATGATAGTGTGTTGGTCTCCCCTATCTAGCGATATAACATTCTATGTGGAGCAGATACTCAAGCAGTTCAGGTTACCAAAACCTGCAGCTAGCTAAGTCCCTGAGTCAAGTAAACATATTTTATAAAGCTACGAAAATGCTTTGGCAGAAGTACAATTGTATAGAAAAACAAAACCCTCATGACCCATGAAATAAACTGTAAGGACTCAATCAGGGTCAAACCGCTATTGAAATATAACAATATCTTGCATTAACAAAGTGCGAGGAAGCAATAAAGTTATTATCATAGTTATGTTATTCTCATTATGTCCTATGTTTAACCAACTCCTGACCGGGTCTCCTGGAGGTAATCTATAATACCAGTCAGCTGCAAAATCGCCAGGTGTGATAGGCATATTGGTGAGAGGGAAGAAAGGCAAAGTCTCAGTGTCCAGACATCCTCCCAATTAAGCCCCGGCAACTCTGTATAACACGGGGCTCCCATGAGCAGAAAGGTAGCAGAGGAGCCTATTCTTAATGATCGTGAGTCTCTTTGGCTCTGGGAGAAGCTTTTGACAAGGGCTCTCATGAATGTGTATATCCATGTGGTCGGAGTAGGCATACAAACTGATTGAGACTCAGCTGCTCTATTGATGTCGGTCTGGACAGAAGCAGCGTTGCTTGCAAGAAATCTGTCACTGATCCCGGCTGCAGGCATAGCATCTCCAGACACAAGCTCCGTGATAGATTGTGCCTTAAATTTATCTCGGTTGGTCAGGTTAGTTACACAGCGCTGGGGCCCCAACGCGCTGCTGTCTGGGTACTTCACCATAACAGGCTCAGCTTGTATAGGCAGCCGGGATACTTGCGGGGGTTCAGGTGCAAACGCCATATGTAGCTGTTGAGCAAGGGCTGCATGGTGATCTGATAAGAGATTGTGTAGTGCCTTGAAGAATTTTGCAGCGTTCTCCATACCGGCCTTCTAATGTGTTTTTTGGGTCAGACAATACAGTAGATAGAGGATGGCGGTTATACTTGCGGTGCTATTGCAGTGATTAGTGAGGCAACACTGCGCCTTAATGACAGGCCTACTAAGAGTACCCGCCGGGGGGTCCAGATGGTGGTAAAAGTCCTCACAGTATCTTGGAAGTCCGGGTAGATTTGTGAAAATCTGTAGCCACGAGGGTGGCAAAATGGCTGCCGCTTGAGCAGATTTAGGTAAGAGCCCCGGTCCTAGTACAAAAGAATAGCTCTTGGATTTAATTTTGGCTTTCACCAGCCGTTAGATAATAGCCCAAGGTGTGTGTAGAGAATTTTTCCAGCTTCACTCTATGAAAAACGATATATAGAAGGGTATATTGCATAACTAGGACCAGAGCAGCAAGATTATGCGACTGCTCCCATGAGCTCCGGACTCCGCCCCCAACTTTGTATTTATTTTAACTAGGTAGAATAGTTATTAAATAGTTATTAACTATTTAATAACTACCTAGCTAAAATAAATACAAAAGGACCTGTAAAATAAACCCTAACCTAAGTTAAAATTACACCTAACACTACACTACCTTTTAATAAATTAACTAAACTAACTACAATGAATTACAATTAAATTAAATAAACTAAATTACGAAAAAAACAAACACTAAATTACAGAAAATAAAAAAATAATTACAAGAATTTTAAGATAATTACACCTAATCTAATCCCCCTATTAAAATAAAAAAGCCCCCCAAAATAATAAAAATCCCTACCCTATACTAAATTACAAATAGCCCTTAAAAGGGCCTTTTGCGGGGCATTGCCCCAAAGTAATCAGCTCTTTCACCTGTAAAAAAAATACAATACCCCCCCAACATTAAAACCTACCACCCACACACCCAACCCTACTCTAAAACCCACCCAATCCCGCTTAATAAAACCTAACACTACCCCCTTGAAGATCACCCTACCTTGAGATGTCTTCACCCAGCCGGGCACAAGTGGTCCTCCAGAGGGTCCGAAGTGTTAATCCTATCTGGGCAGAAGAGGACCTCCAGACCGGCAGAAGTCTTCATCCAGGTGACATCTTCTATCTTCATCCTTCCGGAGCGGGTCCATCTTCAAGACATCCGACACAGAGCATCCTCTTCATCCGATGGCCGATGACTGAATGACTGGTCCTTTAAGTGACGTCATCCAAGATGGCGTCCCTTGAATTCCAATTGGCTGATAGGATTCTATCAGCCAATCGGAATTAAGGTAGGAAAAATCCTATTGGCTGATGCAATCAGCCAATAGGATTGACCTCGCATTCTATTGGCTGATTGGAACAGCCAATAGAATGCGAGGTCAATCCTATTGGCTGATTGGATCAGCCAATCGGATTGAACTTCAATCCGATTGGCTGATTGCATCAGCCAATAGGATTTTTCCTACTTTAATTCCGATTGGCTGATAGGATTCTATCAGCCAATCGGAATTGAAGGGACGCCATCTTGGATGACGTCACTTAAAGGAACTTTCATTCTTCATTCGCCGTCGGATGGAAGAGGATGCTCCGTGTCGGATATCTTCAAGATGGACCCGCTCTGCTCCGGATGGAAGAAGATAGAAGATGCCGCTTGGATGAAGACTTCTGCCGGTCTGGATGTCCTCTTCTGGCCGGAACGGATGAAGACTTCTGCTCCTCTGGATGTCCACATGTGCCCGGTTGGGTGAAGACAGCACAAGGTAGGAAGATCTTCAAGGGGGTAGTGTTAGGTTTTATTAAGGGGGGATTGGGTGGGTTTTAGAGTAGGGTTGGGTGTGTGGGTGGTGGGTTTTAATCTTGGGGGGGTATTGTATTTTTCTTTACAGGTAAAAGAGCTGATTACTTTGGGGAAATGCCCCGCAAAAGGCCCTTTTAAGGGCTATTTGTAATTTAGTATAGGGTAGGGAATTTTTTTTATTTTGGTGGGCTTTTTTATTTTATTAGGGGTATTAGAGTAGGTGTAATTAGTTTAAAACTTTTGTATTTTTTTTTTATTTTCTGTAATTTAGTGTTTGTTGTTTTTCATACTTTAGTTTATTTAATTTAATTGTATTTAATTGTAGGTAATTTAGGTAATTAATTTTATTATAGTGTAGTGTTAGGTGTAATTGTAACTTAGGTTAGGTTTTATTTTACAAGTACGTTTGTATTTATTTTAGCTAGGTAGTTATTAAATAGTTAATAACTATTTAATTACTATTGTACCTAGTTAAAATAAATACAAAGTTGCCTGTAAAATAAATATAAACCCTAAGCTAGCTACAATGTAACTATTAGTTATATTGTAGCTAGCTTAGGGTTTATTTTATAGGTATTTAGTTTTAAATAGGAATCATTTATTTAATTGTAGTAATTTTATTTCATTTTAAGTAAATTTTGTTTAAGTTGGCAGGGTTAGACTTAGGGTTAGACTTAGGTTTAGGGGTTAATAAATTTAATATAGTAGAGGCGACGTTGGGGGAGGCAGATAAGGGGTTAATAAATGTAGATATGTGTCGGCGATGTTAGGGACGGCAGATTAGGGGTTAAATAATTGTATTATAGTGTTTGCGATGTAGGGGGCCTCGGTTTAGGGATTAATAGGTAGTTTATGGGTGTTTGTGTACTTTTTAGCACTTTAGTGAAGAGCTTTATGTTCCGGCGTTAGCCCATAAAACTCTTAACTACTGACTTTTAAATGCGTTAGGAGTCTGAACAGGAGAGGGTGTACCGCTCACTTTTTCCAGCGATCGTAATACGCAATTGACGCAAGGGGATTTGCGGTATGCTAAAATCGCGGAAAAAAGTGAGCGGTACACCTGTACCTGCCTGACTTGTAATACCAGCTTGCGTTAAAAAGCAGAGTTAGGATCCCTTAACGCTGCTTTTTAAGGCTAGCACAAGACTCGTAATCTAGGCGATAGAAAGGGGAGAAAATAAACAAATCATGTGTGCTTCAAATGAAGAAAATGTGAGGGAAGAGAAGGGCTGTATTTGTTGAAAGGTGCAATGAGAGGAAAGTAAAATACCACCACCTTGTCTATTGCCAGACCTAGGATTGTGGCTGAAATAGAGCCCCCCATGTGACAGTGCAGCAGTGGATGCTGTGTCTGAAGCAGAGAGCCAGGTTTCTGTAAGAGCCAGAAGGTTAAGAGAGTGGGTAATAAAGAGATCATGGATAGAAGTGAGTTTGCTGCAAACAGAGCGAGAGTTCCAGAGTGCACAAGTGAAGGGGGTGGTGGTTTTAGATGCAAGAGGAATGAGATTGAGTTTACCAGAGTTTTGTTTTTGAAGTCTATTGAAAGGTTTGGAAGTTGTGGGGGGGGGGGCAGAATTAGGGGAGATGGTGCCAGCAGCTAGTATAAGCAAGAGGGAGAGTGACATGAGATGAGATGCAGATTTGCAGTAATGAGACTGTTTTCGGGCTGAACTGCAAGTGGGAGAGAGAGTCTTTAGGAATGTGTGAAGTTCATGAATACAAAAGTAAGGTGAGGTTAAGAGAGATGGGCTGATGAACAGTGCAGGTGGTTTGTAATGTACTTTCATATATCCAATTACATTGTATATTGCACACTCTGTATACATAGGTACACAGGTAAGCCTATGTCCCCACTTTTGCCATTATTTTTATTCCCTTTATTTTTCTTTCCTTTCTTCTTTTTCTTCTATTTTATACTCCCCTTGTATACATAGTTTCACATCTTTATACATATTGATTCTATGTTGATTTACAACTTTATGTCAGTATATGCTCTTTACAAAACTATATATTTCCCCTGTCTGTTCTCCTACACTGGACACTGTCTACCTCTGTCACCTAAGCCCCCCTGATGATTTTTACGACACCCCCTCCTCTCCCTGCACTCATACCTTTGAAACAGTTTATGTTCTTTTTAGCCATCCTGTGTTTTAAGATATAATCTTTAAACTCTATTGAATTGGTCAGTATTGCTTCAGACTTGAGAAAGGGAGGAACTCTTCAGAAAGCTTGTCAACTTATAAATGTATATTTAGTCCAATAAAAACGTATCATTGCTCAATGCAATACTCTTGTTATTTTGATATATATATACTGTATATATATATATATAGATATATATAGATATAAAAAGATAGATAGATATGTATAAACCTATATCTATGCATCTATTAATTTACATTATTTTCTATCAGGTAGATTACGAGTTGTGCATTCGTGTTTTAACACTGAAAAAATGGTAATTTCAGAGTTAAAACAGCAATGCAGCCCTTACAAGTCTTGTCGGTATAGGTGTACCGCAAACCTTTTAGCCTGTACCGCACAGTCAGTCCCGCACTCATAAAAATTACGTTTTTTCATGGGACTTCCATAGCGCAGTCATTAAGAGTTTTGCGGTGAGGCTAAAAAGCTTGCGTTCGAGCCTATACCGACAATCTGAAACCAGTAGTTATTAGTTTTATGCTACAAAACTGTTACGTAAAACTCATAACTAAAGTGTTACAAAGTACACTAAACACCCATAAACTACCTATTAACCCCTAAGGCCCTCCAGCATCGCAAATACTATATTAAAGTTATTAACCCCTATTCCACTGCTCCCCGACACCACCGCCACTATAATAAACCTATTAACCCCTAAACCGAAAGCCCCCCACAATGAAATATACTAAATTAAACTATTAACCCCAAAACCGAAAGCCCCCACATTGCAATAAACTAATTTAAACTAGTAACCCCTAAACCTAACACCCACTAACTTTATATTAAAATTACAATTTCCCTATATTAAATTAAATTAAAACTTACCTGTCAAATTAAAAAAACTAAGTTTAAACTAAAAATTAAACTAATACAACTAATACACTAAAATTAAACTAGCTACCAATTATAGGCCTAGATTTAGAGTTTGGCGGTAGCCGTCAAAACCAGAGTTAGAGGCTCCTAATGCTGGTTTTGGGCTACCGCCGGTATTTGAAGTCAGTCAGGAAAGGGTCTAACGCTCACTTTCCAGCCGCGACTTTTCCATACCACAGATCCCCCTACGCCATTTGCGTATCCTATCTTTTTAATGGGTTCTTTCTAACGCGGTATTTAGAGTCTTGGCTGAAGTGAGCGTTAGAAATCTAACGACAAAACTCCAGCCGCAGAAAAAAAACAGGACTTAAGAGCTTTTTGGGCTAACGCCGGTTCATAAAGCTCTTAACTACTGTGCTCTACAGTACACTAACACCCATAAACTACCTGTGTACACCTAAACCGAGGCCCCCCCACATCGCCACCACTCGATTAAATTTTTTTAACCCCTAATCTGCCGACCGCCACCTACGTTATCCTTATGTACCCCTAATCTGCTGCCCCTAACACCGACGACCCCTATATTATATTTATTAACCCCTAATCTGCCCCCCACAACATCGCCGCCAGCTACCTACAATAATTAACCCCTAATCTGCCGACCGCAAAGTGCCGCCACCTACATTATCCTTATGTACCCCTAATCTGCTGCCCCTAACACCGCAGACCCCTATATTATATTTATTAACCCCTAATCTGCCCCCCACAACGTTGCCGCCAGCTACCTACAATCTGCTGACCGCACCTCACCGCTACTCTAATAAATGTATTAACCCCTAAAGCTAAGTCTAACCCTAACACTAACACCCCCCTAAGTTAAATATAATTTAAATCTAAATAAATTAACTATTATTAAATAAATTATTCCTATTTTAAACTAAATACTTACCTGTAAAATAAACCCTAATATAGCTACAATATAACGAATAATTATATTGTAGCTATTTTAGGATTTATATTTATTTTACAGGCAACTTTGTATTTATTTTAACCAGGTACAATAGCTATTAAATAGTTAATAACTATTTAATAGCTAAAATAGTTAAAATAATTACAAAATTACCTGTAAAATAAATCCTAACCTAAGTTACAATTAAACCTAACACTATACTATCAATAAATTAATTACATACAATACCTACAAATAACTACAATTAAATAAACTAACTAAAGTACAAAAAATAAAAAAGAACTAAGTTACAAAAAATAAAAAAATATTTACAAACATTAGAAAAATATTACAACAATTTTAAACTAATTACACCTACTCTAAGCCCCCTAATAAAATAACAAAGACCCCCAAAATAAAAAAAATGCCCTACCCTAATTCTAAATTAAAAAAGTTCAAAGCTCTTTTACCTTACCAGCCCTGAAAAGGGCCATTTGCTGGGCATGCCCCAAATAATTCAGCTCTTTTGCCTGTAAAAAAAAACATACAATACCCCCCCCCAACATTACAACCCACCACCCACATACCCCTAATCTAACCCAAACCCCCCTTAAATAAACCTAACACTAAGCCCCTGAAGATCTTCCTACCTTATCTTCACCATGCCAGGTTCACCGATCCGTCCTCCGAAGTCTTGATCCAAGCCTCCGAAATCTTCATCCAAGCCCAAGCGGGGGCTGGCGATCCATAATCCGGCTGAAGTCTTCTATCAAGCGGCGGCTGAAGAGGTCCAGAAGAGGCTCCAAAGTCTTCATCCTATCCGGGAAGAAGAGGAGATCCGGACCGGCAACCATCTTGATCCAAGCGGCATCTTCTATCTTCATCCGATGACGAACGGCTCCATCTTGAAGACCTCCGACGCGGATCCATCCTCTTCTTCCGACGTCCAACTGAAGAATGAAGGTTCCTTTAAGGGACGTCATCCAAGATGGTGTCCCTCGAATTCCGATTGGCTGATAGGATTCTATCAGCCAATCGGAATTAAGGTAGGAAAATTCTGATTGGCTGATGGAATCAGCCAATCAGATTCAAGTTCAATCCGATTGGCTGATTGCATCAGCCAATCAGATTGAGCTCGCATTCTATTGGCTGTTCCGATCAGCCAATAGAATGCAAGCTCAATCTGATTGGCTGATCGGATCAGCCAATCGGATTGAACTTGATTCTGATTGGCTGATTCCATCAGCCAATCAGAATTTTCCTACCTTAATTCCGATTGGCTGATAGAATCCTATCGGAAAGTCGTCGGTGAAGATGGATGGATCCGCGCTGGAGGTCTTGAAGATCAGCCGATCGTCATTGGATTGAAGAACATAGAAGATGCGGCTTGGATGAAGATGTTTGCCGGTCCGGATGTCCTCTTCTGCCCGCTTGGATCAAGACTTCAGCCGGAGGATGGACGTCACTCTTCAGCCCCCCGCCTGGGCTTGGATGAAGACATCGGAGGCTCTTCTGGATCGATCCGTGATACCTGGCATGGTGAAGAATAGGTAGGAAGATCTTCAGGGGGGTAGTGTTAGGTTTATTTAAGGGGGGTTTGGGTTAGATTAGGGGTATGTGGGTGGTGGGTTTTAATGTTGGGTGGGGTATTGTATGTGTTTTTTTTACAGGCAAAAGAGCTGAATTCTTTGGGGCATGCCCCACAAAAGGTCATTTTAAGGGCTGGTAAGGTAAAAGAGCTTTGAACTTTTTTAATTTAGAATAGGGTAGGGCATTTTTTTTATTTTTGGGGGCTTTGTTATTTTATTAGGGGGCTTAGAGTAGGTGTAATTAGTTTAAAATTGTTGTAATATTTTTCTAATGTTTGTAAATATTTTTTTATTTTTTGTAACTTAGTTCTTTTTTATTTTTTGTACTTTAGTTAGTTTATTTAAATGTATTTATTTGTAGGTATTGTATTTAATTAATTTATTGATAGTGTAGTGTTAGGTTTAATTGTAGGTAATTGTAGGTATTTTATTTAATTAAATTATTGCTAGTGTAGTGTTAGGTTTAATTGTAACTTAGGTTAGGATTTATTTTACAGGTAATTTTGTAATTATTTTAACTAGGTAACTATTAAATAGTTATTAACTATTTAATAGCTATTGTACCTGGTTAAAATAATTACAAAGTTGCCTGTAAAATAAATATTAATCCTAAAATAGCTACAATATAATTTAAATTTATATTGTAGCTATATTAGGATTTATTTTACAGGTAAGTATTTAGCTTTAAATAGGAATAATTTATTTAATAAGAGTTAATTTATTTCGTTAGATAAAAATTATATTTAACTTAGGGGGGTGTTAGGGTTAGGGTTAGAATTAGCTTTAGGGTTTAAAAAATTTATTAGAGTAGCGGTGAGCTCCGGTCGGCAGATTAGGGGTTAATGCTTGAAGTTAGGTGTCGGCGATGTTAGGGAGGGCAGATTAGGGGTTAATACTATTTATTATAGGGTTACTGAGGTGGGAGTGAGGCGGAATAGGGGTTAATAAATATAATATAGTGGTTGGCGGTGTTAGGGGCAGCAGATTAGGGGTACATAGCTATAATGTAGCTTGCGGTGGTGTACGGAGCGGCAGATTAGGGGTTAATAATAATATGCAGGGGTCAGCGATAGCGGGAGCGGCAGTTTAGGGGTTAATAAGTGTAAGGTTAGGGGTGTTTAGACTCGGGGTACATGTTAGGGTGTTAGGTGCAGACTTAGGAAGTGTTTCCGCATAGGAAACAATGGGGCTGCGTTAGGAGCTGAACGCTGCTTTTTTGCAGGTGTTAGGTTTTTTTTCAGCTCAAACAGCCCCATTGTTTTCTATGGGGGAATCGTGCACGAACACGTTTTTGAAGCTGGCCGCGTCCGTAAGCACCGCTGGTATCGAGAGTTGCAGTGGCGTTAAATATGCTCTACGCTCCCTTTTTTGGAGCCTAATGCAGCCCTTCTGTGAACTCTAAATACCAGCTGTATTTAAAAGGTGCGGGGGAAAAAAAGCATGCGTAGCTAACGCACCCCTTTGGCCGCAGAACTCTAAATCTAGCCGAGTGAAAACTAAAATACACATTTAAAAAATCCTAACCCTACTATAGAAATTACAAAGTATCGAATTACAAAAAATAAAAAATACTAAATAACAAAAAATGACAAACACTAAATTATGAAAAATAACAAACAAAATTCTCAAAAAAAAAAAAAGAATTACATCTAATTTAGTTTTTTTTTTAATGGTAAGTTTTTATTTTTTGTAATTTTAGTGTTTTTTATTTTTTGTAATGTTAGGTTTATATTGTATCTGGCTTAGGTTTTATTTCACAGGTAAGTATGTATTTAGTATTAAATATGTATTATTTAGTTAATAATTGTAACTTTAATTTCGTTCTATTTTAATTATGTTAAAGTCAGGCTGGCGGTTTAGGGGTTAATAGGTTTATTTAGTAGTAGTGATGTGGGAGGCCAGAGGTTTAGGGGTTAATAACTTTATTTCGCTTTTCATTCCACGATAGCAGGTGTTAATTTTTTTTTTCTAACCCGCTCTCCCCATTGATGGCTATGGGGAAAGTGTGCACGAGCATGTCAAAACAGCAATTGTATTTTGTGCGGTATGGAGCTCAACGCAACCATATCGCACTCACAAGCCGGCTGTTTCAAAACTTGTAATGGCAGCGCTATGGAGGGTGAAATAACGCAACTTTGGTTGCGTTAGTGAAAAACCCTCTAACACACATAACTCGTAATCTACCTGTATGTGAAGAACATAGGAAATATGCATTTTTCACATTGGGTTTAGAGATTAATATTTTAAACCAGTCGGATTAGCGCATATGAAAATGTACTAATCTTAAAGTGCGTTATAGAAATATTACATAAAAAATTATTAAAAATGATTAAACATACTGTATAATTATCCAAATAATCCATACAAAATATCTATATAATTTACAAATTATGAATATTGTATAATAAGAAATTGGCTTTACTTATACTTGCATTTGAAAAACATTTTATGAAACAAGTTTTTCTATGTTTTTTTCATGGGCTTTCTCACATTTACATAGAAACAAGATATACTTAGTCAAGATGAGAGTAGAAAAGGACTGATTCAGTATTATTAATAATTCCTAATCTATTTTTTTTAACATACAAACATGTAATTGCAATCAAAATGAACATTTAAATGATTATATTATATATCTTGATTTTTATATTAGCCATTAGGGATGGGCGAATGTGTTCAAATTTGAATGCTATTGTAGAAATTTGATTTACATAAGAACGAATATTCTTAAAAATTCTATTATTGAATGTTATTTACAGTTTTTCTAATGTCACTTTCGAATTTGAATGTCACTTTCAAATGTCACTTTGCCACAATCAAATTCAAATGACATTTAAATTTGAATGTCACATTCAATTTCGAATATTACATTTATAAAACATAGTTGTAGACTAGAAATACTTTTTCGAATTCAAATGCTACATTCAAATTCGAATATTACTTTTATACAACACAGTTGTAGACTAGAAATTCTATTTTGAATTTGAATTCTACATTCAAATTCGAATGTGACATTTGAATATTAAATTTATAAAATTCTATTTTAATTTTTTGTTTTTTATTTTTTGAATAACTTTCGAAAATATTTGTTCAAATAATAGAATGTTTAGCTATGTATTTTATATCACATTCAATTTTGAAATGTAATATTCAAATTCAAATGTGACATTCGAATGTAACATTCGAATTTGAAATAGTATTTCTAGTCTACAGATGTGTTTTATAAATGTAATATTCGATTTCTAATGTGACATTTGAATGTACGATTCAAATTCGAAATAGTATTTCTAGTCTACAACCTTGTTGTATAAATGTAATATTCGAATTTGAATGTCACATTCAAATTCAAATGTAGCATTCAAATTCAAAATAGTATTTTTAGTCTACAATTGTGTTTTATAAATGTAATATTCAAATTTGAATGTGAGATTTGAATTCAAATGTAGAATTCAAATTCAAAATAGAATTTCTAGTCTCCAAGATGCTAGTCCCAGGACATGCAAGGGAGGGTGCATCTGGCATGTGCGGCACAGTCATGCTATTTCCCTCCTCAGTTTAAGGAACTTTATCTCACAAGATAACAGTAAAGTGTGACCTCAGCACTAATAAAGATGATTGGCTGTTTTTTTGTTGTTGTTGTTGTGACGACCAAGGTTAACCAACCCTGCGCCAGTAACTTGTTTGGCACAGAAATGGTTATCAGACCCCTTCTACTGTCTAATGTGTCACCGTCTAGCCACTCCAGGCAAGCATGTGACTTATTTCAGTGGGTGCAAGGGTTAACAACAATCTTTAGTCTGCTCTAGACTTAGAAGAAATGCCCCAAACTCCCCTTTTATGCCACCCATAATAAACTAAAAATATATCTAGTTGCCACCACTTAAGATTATATGATATGGGAAATCTTAAGGAAAACCCAGAAAATTACAAATTAAATCCCAGATTACAATTTAGCAAAAAAATAACCTAAAATCACAGTACTAATACTACCAGTCTCTTTCAGTAATGTGGTTTAAATATTAGACAAAGGCCAAAGCTTAATAAATTAAGGTTTATTATGTAAAAAATAAGCACAATGCATTAATAATAAAAAGATATTAACAAATAGAATTACACAAGCAAACAGTTTTTAAAATAAAAAAGAGAAAAAGCAGACCCTTATACTTTACTAGTCTTGGTATCTGTGCCAGGGAGAATGGCAGGAAAAGATGGTCTTTCCCTCTGTTGGTATACAGCCTCCCATGTAAGAAGAACAACTTTTCATCTTAAAACAAAATCCTTATACAAGTTTTCAGGTGATCAGGTTGCCCAACCCTCCTTGCAGGGGCTGGGAAGCCCCCTATCTTTTATGACAGTCAATAAACTCAACTAAAGTTTTTGCCTGAAATTATAGAACACATTATAATTTCTGCTAGGTAAATCTATTGCATATATACAAAAGGCAATCTCTTAGGGATATTGTGAGGTGTATTTTAATACCCAACTCCATATATATTGCATTCTTTATGTCTCTGAGCATTATTTCTTATAAAAGCACTTATTTACAGAGCTGGCTGTCCTATCAATGACCCCAGTGTAGTTCCTGGTTTGAGGCTCTGTGTTCTATCATGCCCTCTGCTGACAGTTTGAGCCATAAAGGACTCTTCTGGTGCAGATGTTTCTGTGCGGGGCTCCATAACTCATCCCCCTGCCCCTAAAGTGCCATTCTCCGACATCGCCGACACTAACTAAACCTATTAACTCCTAAACCACACCCCTCCACATCGCCAACACTACCTAAACCTATTGACCCCTAACCTGCCATTTCCAAACAACTCCAACACTAACTAAATCACTAAATAATGTATTAACCCCTAAACCGCCGTTCCCCTAAATTAAACTATATTAACCCCTAACCCTAAACCTAACACCTCCTAACTTAAACATAATTAAAATAGAGCTAAATTAAAGTTACAATTATTAACTTAATAATACCTAAAATGAAACCTAAGCTAGCTAAAATATAACTAATAGTTATATTGTAGCTAGCTTAGGTTTTACTTTTATTTCACAGCTAAGTTTGTATTTATTTTTACTAGGTAGACTATTTACTAACTACCTAGTTAAAATAAATACAAACTTACCTGTGAAAAAAAGTAAAACATAAGCTGCCTTACACTAAAACTTAAAAAAAAACACCATTACAAAAAATAAAAAACACTAAAATTACAAAAAAAAACTACCATTACAAAAAATAAACAAAATTATCCAAAACAATAAAATTATTCCTATTCTAATACCCTGTTTAAAAAAAAAAAAAAAAGGGCTTTTTGTAGGCCCTTAAAACGGCCTTTTGTAGGGGATTGCCCTAAAGTTAACAGCTCTTTTGCTAAAAAAGAAAAACATACACCCCTAACAATATAAAAAAACACTCCCAAACCCACAAAATAAAAAGGTTTTAAATCTAATCTACCCATTGCCCTGAAAAGGGCATTCAGCTCTTTTACTGCCCATTACAAATAAAAAATAGCTATTCTAAAAAAAAACCACAAAAATAAAACACCCCAAAATAAAAGAACCCTAATCTATAATTAACTACCAATAGCAATTAAAAGGGCCTTTTGTAGGGAATTGCCCTAAAGAAATCAGCTCTTTTGCTACAAAATAAAAACAAACACCACCTAACATTACAAACCCCCACCCACCCCAAACCCATAAAATAAAAAAAACCTAACTAAAAAATCCTAATCTACCCATTGCCCTGAAAGGGGCATTCAGCTCTTTTACTGCCCTTAAAAGGGCATTCAGCTCTTCTAAGATTGCCCATTAGCCCTAATCTAAAAAAAAAACACCCTCAAAAAACCTTAAAAAACCTAACACTAACCCCTCTTTAGGTACTCACAGTTGTTGAAGTCCGGCTTGAACGATCTTCATCCCAGCGGCTCCATCTTCATCCAGGCGGCTCCATCTTCATCCATCGAGAGACCGGCATCTTCTTTATCCCTGCGGAGGCAGAACGGTCGATGCACGAAGGCGGAGGTCCAGGCGGAGGTCCATCTTTATCCAGACGGCTCCATCAACATTCATCGAGGGACAGGCATCTTCTTCATCCCTGCGGAGGTGGAGGTCCAGGCTGAGGTCTATCGATCCGATGTGGATTCAAATGCAAGGTACCCCTTTTATACTGGGGGTACCAATGCATTCCTATTGGCTGAAATAATTAAAATCAGCCAATAGGAATTAGAGCTGCTTAAATCCTATTGGCTGTTTAAATCAGCCAATAGGAATGAGAGCTGCTTAAATCCTATTGGCTGATTTGAACAGCCAATAGGATTTAAGCAGCTCTAATTCCTATTTGCTGATTTAAAATTTTCAGCCAATAGGAATGCAATGGTACCTCCAGTATAAAAGGGGTACTTTGCATTTAAATCCTCAGTGTGCAGCAGAAAATCACATGAAGAGGACCTCCACGTCGGATCGATGGACCTCCGCCTGGACCTCCGCCTTTGCAGGGATGAAGAAGATGCGATCCCTTAATGGATGAAGATGGAGCCGCCTGGATGAAGATGGGCCTCCGCGCATTGACCGCTCTGCCTCCGCAGGGATGAAGAAGGTGCTAGTCCCTCAACGGATAAAGATGGAGCCGTCTGGATGAAGATGGTGCCGCTGGGATAAAGATTGTTCAAGCCGGATTTCAGCAACTCTGAATTCCTAAATAGTGGTTAGTGTTAGGTTTTTTAAAGTTTTTTTTGGGGTGTTTTTTTTTTTAGATTAGGGCTAATGGGCAATCTTAGAAGAGCTGAATGCCCTTTTAAGGGCAGTAAAAGAGCTGAATGCCCTTTTAAGGGGAATGTCCATACAAATGCCTTTTTCAGGGCAATGGGTAGATTAGGGTTTTTTAGTTAGGTTTTTTATTTTGTGGGTTTGGGGTGGGTGGGGGTTTGTAATGTTAAGGGGGGTTTGTTTTTATTTTATAGCAAAAGAGCTGATTTATTTAGGGCAATGCCCTTCCAAAGGCCCTTTTAAGGGCTATTGGTAGTTTATTATAGATTAGGGTTCTTTTATTTTGGGGTGATTTTTTTTTTTTAAATGGTTTAGAATAGGAATCATTTTTATTATTTTGAATAATTAGTTTGTTATTTTATGTAATGTTTTTTTTTTTCTTTCTTTTTTTTCAGAATAGCCATTTTTTATTTTTCATGGGCAGTAAAAGAGCTGAATGCCCTTTTAAGGGCAAATGCCCTTTTTCAGGTAGATTAGGTTTAACAACTTTATTTTTATTTTGTGGGTTTAGGGGGGAAGGGGTTTGTATACTGTTATGGGGTGTTTGATTTTCTTTTTTTAGCAAAAGAGCTGTTATCTTTAGGGCAATGCCCTACAAAAAGCCCTTTTAAGGGCCCTTGGTAGTTTATTATAGATTAGGGTTTTTTTTATTTTTTAAAATGGGGTATTAGAATAGGAATACATTTTATTGTTTTGGATCATTTCATTTGTTATTTTTTGTAATGGTAGCTTTTTTTATTTTTTCTAATTTTAGTGCTTTTTTATTTTTATAATGTTATTTTTTTTTCTAATGTTAGGTTTTAGTATAAGGCAGCTTAGGTTTTACTTTTATTTCACAGGTAAGTTTGTATTTATTTTAACTAGGTAGTTAGTAAATAGTTAATAAATATTTACTAACTAGTCTACCTAGTCAAAATAAATACAAACTTACCTGTGAAATAAAAGTAAAACCTAAGCTAGCTGCAATATAACTATTAGTTATATTGTAGCTAGCTTAGGTTTGTTTTATTTTACAGGTAAGTTTGTATTTAGTTTTAAATATTATTTAGTTAATAATTGTAACTTTAATTTAGCTCTATTTTAATTATGTTAAAGTTAGGGGGTGTTAGGGTTAGGTTTAGGGTTAGGGGTTAATATAGTTTAATTTAGGTTGTTACAATGTGGGGGCCGGCGGTTTAGGTGTTTATAGGTTTAGTTCATTTTGGGGATGTTTGGGAACGGCAGTTTGGGGCTTAATAGGTTTAGTTAGTGTTGGCAATGTTTGGTAATGGCGGTTTAGGGGTTAATAGGTTTAGTTAGTGTCGGCGATGTTTGGGAACAGCGGTTTAGGGGTTAATAAGTTTAGTTAGTGTTGGCGATGTTGGGGAGCTGCGGTTTAGGGGTTAACAGGTTTAGTTAGTGTTGGATATGTGGGGGGGTGCGGTTTAGGTGTTAATAGGTTTAGGTAGTGTCAGCGATGTCGGGGAACTGCTGTTTAGGGGTTAATAGGTTTAGTTTGTGTCTGCAATGTTTGGGAACGGTGGTTTAGGGGTTAATATGTTTAGTTTGTGCTGGCGATGTTTTGGAATGGCGGTTTAGGGGTTAATAGGTTTAGTTAGTCTCGGCGATGTTGAGGGAACGGCGGTTTAGGGGTTAATAGATTTAGTTAGTGTTGGCGATGTCGAGAAGCAGCGGTTTAGGGGTTATTAGCTTTATTTAGTGATTTAATTAGTTTCGGCGATGTTGGGGAAGTGCGGTTTTGCAGTTAATAGGTTTAGTTAGTGTCAGCGATGTCGGGGAATGGCGGTTTAGGGGTTAATAGCTTTATTTAATTATTTATTTAGACTTAGAGTTAGTGTCGGCGATGTGTGGTTTACCTTAGGAACAATGAAAAATTCTGAATATGAATAATGGATCTGAAAATTCGGAAACTGTTTTATACATTTTCAGATTTTTTCAGGATGTGCTGATTCTGAAATTCTGATGTATCCGAATCTCCGAATTTGGCAAAATTCGGCCACAAAACGAATTTGGCCGAAACTAAACGCACATGTCTACCTGCAATTGTGTCTTTAGCTTCTCACTTAAAGCCCTATTTTTTGTATAGGGCCAACAAGTTCTCAGTGATCACAATCAATTTTCAAGAAACTTTTCAATACTTTTTTGAGACCAGATTTGACTTTTCAAATTCAGCAATTAAGGCATCAGAATGTCATTTTAGACATATTTGCAACTATTCCAAGACTAATTGGAAACATTCTATTAAAACTTCACTCCATAGAAGACATTTTAGAGGTATATATATATATATATATATATATATATATATATATATATATATATATATGTATATATATATGTATATATATCCATGGTACTGATTAATTAAAGCTCTTTTTATCACTTTTGTATAGTCTTCAGTGACTAGGGCATGCATTAACATATGTATGTGATATCCTGTATATTGCCACGCACTCTAACCTTGTATACTTTCTGACATTCTTTGTAAACCCACCTATTTGAAGAGGCTTACCAACTGTACTACTAAAACTGCTTTAAATACTAACCAAAATTATACACAAACTACCTTGAATTGCTGCTGCAACTAGAACCCACATGACAAGCTACTCCAAACCTAATGTCTCTGTACTGTCAACCAGTAGACTGTAAGGTCTTCAGAGCAGTGCCCTCCTCCATATGTACCTAAATGTTTTGTTTAGCCTGTAATATATTTGTGTCTTACCATAAATCATTGTTATTGTATATCCCTACATTTGTACTTTTTTTTTTTTGGAAATGAACGATAATAATAATAATCAGGATCCTAACATCTACAAATGTCATGTTGTAATCTCTGTCTGTTAATGTTTGAATCTAAGTCACACTCCCACTGTCGTGATTGTAAATAAAGTACAGGCATACTCATTACCATTCTTTAAACCAGGAATGCGCAATTGTGAGTTCAGAAACAACCTTTTGTAGTCTGATTCCAGCCTCACCACTGCTTAACCATCTGAATGACATGTACTATCTTGGCATCATGGGAATACTGAGCATGATTGCTTAACGACTATAATGTCACTTTTAATTTGTTGCAGGTATTTTTTTTTTTTAATTTTTACATTTTTACTTTAACAAAGCCCCATTTCCAGTTTGGTGGGAATCTGAAAACTTGATAGAGACTACCGCTTTTTATTCTAAGGACTTATGATATTACTTATACTGGATTTTAATTGTATTGAAACTGTAAAGCGTGAAACCGCTTCTTCGCAATATGGTATCTGCATAGAGGATTTTTAAATTAAATTACGCCTTTGTGACCAGGCAAACATGTTCACCATAGTGTGTTTTACAGAGAATGTATTTTGCCACTGAGCAATCATGGCAAGTGTTCCCTTCATGCCAAGATACAAAAAGCGTGGATGATGTAACAGTGGTAAGGATGGGATCTCATTACTATAGGTTAATCTTATTCATGGAAAATTGTAATTTCCCTTAAAGGGATATAATACTCATATGCTAAATCACTTGAAAGTGATGCAGCATAACTGTAAAAAGCTGACAGGAAAATATCACCTGAGAATCTCTGTGTAAAAAAGGAAGATATTATACTTTACAATTTCCTCAGCTCACCAGAGTAAATGCTGTGTAAAAAGTTATTTCAGTTACTGCCCAGCTGCAAGTTAGAAAAACAAAAAAAAAGAAGAAATGAACAGCAGCCAATCAGCATCACCATTGCTGATGTTATGAAGCCTTTTACTGTGATCTCATGAGATTTCACTTAACTCTCATGAGATTTCATAGTAAATTTCCTTAAACTGAGTAAGGAAATAACATGAGTGTGCATGAGGCAGGTCCAGGTCCTGGGACAGGCATACTGATTTACTGCTTAAAGTCCTTTACAATGGGGTGTGAATACTTAGGACATTTTGAGGTAAAATATCTTTCTTTTTTACATAGCAATGTTCAGGTGATATTTTCTAGTAATCTTTTTACAGCTATGCTGCATCAGTTTCAAGTGTTTCAACATTTGGGTATCATGGCCCTTTAAACAAAGTAAACAACACGGTCAATTCTTAAGAGGTGTGAAAGAGTTATTGTATACTTCAGTTTTTGGGTGACCTCCCAGTTTCTATCCCGAAAACAGGTATTAAACACACAAAAAGTCCTTTTGGGGAATTTCCCTGTAGAAAAGGTGTTTGCAGCTGCACGCTTGTAATGCAAGGATCCATTTTGCATTGTGATTGCTTGGAAAACAGTAACCATATGTTTAATTCACTTACATAAGAATAAGAATTATAATAATACATACACTATATATACGTACATTGTGCAGGGTAACTTTCTGAGATTGCGTTATACAATAGGATTAAATGTTGTTGCAGTATACAATTAATTCCTTTGTTCATGATGTTAAAACCTTTACTCTAAAAACAGGACAGAGTCCAAAAGTTCAGATTCAGGCGTGGAATATTTGAAAAGTTTAAATTGAAACTATTCAATAACAATACCCATAATTTTCATTGTCCAGTGATTTATTACAGCCAAAAAAGCATGTAAGCTTCACTTTTGGTTTTTGGCGAGTCCTGGCCCCATGTTTTGATGGGCTGTTGCTTCCATGTAGCAGTAGCTTTTACTTTTAAATTTAAATGCAAGATGCTGTTCAGCTTCTTCTCTTCTGACCTGAAGATGTTCCCCATATTAGTTAACAGATTTCCATTAAGTAACAAATAATGTTGTCAAAATTTACCCCAGTAACTAACCTTGGACAAAACATTTGACTCAGATCTTTCTTTCACTCCTCACATTCAGTCTTTGGCTAAATACTGCCACTTCCTCCTTAAAAAACATCTCTAAAATTAGACATTTCCTTACACAAGACCCAACCAAGATTTTAATCCACTCTCTTATCCTTTCCCACCTCGACTATTGCAATTCCGTCCTCTCTGGTCTCCATAGCTGCCGCCTAGCTCCTACACAATCCAAAAATGAATGCCTCTGCCAGGTTCATCTTTCTTACACGTCGCTCTTCATCTGCTGCATCTCTCTGCCAATCCCTTCACTGGCTTCCTCTTGCCTCTAGGCTTAAACACAAAATTCTCACACTGACATACAAGGTCATCAACTGCACTGCTCTCCCCTATATCTCAGACCTTGTCTCCAGATACTCTCCCTCTCGCCCCCTTCATTCTGCTCACGACCTCCTACTCTCCTCCTCTCTTGTTACCTCCTCACATTCCCATTTACAGGACGTCTCCAGACTGGGTCCCATCTTGTGGAACAAGACTCTCCCCTAGTTTTGAAAGCTTCAAGCGCTCCCTACTCTACTGTTCAGGGATGCATACAACCTACACTAACCTTTCCTTATACCAGTTCCTCTCCTCCATTGCTATCCCCTTGAACCCCCTTAGCATGTAAGCCTAAGAGCCCAACTGTTTGCACCTGCTTTAGAGCTGTGAGACTATCGGCAGGGCCCTCTACCCATTTGATCCCTATAAATGCTATCTAGGTTTATAGCACTGCAGAATCTGTTGGCGCTCTACAAATAACCGATAATAATAATAATAATAATAAAATTTATCACAAATGATTTGTTCAAAACCATTGCTTTGCTGTCTGTGCATGACTGCACATGTCTAATAAATATACGTTTTTGTTTTTTTTAACAGATGCTCTACTACCAAAATACTATGGAGAAAAACGCAAATACAAAGTTATCTCTAATTTATAGAGGAGAAATGGATGAATGTTAGCATGGCTTTTCAATTGAAAATATTTCTTCATACTCAGGCCAGTTCACATGTAAATAGACATCTTTTCCTGGTTAAATACAACTTAAAATATAGCTCTAGTCAAATTTGAATCTATTTGTACACAACTTAAGTAGGGTTTTCAGATTGTCTTTATGATTGCAGTGAAGTGCGTGGGTGTTTAAAATATGCTAATAACAAAATTACATTCAACTAGATTAAATTGTTAATTGCACACACGTCATATATTATTATATATTATTGGTTATATGGAGAAAGCTGTATTGAAACACATTAGGCATTCTTCATCTAAATTAAATCAATTAGCCATCAGGTTTCATTTCTCTTTGGCTCTACCTTTGTAATTTCTTTAAAGGTTTGTGAAATTGTGTGAAAAATACTCTTCAAAAACATGTTGCATGTTCACAAAGATAAACAAAACCAATGAGAACAGCTGAAGATAATAAAGATCCTGGAAAAAAAAACGTTTGCCAGCTCCAGTTTTTCTTTGTCATGCCGCTCTGTCTCGGTGGCGGCTCAGCACTCTCCTCCCACGGCCGTTGCCATAGTTGCGACGGTTGTTGTGGCATGCGCTGATGACGTCATTGCTGCACTCCGGGTCTTACCGCTAATGCCGCTTACCTGTCTGCTATCCTTGGAGCGAACCTGCGCCTATGTAAGTAACTCCTCACTTCCTATACCTTGCCCAAGTATAGGTTGCCTTGTGCTCCCTGGGGGCTACTTTCTATTACTCTGTTTGCTTATGCTGTATTGCCTTACTTTTGCTGAATTCTGCTTGTCTGTGACCACTATACCGTTTAATCCCTGAACTGCTGGATTGCTTTACTGTTGCTGAACTCTGCTTGTCCGTGACCTCGCTACTGTTTAACCCCTGAACTGCTGGGTACTGTTTCTTAACTCTGCTTGTCTGTGACCTCTCTACCGTTTAACCCCTGAACTGCTGGATTGCCTTACTTTTGCTGAACACTGCTTGTCTGTGACCATTCTTTTGATTAACTCCTGAACTGCTGGATTGCCTTATTGTTGCTGAACTTTGCTTGTCTCTGACCTCTCTCCTGTTTTAACCCCTAAACTGCTAATTCCTTGGATTACCTGCCTGTTGCCGGATTTTGCTTTATTCACCACTCTCTGCATTACCCTTTGGTACCCTGAAGGATTGGACTGTCTTCCTGGTGCCTTCCTCACCCTTTCTGGGACTACGTCCCTGTATTCTCATCTCTACTGTGAGTATAGGATTGCATCCTCATTTATTATTTCTTCTTTGTTCTGGGATATTTCCTTATCTTGCCACTTGACGCCGGGATAAGAAGACTACTGACCAGGATTGGTCTGATATGGAAATATCCCATGAGCATTACACTCCTTAACTGTATAGGAAATCCCTTCTCAAGTAGCAGCACTTATCTCCCAGGGATTCAGTCAGTGAATTCTCCACTTCTACTACCAATGATCCTCTTAGTAGAAGAACCCACAATAGTGCACTATGTTAAGCACCAAAATCATACTAAATGGAAAAATAAAACTTTATTGAGAAGACTTTGAAGCAGCTTCAGTTAAAAAATCAACTATACTTGACAAAAATTAAAAGACCTAGCTCAACACATTTCAGTCATCTATAGTGCTCTACATAAAGGTGGTCTCTGTCTTAATGTTAGGCATGCTCTTGCCTTGTCCTTTGGCTAATTTTCCTGGACACTATTTGTAATATCTTGTGCACTATTCTGTCTGGCTTTTAATGTGCAAAGAACTTACTGAAAAAGTCTATTAACCATTTTGTCCAACATTCAAGATATATTTATTAGGAATATTTTAATCCTTAAGAAAAGCTTATCCAGGTGTATTTTTTTCTACAAACTCTTCATTAAATGTTATGGGCTGTTTTGTAGGCAACTAATCTTTGTAGAGGACTACAATATACCTCTATACACTGCTTTGTAATACATTTGGTTTATATATTGGACACATATCGTGTATAGTTTTCCTTATTTGTTTCTATAGATTCCAATTGGTATATAGAAGCAGCACAACTTCATGTTATAGTATTGTGCAGTTGAGAATTATATCTCAAGGTACAGTCACAATTTGTAGCTTCCTTTCTCATGGTATAACTATAATTGGAGTCTGTCCCACTTTGTAAATATCAATGTGTCAGAATATCCATTTCCTTTAAGCTTGGAATATCATTTTGTCACATTTCAGTTCTGAGAATGATACATAAAAGAACGTCATGCATGGATGTCAGTTTGTGTGCCTTTGGCATGGTCTATGCACTATTGCTGATATTACTTAGTATCCCCTTAGTATAATGGCCACATGTGCCTATGCTGAGGAAGGAACCTGGAGACATTGGGATAGTGAGAGCAACCAGGAACTCTGAACAGATGACAGGGAATCTCAACACCCACAGGACCCACAGGACTCATCTCAATGGGAACATCCGGTAACTAGACATGTGCGATTCGGTTCGGCTCAATTCGGAAATTCGGCAAATTCGGCGAACCGATTCTCCGAATTAAAATAGTGCCGAATCTACTGAATAAATCCGAATAACTTCGGATTTATTCGGATTTATTCGTTAGATTTGGATGGCCATGGATTACACTAGTATTGTACAGTATATTAGGTTATATCACTCTGCTATGGGTTACACCTAATGTACAGTACATAATACTAGTCTAATCCCACCTAACACTTACTGAAATTCCGAATTTCCGAACCGAACCGAATCGAACCGAATCCAGCCAAATTTATTCGAATCCGAATGAATCCGAAACAAATCCGAACCGAATTTATTCGAATCCGAATGAATCCGAAACAAATCCGAACCAAATTGATTCAGATTTTTCTGAATTTGAATTGCTCCGAACCGAAATTCAAAAAATCAGAATCGATCCAAACCGAACCAAATTTTTTCGCCATGCACATGTCTACCGGTAACTAAGCTGATTTTTTTTTTACTTTTTATGTTTGTGCAATTGGTAGCGTTTATTTCAATGTGTATTAAAACCCTTGAAATGGAGTTGCACCTTTCCCTTTACTTATATATAAAGCAGACTACAGGGATTATTAGGCAACCCCTGAATCTGATGGCATTATTTAATGTTTTTAGATTTTTTACTGTACCTTAAAAAAATATATATATAGAGAGAGATGCACATGCTCAACTCAATTTAACCCCTTAACGACCGAGGATGTGCAGGGTACGTCCTCAAAAAAAAGGCAGTTAATGCCTGAGAACGTACCCTGCACGTCCTCGGTGTGGAAAGCAGCTGGAAGCGATCCTGCTCGCTTCCAGCTGCTTTCCGGTTATTGCAGTGATGCCTTGATATGGAGGCATCCTGCAATAACCCCCCTTGGCCATCCGATGCAGAGAGAGCCACTCTGTGGCCCTCTCTGCACCGGACATCGGTGGCCGGTATCGTTGGTGGGTGGGAGCAAGTCTGGGAGGCGGGTGGGCGGCCATCGATGTACCCAGTGGAGTGGAGGGGGGCGGGATCGGGGGCGGGAGGGGCGGGAGCGCGCACGGGAGCGCGCACGGGAGCGCGCGCGTGCACGGGGGGCGGCGGGCGGGCGCGTGCACGGGGCGGGAGCGGGAGGGAACCGCTACACTACAGAAAAATCAAGTTTAAAAAGTACTTGAATTAAAGTGTAAATAACAGCTAATTGATGTGGAAGGGGTGGGGGTTGATCTTGGGGGGGGGGGGGGGGGAAGCTACACTGCAGAAAAGGGTTTTTATTTTAAAAAAAAGGCACATTATTCACTAAACTGGGTACTGGCAGACAGCTGCCAGTACCCAAGATGGCGCCCATTAAGGCAGAGGGGGAGGGTTAGAGAGCTCTTTGGTGGGGGATCAGTAAGGCTGGGGGCTAAGGGGGGATCCTACACAGCAGCATATGTAAATATGCTAAAAAAACAAAAAAAACAAATATAGCTTTTATTTTAGTACTGGCAGAGTTTCTGCCAGTACTTAAGATGGCGGGGACAATTGGGGGGTGGGGGAGGGAAGAGAGCTGTTTGGGAGAGATCAGGGGGTCTCATGTTTCAGGTGGGAGGCTGAGCTCTACACTAAAGCTAAAATTAACCCTGCAAGCTCCCTACAAGCTACATAATTAACCCCTTCACTGCTAGCCATAATACACGTGTGAAATGCAGCGGCATTTGGCGGCCTTCTAATTACCAAAAAGCAACGCCAAAGCCATATATGTCTGCTATTTCTGAACAAAGGGGATCCCAGAGAAGCATTTACAACCATTTGTGCCATAATTGCACAAGCTGTTTGTAAATGATTTCAGTGAGAAACCTAAAATTGTGAAAAATTTAATGTTTTTTTTAATTTGATCGCATTTGGCGGTGAAATGGTGGCATGAAATATACCAAAATGGGCCTAGATCAATACTTGGGGTTGTCTACTACACTACACTAAATCTAAAATTAACCCTAGAAGCTCCCTACATGCTCCATAATTAACCCCTTCACTGCTGGGCATAATATACGTGTAGTGCGCAGTGGCATTTAGCAGCCTTCTAATTACTAAAAAGCAACGCCAAAGCCATATATGTCTGCTATTTCTGAACAAAGGGGATCCCAGAGAAGAATTTACAACCATTTAAGCCATAATTGCACAAGCTGTTTGTAAATAATTTCAGTGAGAAACCAAAAGTTTGTGAAAAAATTTGTAAAAAAGTGAACGATTTTTTGTATTTAATCGCATTTGGCGGTGAAATGGTGGCATGAAATATACCAAAATGGGCCTAGATCAATACTTTGGGATGTCTACTAAAAAAAATTATATACATGTCAATGGATATTCAGAGATTCCTGAAAGATATTAGTGTTCTAATGTAACTAGCGCTAATTTTGAAAAATAATGGTTTGGAAATAGCAAAGTGCAACTTGTATTTATGGCCCTATAACTTACAAAAAAAGCAAATAAGATGTAAACATTGGGTATTTCTAAACTCAGGACAAAATTTAGAAACTATTTAGCACGGGTGTTTTTTGGTGGTTGTAGATGTGTAACAGATTTTGGGGGTCAAAGTTAGAAAAAGTGTGTTTTTTTCAATTTTTTCCTCATATTTTATATTTTTTTTTATAGTAAATTATAAGATATGATGAAAATAATGGTATCTTTAGAAAGTCCATTTAATGGCGAGAAAAACGGTATATAATATGTGTGGGTACAGTAAATGAGTAAGATGAAAATTACAGCTAAACACAAACACCGCAAAAATGTAAAAATAGCCTTGGTCCCAAACGGACAGAAAATGGAAAAGTGCTGTGGTCATTAAGGGGTTAAAGGGTTATTGTTTAAAAAACAAAACAAAAAAAAAACATTACTTTAAACTTTTTTTTATTTTATTTATCATAAAAAATATGAATTGTCCTTAGGACATAAACTAGATGATAAAATGTAATATATTGTATTATTGTATTCAATTTCTTTCCTACTGGTTCTACAAAGAGAGTATGACATTAGCCCACACATCTATAGAAAACAAGCACTGATCTATCTTTAGAAAATGCCAGTAATGAAACGTACAGCAATAACATTGCTTGTTTCAGCTTTTTTCCAATAACGTCACGTGTTGTACAGCATAGAGTACACTACTGCAGTGATTTAATGAAAGGATTCATTTGCCTTTGTAATAACTTCCTTCTGTTCTCTGCTCATCGTATTACTGTCTGGTTTAGGCACATATGTCCATAAGATTTTTTGGCTATAATGGCATATTCTTCAACAAAAGAGAAGAAGAGATCTCATGCCTTATCACATTATGTTATAATTACTGATCATATATCTTTCAGCACTTACAGGTTCCCTTATTTTTTATTAAAGCATAAGATTGAGGAACAGCGCATGAGCATCACTTGCAATCTGACCCCAACAAAATGACAGTGACCAGTCTTCTATACTCCAGTAAGAAGTCAAATTTGGCTACTGTGCTGTACCAATCTTTATAAAGCTTTCATCATACAGATATATTTAATTATTTGATGCATATTTTTTTAATTTGCTTTTCGTAAAAAATAAAAACTTGCTGCTGATTTATAAAGGTTTAAACTGATAAAAAAAAAAGTAAACACATACACAGTATATATTTGTAGAAAGTAGACTCCACACACTGCTAGCAAACACACAACACATATAGACACACATACACACACACATACTCACTTCTAGCACACACACACATACCACACACACACATACACATACACACATATGCACACACACGTACATACACATAAACACACAGAAACACACACATACACACTTCTAGCACACACACACTATACACCACACACACATAAATACACACATGCACACTTCTAGCACACACACACATACACAAACACACACACACACACTGCTAGCACACACTCACCACACACATACACACTTCTAGCACACACTCACCACACACACACACATACACCCACACATGTACACACACACACACACAAACAAAAACACACATTAAAGAGTTGGTCCTTCACACTAAACATGTGCATTTTGTTTCGTTCCAAATCGAAATTCAGAAGAATTTGTCAAATTCAGAACTTCAGATCAATTCGAATTTCCGAATTACCATAGCAAGAAACTAAACTAATCCAAATGCATTTGTAACTAATAAATCCGAATTAGTTCAGATTTATTTGTTACATTTGAATGGCCATGGACTAATCACAATTACACTAGTATTGTACAGTATTTTAGGTTTTATCAGTTTGCTAGCTCTGTGCAGGGCACATTATGTAGCTGGTACCTGTGGGGTTGGTACTTATGTTGATTCAGATGGGCTACACCTAATATACAGTACCTAATACTAGTCTAATACACAGCACATCCCAACTAAGAAATACCAAACTTCCGAATTTAAGAATCAAATCCAAACCGAATACATACAAAAACGAAATTTGAAAAAATCAGAATCGGTCCGAAATGTACTGAAACAAAATTTTCTGTCCCGCACAAGTCTACTTCACACTAAGCAAATGCACACACTATACAAACACTACAAACTGAATACACACATGCACACAAACACCACACAAACACTACATACTACACACACAACACACAAACACTGCAGACAGACTACATACACACCACTAGATACTACACACACAACACACAAACACTAAATACTACACACAAGCACCACACAAACATTACAAACATACTACACACACAACACAAACACTACAACTATACTACATACACACACCATAAAACCACTACAAACATACTATACACACACAGTGCACAAACACTACAAACATACTGCACACACACCAAACAGACACTACAAACATACTACATACACACCACACAAATCCTACAAGCATACTACAAACACACACCACCAACACTACAAACATACTGCACACACCACACAAACATTACAAACATACTACATACACAAATACTACAAACATACTACACACACCACAAAAACCCTGCAAACATACTACACACACCACAAAAACACTACAAGCATAGTACACACACACCACATAAACACTATAAACATACTACACACACCACACAAACATTACAAAAATACTACACACACAACACACAAACACTACATACAACACACATCACACAAACATTACAAACATTCTACACACACACCACACAAATACTACACATATATCACACAAACACTACAAATATACTACACATACACACCATACAAACACACTACACACACACACACACACCACAAACATTACAAACATACTACACACACAACACACCAAACACAACAAACAAACTGCACACAGAAACACTACATACTGCACACACATATTGCACAAACACTACAAGCATACTACACACACACCACACAAGCAGTACAATACTACACACACACCACACAAGTACTACAAATATACTACACATACAAACCACACACAAAAACTACGAACATACTACACACACACCACACAAACATTAAAAACATAATTTACACACACACAACACACAAACACTTCATACTACACACGCAACACACAAACACTACAGACAGACTACATACACACCACTACATACGATACACACAACACACAAATACTAAATACTAGACACACGCACCACACAAACCCTACAAACATACTACACACATAACACAAACACTACAGCTATACTACATACACACACCACACAAACACTATAAACATACTATACACACACACTGCACAAATACTACAAGCATACTACACACACAACAGATGCTACAAACATACTACATACACACCACACACACAACACAAACACTACAACTATACTACATACACATACCACACAAACACTACAAACATACTATACACACACACTGCACAAACACTACAAGCATACTGCATACACACCAAACAGACACCACAAACATACTACATACACACCACACAAATCTTGCAAGCATACTACAAACACACACCACAAACACTACAAACATATTACACACACCACACAGACATTACAAACATACTACACACACAAATACTACAAAAATACTACAACCACCACAAAAAAACCCTGCAAACATACTACACACACCACAAAAACACTACAAGCATAGTGCACACACACACACACCACATAAACACTACAAACATATTGCACACACCACACAAACATTACAAACATACTACACACACACAACACACAAACACTACATACAACACACATCACACAAACACTACAAACATACTACACACACCACACAAACACTGCAAACATACCACACACACCACGCAAACACTACAAATATTCTACACATACACACCATACAAACACACTACACACACACACCAAACACTACAAATATACTGCACACAGTAACACTACTTACTACACACACACACCACACAAGCACTACAAGCATACTACACACACACCACACAAGCACTACAAATATACTACACATACACACCACACACAAACACTACAAACATTTATACACACACACCGCACAAACATTACAAACATAATTCACACACACAACACGAAAACACTTCATACTACACACTCAAAACACACACACTACAGACAGACTACATACACACCACACAAATCCTACAAGCATACTACAAACACACACCACCAACACTGCAAACATACTACACACAGCACACAAATACTACAAACATACTACAAACACCACAAAAACACTACAAGCATAGTACACATACCACATAAACATACTACACACAAACATTACAAACATACTACACGCACACAACACACAAACCCTACACACAACACATATCACACAAACACTACAAACATACTACACACACACCACAAACATACTACACACACAACACACCAAACACTACAAACATACTGCACACAGAAACACTACATACTACACACACACATATTGCAGCAGTAGAAGCCCACTACCAAGACAAGTCATCTTGATAAAGGCACTATTGCCGAAACGCATGGCAGAGGATTTTTTTCTAGGAGTACAAAGATTGTACAAAATCTGGATGCTGAAGAAGTACGATTCCAACTACATCTCCGTTTTTCAAACTTGGAGCATTCCACCGGTGACCGAAAAACAACGTTGGCAGTGAAGACGCTGGACACACGTCTAGGAGTTACTGCGAACTCAGCATGGTAAGGCTCACAGCTCCTAAGTCTGTCACAGAAGCAGCCGTCAGAGTTCCAGTAAGAAACAGTATCACAAACTACATAACGTTTAACTGAACAGTCAGTACTTAGACTTTGTTGCCTAGAGAGTTTGTTGCTTAAGGACAGATCTGAGATAGATCCTTTATATAGATCTTTGCACATATCTTGATCCTTGTCCCCTCTTTTGATGAACTATTAATTAATCACAATTGGGAGTACCTTTTGCAAGTTATAACACAATCATATAGGTCCACAAAACGGACCCGAAAAGGATTTATCTTTGCCTTTCTAAATAGTGATTTTCATAATCTGAAACCTGGAAAAGATACATTGTTGCCTTTTGATAAATATTAACACACTATCATTGTTGGAATACAAACAGCTGTTTAATATCAACATAACTTTTGCCAGAATTTGCACACTAAAAATATTTGTACAAAAAGTATCTGCATTTCTTATATGTATTTTGCATCTTTGCATTAGTAACTAATTTTAGTGACATATTAACATTTATTTTGATAGCCCTCTTATATAACGTATTTTAGATATATTAGATACCATTTTAGAGGTTTCTCTCAAGTGATGTGGCCACATCCCGATATTTTGATGAAATAGTTTTTAGAAAGTTTTAAGTATTGACATTGGATTGATTTATTATTCTGTGACTCTTAGAGATTAAACAAATAAATATTTTTTATCTGCTTAAGATATCAGATTATTTTTATTTTTAATCATATACTTATTGTTTATTTATACACATATCCCTCTAGCTCACCCCAGAGCACCACTCTATCCCTTTTTGCAAACACTACAGACATACTACACACACACACACCACAAACATTACACACATACTACACACACAACACACCAAACATTACAACATACTGCACACAAAAACACTACATTCTACACACACATATCGCACAAACAATACAAGCATACTACACACACACTACACAAGCACTACAAGCATACTACATACACACCACACAAGCACTACAAATATACTACACATACACACCACACACAAACACTACACACATTCTACACACACACACCACACAAACATTACAAACATACTTTACACACACACATACAACACACAAACACTTCATACTACACACACAACACACAAACACTACAAACATTCTATACACACACACTGCACTAACACTACAAGCATACTGCACACACAACAAACAGACACTACAAAAATACTACATACCCACCACACACACAACACAAACACTACAACTATACAACCTACACACACCACACAGACACTACAAACATAATATACACACACACTGCACAAACACTACTAGCATACTGCACACACACCAGACACTACAAACATACTACATACACACCACACAAATCCTGCAAGCATACTACAAACACACACCACAAATACTACACACATACTACACACACCACAAAAACCCTCCAAGCATACTACACACACCACAAAAAACTGCATGCATAGTACACACACCACATAAACACTACAAACCTACTACGCACACCACACAAACATTACAAACATACTACACACACAACACACACAAACACTTCATACAACACACATCACACAAACACTACAAACATACTACACACACACCACACAAACACTACAAATATAATACACATACACACCATACAAACACACTACACACACACACACACCAAACACTACAAACATACTGCACACAGAAACACTACATACTACACACACATATTGCACAAACACTACAAGCATACTACACACACACACCACACAAGCACTACAAATATACTACACATATACACCACACACAAACACTACAGACATACTACACAAACACCACACAAAAATTACAAAAATAATTTACACAAACACTTCATACTACACACACAACACACAAATACTACAGACAGACTATATACACACCACTACATACTATACACATAACACACAAACACTAAATAATATACACAAACACACAACACAAACACTACAAACATACTACACACAACACAAACACTACAACTATACTACATACACACACCACATAAACACTACAAAAATACTATACACACACACTGCACAAACACTACAAGCATACTGCACACACAACAAACAGACACTACAAACATACTACATACACACCACACACACAACACAAACACTACAACTATACTACTTACACACACCACACAAACACTACAAACAGACAATACACACAGACTGCACAAGCACTACAAGCATACTGCACACACCACACACACATTACAAACATACTACACACACACAAATACAAGCATACTACACACACCACAAAAACCCTGCAAACATACTACACACACCACAAAAACACTACAAGCATAGCACACACACAACACATAAACACTACAGGCAGACTACACACACCACACAAGCAGTGCAAACATACTACACACACAACACACAAACACTACATACAACACACATCACACAAACACTACAAACATACTACACACACACTACAAACATACTACACACACCACACAAACACTACAAATATAATACACATACACACCATACAAACACTACACACACACACCAAACACTACAAACATAATGCACACAGAAACACTACATACTACACACACATATCACACAAATACTACAAGCATACTACACACACACCACACAAGCAGTACATGCATACTACACACACACACCACACAAGCACTACAAATATACTACACAAACACTACAAACATACTACACACACACACCACACAAACATTAGAAATATATTTTACACACACACAACACACAAACACTACAGACATACTACATACACACCACTACATACTATACACATAACATAAAAACACTAAATACTACACACACGCACCACACAAACACTACAAACATACTACACACACAACACAAACACTACAACTATACAACATACACACACCACACAAACAATACAAACATACTATACACTCACACTGCAAAAACACTACAAGCATACTGCACACACTACAAACATACTACATACACACCACACAAATCCTGCAAGCATACTACAAACACACACCACAAATACTACACACATACTACACACACCACAAAAACCCTCCAAGCATACTACACACACCACAAAAAACTGCATGCATAGTACACACACCACATAAACACTACAAACCTACTACGCACACCACACAAACATTACAAACATACTACACACACAACACACACAAACACTTCATACAACACACATCACACAAACACTACAAACATACTACACACACACCACACAAACACTACAAATATAATACACATACACACCATACAAACACACTACACACACACACACACCAAACACTACAAACATACTGCACACAGAAACACTACATACTACACACACATATTGCACAAACACTACAAGCATACTACACACACACACCACACAAGCACTACAAATATACTACACATATACACCACACACAAACACTACAGACATACTACACAAACACCACACAAAAATTACAAAAATAATTTACACAAACACTTCATACTACACACACAACACACAAATACTACAGACAGACTATATACACACCACTACATACTATACACATAACACACAAACACTAAATAATATACACAAACACACAACACAAACACTACAAACATACTACACACAACACAAACACTACAACTATACTACATACACACACCACATAAACACTACAAAAATACTATACACACACACTGCACAAACACTACAAGCATACTGCACACACAACAAACAGACACTACAAACATACTACATACACACCACACACACAACACAAACACTACAACTATACTACTTACACACACCACACAAACACTACAAACAGACAATACACACAGACTGCACAAGCACTACAAGCATACTGCACACACCACACACACATTACAAACATACTACACACACACAAATACAAGCATACTACACACACCACAAAAACCCTGCAAACATACTACACACACCACAAAAACACTACAAGCATAGCACACACACAACACATAAACACTACAGGCAGACTACACACACCACACAAGCAGTGCAAACATACTACACACACAACACACAAACACTACATACAACACACATCACACAAACACTACAAACATACTACACACACACTACAAACATACTACACACACCACACAAACACTACAAATATAATACACATACACACCATACAAACACTACACACACACACCAAACACTACAAACATAATGCACACAGAAACACTACATACTACACACACATATCACACAAATACTACAAGCATACTACACACACACCACACAAGCAGTACATGCATACTACACACACACACCACACAAGCACTACAAATATACTACACAAACACTACAAACATACTACACACACACACACCACACAAACATTAGAAATATATTTTACACACACACAACACACAAACACTACAGACATACTACATACACACCACTACATACTATACACATAACATAAAAACACTAAATACTACACACACGCACCACACAAACACTACAAACATACTACACACACAACACAAACACTACAACTATACAACATACACACACCACACAAACAATACAAACATACTATACACTCACACTGCAAAAACACTACAAGCATACTGCACACACTACAAACATACTACATACACACCACACAAATCCTACAAGCATACTACAAACACACACCACAAACACTACAAACATACTACACACACAACACACCAAACACTACAAACAGGCTACACACAGCACACAAACACTGCAAATCTACAAACACTACAATCTCAATATCATCAAATATGAATATTACAAATGCAAAAACTTGATCACAATATTGTGAAACATTAAAATACAAAATCGCGATCGCAATATTGTGAAATATGAATATTGTGATCATGAATGCGGGTTCTCAATATAATGTAAATATTAATATTGTGAACACGTAATAGCAATCTTAAAATAAGTAAAATACATGCCTAAGGACACGATAGAAGAGTAGTACAATCAGGTTTACAATTTACATACATATTCTAACATTTTACTATACAATACATATACATTAAACTATGTATATACATATTTCATATACCCAAAATCCCCCAGCTCCTATAGATGTATTATTGATACGTTAAATTAATTATTGTATTGTACAAACACGGGTTGAGTTTTTGTTGACACATGTAAATTGTATTGTCATACAGGATTGTTTTAAGGGATTTACACTACACCTTCGATGTAGGTGGCAATGCTGCTTTGAATAAATCATTGGTATCAGAGCAGTATCACCACCCACTGAAATGTATGATAAAACGTCGCTCAGCAATGCTGCCTTAAAACAGCACTGTCAGCCCTTTTAAACATTGTGCCATTTTTCTCGACATAGCGAGGGATCCCTTTTGAATACAGTGGGCAAAAAAGTATTTAGTCAGCCACCAATTGTGCAAGTTCTCCCACTTAAGAAGATGAGAGAGGCCTGTAATTTTCATCATAGGTATACCTCAACTATGAGAGACAAAATGTGGAAACAAATCCAGACAATCACATTGTCTGATTTGGAAATAATTTATTTGCAAATTATAGTGGAAAATAAGTATTTGGTCAATATCAAAAGTTCATCTCATTACTTTGTTATATATCCTTTGTTGGCAATGACAGAGGTCAAACGTTTTCTGTAAGTCTTCACAAGGTTGTCACACACTGTTGCTGGTATGTTGGCCCATTCCTGCATTCGGATCTTCTCTAGAGCAGTGATGTTTTGGGGCTGTCGCTGGGCAACACGGACTTTAAACTCCCTCCAAAGGTTTTCTATAGGGTTGAGATCTGGAGACTGGCTAGGCCACTCCAGGACCTTGAAATGCTTCTTACAAAGCCACTCCTTCGTTGCCCGGGCAGTGTATTTTTTAGATCATTGTCATGCTGAAAGACCCAGCCACGTTTCATCTTCAATGTCCTTGCTGATGGAAGGAGGTTTGCACTCAAAATCTCATGATACATGGCCCCATTCATTCTTTCATGTACACGGATCAGTCGTCCTGTTCCCTTTGCAGAGAAAAAGCCCCAAAGCATGATGTTGTCACCCCCATGCTTCACAGTAGGTATGGTGTTCTTTGGTTGCAACTCAGCATTCTCTCTCCTCCAAACACAACAAGTTGTGTTTCTACCAAACAATTCTACTTTGGTTCCATCTGACCATATGACATTCTCCCAATCGGCTTCTGGATCATCCAAATGCTCTCTAGCATACTTCAGACGGGCCTGGACATGTACTGGCTTAAGAAGGGGGACACGTCTGGCACTGCAGGATCTGAGTCCCTGGCGGCGTAGTATGTTACTGATGGTAGCCTTTGATACGTTGGTCCCAGCTCCCAGCAGGTCATTCACTAGGTCCCCCCGTGTGATTCTGGGATGTTTGCTCGCCGTTCTTGTGATCATTTTGACCCCACGGGGTGAGATCTTGCGTGGAGCCCCATATCGAGGGAGATTATCAGTGGTCTTGAATGTCTTCCATTTTCTAATTATTGCTCCCACAGTTGATTTCTTCACACCAAGCTGCTTGCCTATTGCAGATTCAGTCGTCCTAGCCTGGTGCAGGTCTACAATTTTGTTTCTTGTGTCCTTCGACAGCTCTTTGGTCTTCACCATAGTGGAGTTTGGAGTGTGACTGTTTGAGGTTGGGGACAGGTGTCTTTTATACTGAGAACAAGTTCAAACAGGTGCCATTAATACAGGTAATGAGTGGAGGACAGAGGAGCCTCTTAAAGAAGAAGAAGATACAGGTCTGTGAGAGCCAGAAATCTTGCTTGTTTGTGGGTGACCAAATACTTATTTTCCACTATAATTTGCAAATAAACTCTTTCCAAATCAGACAATGTGATTGTCTGGATTTGTTTCCACATTTTGTCTCTCATAGTTGAGGTATACCTATGATGAAAATTACAGGCCTCTCTCAACTTCTTAAGTGGGAGAACTTGCGCAATTGGTGGCTGACTAAATACTTTTTTGCCCCACTGTATCTCACCACCTCATGGCACTTTCGATCTTCGGGACCTGTAACCCTGCAAAACTCACAGCCCTGGTGTTCACCAGCATTCACAGAAATCTGCATTGCTTTTAGTAAATCATATCTAAAACATGAGGCATGATAATGTTGCATTAAATAAATGAAGATCAGACTGCCTTAATTAAATACAGATCCTCAGTCTATAATATTAGAAAATCACTTTTGGCCATCCAATAACATTATATAAAAAATAAAGATATTAAAAATAAAATTAAAGAAGATGTTTTATTAACAGTAGGTGCTGAATAAAACATTTGGTAAGAGTGAATGGAAACATTTGAAAATGTATTAATACTGAGAATATTTAGAAAGGCCAGACAAGAATGTCCCTTATATAATATTTATAATTATACGGCATTATGCAAATATGTACATGATTGGATTACAAAACCTGATCACAATTTTTTATGTAAACTTAAAAAAAGTCCTTTACAAAATTGTACAACTCCTACGAACATTCAACTACCTAAATATATCAAACAAAATATATTATGTATAGATATTTTGATGGATATGTGAAAGATGGCTAGAATATGTATCAGTAGGATAGTAATACCTTATATATTCCTTTAAAATGTCATTTGTATTTTAAATCTGGTATGGAATGTAAACCATTTCAGGAATGGAATGCTGCAGATGTTCATAATAAAGGACATTAGGTAGATCCAATAAATAAATGCTTTGTAGTTTTCAAGATATACTAGATCAAATACAAATTCACATACTCAACTACTTTTTTTGCACACTTACAAGTACGTCATTATATTCAACAGGTCTTGGAATTGAAAAAAAACAATGCATTAGGTTTTATACAGTTATGCCAACAAGGTAATTATAAGATAAGGAACTTATAAAATGTAACTTAACAAAATTTAGGAAAGCTGTATATAAATTTAAAAATAAATGGATAAACAATTTATTGAAACTGAAATTGTAGAGAATTTAAGCAATAGTGTTAAAAGAGTGATCAAAAAGCTAGATTTACAAACCACCAAACGGACACATGTGGATATCTCCGCCCTTGACCGCCTGGCATCGCAACTACAATATGCTAACTGCATTTATCATCGCAGAATTTGCCTCATGTACAACACCGCCCCTTGCTTGCGCGCTGTGGAAGAAGTCTGGGGGATTGAAAAATGCCACTTTATAGTTGGTGTATAGGTTAAGAAGCAGCAGTCTGTTGACGCTGCTTTTTAACTCACATGCAAACGTGCAACCAGGTGAGCTTCATAGCACAATTTGTAGCTTCTTAACACCTAGATTATGAGTTTTGAGTGCTAGAGGGAAAGTAAAGAACGCAACAAAAGTTGCGTTACTTAGCCCCCTATAGTGCTGCGCGGGCGATATGGAGATTTTGAGCTCCATACTGCATCAAAAAACAAGCAGTGTTTTGACGTGCGTGTGCACGCTTTCCCCATAGACATCAATTGGGAGAGCAGGCAAAAAAAAAGTCTAACACCTGCGATTGCAGAAAACAAAAGCTCCGTAACGCAGCCCCATTAATGTCTTTGGGGAAAAAGAAAATACAGTTTAAACCTAACACCCTAACATAAACCCAGAGTCTAAACACCCCTAATCTGCTGCCACTGACATCGCCGACGCCTGCCTTCAGTTATTAACCCCTAAACTGCCACACCCGATATCGCCGCCACCTAAATAAAATTATTAACCCCTAATGTGCCGCTCTCGATATCGCCACCACTATACTAAAGTTATTTACCCCTATTCCACTGCACCCCAACATTGCCGCAACTATATTAAAGTTATTAACCCCTAAACCTCTGGCCTAAACCTCTGGCCTCCCACATCACTAACACTAAATAAACTTATTAACCCCAAAACCGCCAGCCCCCCACATCGCAACAACCTAAATTAAACTATATTAACCCCTAAACCGCCAGCACCCAACATCACAACAACCTAAATTAAACTATTTTAACCACTAAAGCTAACCCTAACGTAACCCTAACCCTAAACCTAACCCTAACACTCCCTAACTTTAACATAATTAAATTAGATCTAAATTAAATTTACAATTATTAACTAACAGCTAGATTACGAGTTTTGCGTTATGAGCGGCTCGCTACTAACTTAAGTTATTTGCACCGCTCACCTCCCTATAGCGCTGCTATTAAAGGTTTTCAAAAACCCGGTGTTAGCAGGCAATATGTCAGCGCTGAGCTCCATTTAGCTCCATACCGCACCCAAACACCAGCGCTGCTTTGAGCTAGTTTTACGTGCACGATTTCCCCATAGACAATAATGGGGAGAGCCGTCTAAAAAAAAGCCTAACACCTGCAATAAAGGAGCATAAAGCTCCGTAACGCAGTCCCATTGATTCCTATGGGGAAAGAAAATGTATGTTTACACCTAACACCCTAACATAAACCCTGAGTCTAAACACCCCTAATCTGCTGCCCCCGACATCGCCAACACCTACATTACACTTATTAACCCCTAATCTGCCACCCCCAATGTCGCCGCCACCCACCTACTCTTATTAACCCCTAATCTGCTGCCCCTAACATCGCCGCCACCTACCTACACTTACTAACCCCTAATCTGCCGCCCCTAATGTCGTTGCTACCTACCTACACTTATAAACACCTAATCTGCCGCCCCCAACGTCGCCGCCACTATACTAAAGTTATTAACCCCTAACCCTAAGTATAACCCTAACACCCCTAACTTTAATATAATTAAAATAAATCTAAATAAAAATTACTATCATTACCTAAATAATTCCTATTTAACACTAAATACTTACCTGTGAAATAAAACCTAAGGTAGCTACAATATAACTAATAGTTACATTGTAGCTAGCTTAGGTTTTATTTTTATTTCACAGGTAAGTTTGTCTTTATTTTAACTAGGTAGACTAGTTAGTAAATAGTTATTAACTATTTACTAACTACCTGGCTAAAATAAATACAAACTTCCCTTTGAAATAAAACCTAACCTGCCTTACACTAAAACCTAACAGGGTCTTTTTTTTTGGGGGGGGGGCTTAAAAGGGCCTTTTGTAGGGCATTGCCCTGAGTTAAACAGCTCTTTTGCTCCAAAAAAAAATACAAACACCCCCTAACACTATACAAGCCCCCACCCCCCAAAAGGGCCTTTTGTAGGGCATTGCCCTGAGTTAAACTGCTCTTTTGCTCCTAAAAAATACAAACACCCCCTAACAATATACAAACCCCCACCCCTCAAACTACCAAGGGCCTTTAAAAGGGCCTTTTGGGGGGCCCTTAAAAGGGTCTTTTGTAGGGCATTGGCCTAAGTTAAACAACTCTTTTGCTAAAAAAAAAACACCCCCTAAAAATATACATTACACAAAATAACAAACAAATTATCAAAAATAAAAAAATATTCCTTTTCTAATACCCATAAAAAAACACCCCAAAAAAAAAAAAATACTAATCTAGAATACATTAGCAATCGCCCTTAAAAGGGCCTTTTGTACAAAGACCCACTAACATTACAACCCCCCACCCCCCCAAACCCACAAAATTAAAAAACTATCTAAAAAACCTAAGCTACCCATTGCCCTGAAAAGGGCATTTGTATGGGCATTGCCTTTAAAAGGGCATTTAGCTCTTTTACTGCCTAGACCCTTAACTAAAAAATAAAAAACACCCAAAAAACGTTAAAAAAGCCTAACACTAACCCCCTGACGATCCACTTACAGTTTCTGAAGTCCCGCTTGAACGATCTTCATCTCGGAGTTGAAGTCCTGATCCAGACGGCGAGAACTCTTCATCCAGGTGGCACTTCAATGTTCATCCCGGCGGCGAATTCCTGATCCAAGCTGTGAGAAGTCTTCATCCAGACGGCCTCTTCAATCTTTATCAAGGCGGCATCTTCTATCTTGATCCCGGAGGCGGGGAGCGGGTCCATCCTAAAGCCATTCAGAAAGGAGCATCCTCTTCATATGGTTGCTGCCATACACTGAATCTTCAATGCAAGGGACGCGATTGAAGATGGCGTCCCTTGCATTCCTATTGGCTAAAAATTTTGAATCAGCCAAAAGGAGTTAGGGCTGTTAAAATCTATTGGCTGTTCAAATCAGCCAATAGGATTTAAGCAGCTCTCATTCTATTGGCTAATTTGAATTAGCCAATAGAATAAGAGCTGCTTAAATCCTATTGGATAATTATTATTTATTTGGGGTGGTGGGTTTTACTGTTGGGGGAGGTCTTTGTGTTTTTTTTACAGGTTAAAGAGCTGATATCTTTGGGGCAATGCCCCACAAAAGGGCCTTTTAAGGGCCATTGGTAGTTTATTGTAGGCTAGGTTTTTTTTTTATTTTGGGTGGGCTCTTAAATTTTGATAGGGCTATTAGATTAGTTGTAATTCTTTTTTATTTTGGATAATTTCATTTGTTATTTTCCATAATTTAGTGTTTGTTATTTTTTGTAACTTTGTATTTAGATACTTAGTACAAGGTCTGGGGTTTTATTCAAATCTATTCATTGTCCCAAAGAAAGAAAATTCATTCAGACCAGTTCTGGATCTGAAAATTGTGAATCGTTATGTAAGAGTACCAACTTTCAAGATGGTTGCTATAAGGACTATTCTGCCTTTTGTTCAGCAAGGGCATTATATGTCTACAATCGACTTGCAAGATGTTTACCTTCGTATTCCGATTCATCCAGAACATTATCAGTTCCTGAGATTCTCTTTTCTAGACAAGCATTACCCATTTGTAGCTCTTCCATTTGGCCTAGCAACAGCTCCAAGAATCATTTCAAAGGTTCTGGGTGCCCTACTCTCTATAATCAGAGAACAGGGTATTGCAGTGTTTCCTTATTTGGACGATATCTTGGTACTAGCTCAGTCTTTACGTTCTGCAAAATCTCACACAAATCAACTAGTGTTGTTTCTTCGAAAACATGGTTGGAGGATCAATTTACCAAAAAGTTTCTTGATTCCTCAGACAAGGGTCACCTTTTTACGTTTCCAGATAGATTCAGTGTCCATGACTCTGTCTCTAACAGACAAGAGACGTTTGAAATAGGTTGCAGCATGTCGGCACCTTCAGTCTCAGTCATTCCCTTTAGTGGCTATGTGCATGGAAGTTTTAGGCCTCATGACTGCAGCATCGGATGCAATTCCTTTTGCTTGTTTTCACATGAGACCTCTCCAGCTTTGTATGCTGAATCCGTGGTGCCAGGATTAAACAAAGATATCACAATTAATATCCTTAAATCCCAATGTTCGACACTCTCTGACGTGGTGGTTAAATCACCAGCATTTAGTTCAAAGGGCCTCTTTTGTTCGGCCAACCTGGACTGTGATCACAACAGATGCGAGTCTTTCAGGTTGGGGAGCTGTCTGGGGATCTCTGACAGCACAAGGGGTTTGGAATTCTCAAGAAGCGAGATTACCAATCAATATTTTAGAACTTCATGCGATTCTCAGAGCTCTTCAGTTTTGGCCTCTGTTGAAGAGAGAACCCTTCATTTGTTTTCAGACAGACAATATTACAATGGTGGCATATGTCAATCATCAGGGTGGGACTCACAGTACCCAAGCTATGAAAGAAGTATCTCTGATACTTGTTTGGGCGGAATCCAGCTCCTGTCTAATTTCTGCAGTTCATATCCCAGGTGTAGACAATTGGGATGCGGATTTTCTCAGCCGTCAGACTTTACATCCAGGGGAGGGGGTCTCTCCATCCGGATGTGTTTTCTCAGATTGTTCAGATGTGGGGTCTTCCAGAAATAGATCTGATGGCTTCTCATCTAAACAAGAAACTTCCCAGATACCTGTCCAGGTCCAGGGATTCTCAGGCGGAAGCAGTGGATGGGCTGACACTTCCTTGGTGTTATCAACCTGCTTATATCTTCCCGCATCTAGTTCTTCTTCCAAGAGTGATCTCCAAAATCATCATGGAACAATCATTTGTGTTGCTTGTGGCTCCAGCATGGCCCCACAGGTTTTGGTATGCGGATATTGTTCGGATGTCCAGTTGCCAACCTTGGCCACTTCTGTTAAGGCCGGACCTACTGTCACAAGGTCCGTTTTTCCATCAGGATCTCAAATCATTAAATTTGAAGGTATGGAAATTGAACGCTTAGTGCTAAGTCATAGAGGTTACAAGCTCATAAATCTGCCTCTAGGAAGATTTATTATCGAGTTTGGAAGACTTACATTTCATGGTGTTCTTCTCATAAATTCTCTTGGCATTCTTTTAGAATTCCTAGAATTTTACAGTTTGTCGGCAATAGTGTGCGGTGCTAATGCACAGTTTTTCCTTACCGCTCACCTACAATAACACTGGTATTACAGGTTTTTAGAAACCCGGCCGAAAAAAACTGAGCGTAGAGCAGAATTTAGCTTCACATCTCACCTCAATACCAGCACTGCTTACGGTAGCGGTAAGCTGGCAAAACGTGCTCATGCACGATTTCCCCATAGGAATCAATGGGGCAGATTCAACTGAAAAAAAGTCTGACACCTGCAAAAAAGCAGCGTTCACCTCCTAAAGCAGCCCCATTGATTCCTAAGGGGAGATACTTTTTATGTCTACATCTAACATCCTAACATGAACCCCAAGTCTAAACACCCCTAATCTTACACTTATTAACCCCTAATCTGCCGCCCCCGACATAGCCAACACCTGCATTATATTATTAACCCCTAATCTGCCACTCCCTACACCGCCGCCACCTACATTATACTTATGAACCCCTAATATGTCGCCCCCAACATCGCCAACACCTACATTATAGTTATTAACCCCTAATCTGCCGCCCCCAACGTCGCCGCCACTATAATAAAGTTATTAACCCCTAAACCTAAGTCTAACCCTAACCCTCCCTACTTAAATATAATTTAAATAAATCTAAAAATACTATTATTAAATAATTTATTCATATTTAAAACTAAATACTTACCTATAAAATAAACCATAAGATAGCTACAATATAACTAATAGTTACATTGTAGCTAGCTTAAGATTTATTTTTATTTTACAGGCAACTTTGTTTTTATTTTAACTAGGTACAATAGTTATTAAATAGTTATTAACTATTTAATAACTTCCTAGTTAAAATAAATACAAATATACCTGTAAAATAAATCCTAACCTAAGTTACAATTACACCTAACACTACACTATAATTAAATAAATTACCTAAATTAACTACAATTAACTACAATTAAATTAAATAAACTAAATTACGGAAAAAAAAAACACTAAGATACAGAAAATAATAAAATAATTACAAGTTTTTTAAACTAATTACACCTAATCTAATCCTCCTAATAAAATAAAAAATCCCCCCAAAATTATAAAAATCCCTACCCTATACTAAATTACAAATAGCCCTTAAAAGGGCTTTTGCGCAGCAAAAATCGGAATTAAGGTAGAGAAAATCCTATTGGCTGATCCAATCAGCCAATAGGATTGAAGTTCAATCCTATTGGCTGATTAGAACAGCCAATAGGATTGAGCTTGCATACTATTGGCTGATTGGAACAGCCAATAGAATGCAAGCTCAATCCTATTGGCTGATTCGATCAACCAATAGGATTTTTTCTACCTTAATTCTGATTGACTGATAGAATTCTATCAGCCAATCGGAATTGAAGGGATGCCATCTTGGATGACGTCATTTAAAGGACCCGTCATTGTTCCAGTCGCCGTCGAAAGAAGAGGATGCTCCGCGTCGGATGTCTTGAAGATGGACCCGCTCCACTCCGGACTTCTGCCCATCTGGAGGGCCTCTTCTGCCCGGTTGGGTGAAGACATCTCAAGGTAGGGTGATCTTCAAGGGGGTAGTGTTAGGTTTTATTAAGGGGGGATTGGGTGGGTTTTAGAGTAGGGTTGGGTGTGTTGGTGGTGGGTTGTAATGTTGGGGGGGTATTGTCTTTTTTTTTACAGGTAAAAGAGCTGATTACTTTGGGGCAATGCCCCGCAAAAAGCCCTTTTAAGGGCTAGTTGTAATTTAGTATAGGGTAGGGATTTTATTATTTTGGGGGGCTTTTATATTTTATTATGGGGATTAGATTAGGTGTAATTAGTTTAAAAAACTTGTAATTATTTTATAATTTTCTGTAATTTAGTGGGGGGGGGGGTTCCGTAATTGAATGTATTTAATTTAATTGTAATTAATTGTAGTTAATTTAGTTAATTTATTTAATTATAGTGTAGTGTTTGGTGTAATTGTAACTTAGGTTAGGTTTTATTTTACAGGTATATTTGTTTTTTTTAACTAGGTAGCTATTAAATAGTTAATAATTATTTAATAACTATTGTACCTAGTTAAAATAAATACAAACTTGCCTGTAAAATAAAAATAAACCCTAAGATAGATATAACTGTAACTATTAGTAATATTGTAGCTATTTTAGGGTTTATGTTATAGGTAAGTATTTAGTTTTAAATAGGAATAATTTATTTAATTGTAGTAATTTTATTTCGATTTATTTAAATAATATTTAAGTTAGGGGGGTGTTAGGGTTAGACTTAGATTTTGGGGTTAATAATTTTAATATAGTGGCGGCGACGTTGGGGTTGGCAGATTAGGTGTTAATAAACGTAGGTAGGTGTCGGCGATGTTAGGGACGGCAGATTAGGGGTTAATAATATTTAACTAGTGCAGGAGTGCGGCGGTTTAGGGGTTAATACATTTATTGAAGTGGCGGCGATGTCCGGTTAGACAGATTAGGGATTAAAATTTTTAATATAGTGTTTGCGATGTGGGGGGGCCTCGGTTTAGGGGTTAATAGGTAGTTTATGGGTGTTAGTGTACTTTTTAGCACTTTAGTTAAGAGTTTTATGTTACGGCGTTAGCCCATAAAACTCTTAACTACTGACTTTTAAATGCGGTATCAGTCTTGACAGGAGAGGCTGTACCGCTCACTTTTTCCAAGACTCGTAATACCGGCGTGAGGAAAATCCCATTGAAAAGATAGGATACGCAATTTACGTAAGTGGATTTGCGGTATGCTCGAGTCATGGAAAAAAAGTGAGCGGTACACCTGTACCTGCCAGACTCGTAATACCAGCGGGCATTAAAAACCAGCGTTGGGACCTCTCAACACTTCTTTTTAAGGCTAATGCAAGACAAGCAATCTAGGCGTAGGTTTCTTGCCATGTGGAAGTTTGTCGGTTTAGGGGGTAATAGGTTAATTAGGTTTATTGCGATGTGGGGGGTTGGTGGTTTAGGGGTTAATAATTTAATTAGGTTTATTGTGATGTGGGGGGTTGTGGTTAAGGGGTTAATATTTTAATTATGTTATTTGCAGATTAGGGGTTAATTACTTTATTATTTTGTGATGTGGGGGTTGGAGGTTTCATTGTTTGTTAATACTTCGCGTGGGAGGTTAATTTTTTTATTTATTTCTTGTGGGTGGTTAGTTACATGTTTTTTTGTGCGGGCGGTTGTGTTTTTTTTTTTAAAGGCTTCGGGTTTGCCTACGCTGCATCCAGGTGGATTCCGCAAATTGCAGGGTGGTGAAAGAATCCACTGAACCCTGCCATTTTCAGCAACTGGTAAAAACATCAGATGCGTTACAAACGCAATAATAGTATAGATGGTTTTAGCCTGAGAGTATGTGCCTTTGTGTGTTCCTGTGGGTATTTGTGTGACTGTCTGTGTCTTAGTGTGTTTGTGTGAGAGTGTGTGTGTGTGTCTGTGTGAGTGTATGTTTGTGTGAGGGTGTGTCTTTTTATGTTTTGTGGGTGTCTGTGTCTTTTTCTGTGTTGGTCTGTGTGAGTATGTGTGTGTCTGTGTGACTGTGTGTGTCTTTGTATGTTTTTGTGGGTTTGTGTCTTTTTCTGTGGGTGTCTGTGTGTGTGCATGCGTGTGTCTGTGTGAGGTTTTGTACGTTTTTGTGGGTGTTTGTGTCTGTGTGTCTTTTTCTGTGGATGTCTGTGTGTGTGTGACTTTGTATGTTTTTGTGTGTTTGAGTATTTTTCTGTGGGTGTCTGTGTCTTTGGGTGTATGTGTTTCCTGTGAGTTTCCTCTCACTACTTAAGCATTAGCTTCCTGATGGTCATTTATTTAAGACACTGTGACATTGTAAACAAAACAATCTACAATACTAAGACCCCTTATAGAAGTGTTTCCAAAACAAACTCTCATTACAACCCATCAGAATTTGTGGCCTCACCAGTGAATTTAGTGAAGGGCTTATACTCAACTATTGTACCTGTAGGATCCTGTATGGCATCGCTTACTAAGTGCTTGATGATGCAAAAGTTGCTTCTATGGACATAAATCACTCAAATTATTTTGTTTGAGCATTATATTGTAATGTACAGTATGTGTCTCAATCACATTAAGAACCTGCATAGCTAAATAAATAGTTATGAAGAAAAACGTTTGTCCTGATAACATTTGTTGAGTGACCTTGCTGTGCTTATGAGACTTCATAAATTATCTCACAAAAGCAGAGGGCTTTAGATAATTGGACCCTTAGAATCTCCAGCCTCACTAGTATCACCTATACTGATTCTTTAAAGAATAGAGCCATGAGTACACTTTAGTAAAACAACTGCATAGAATAATATATGAACTGCTGAGACTGGAGAGGACTACTTGGGCCCAAGCGAAAAATTTATTTAATCCAAAAGAAAATGTGCAGGGATTTGATTCAGTCAAATATTAGATTCAGATTTGTTACAATTGTTTCCAACTGGAACATCTTATATACACCTAAATTACAAGTTTTGCGGTATAGCTATACCGCTGAAAAATTGGCCTTTGTGCATGGAATGGCAGGTCACCAGTATTACATGTCGCTGCGATACGGCTATACTGCTATAGTTTTAGCTTGTACTGCAACCTTCCATTCCGCACTCAAAAAATGGATTTTGAGTGTGGAATTTACAGGTCACCTGTATTACAAGTTGTTCGGTCAGGCTTTTACGCTAGCGTTATAGCTTATACCGCAACTATCCATTCCGCAATGAAAAAACAGTAGTTATGGATTTTGCAAAAACAAAAATGTTTCCCAAAACTCAAAACAAAAATGTTATAAAGTACACTAACACCCATAAACTACATATTAACCCCTAAACTTCCATCCCTGCATCGCAAATACTATAATAAAACATATTAACCTGGGGGGCGGAGCTAAGCCACGCAGGCTGATGGCGGTGTTCTAGGAGAGCTCCTTAACCCACAAGCAGTACAACATGTTTTAATAGCACATTTTGAACTCCCCTACCTGTACCATTACACACCTGGGAACATCAAACCCACCACCAACCCCCTGTAATAATTCGAAGCTGAGCCGTACAAGATCCCTGCAGACTACATGTGCAAACTTCTGCGGGGCGGACAACTTAGGCCCTGACTGCACTGCGGGGAAGAACTAGCAGCAACGGAGCAGTCATCCGACCTTCCCTCTATTGAGCATACTGACGGGAGAAACAGGCAGAACTCATCTCCCGACCACCGAAGCAGGCAGCGGTAAGACTGATCAGGCACTCACCAAGCCACACGGGACAAACAAATAGACTCCACAACTTGCCGCGCGGCTGCAATGGCCGCAGGGCCTTAGTACGCAGTCACCTCTCCCTGACCGCACACATACCCACGGGAGCTACCGAACCACTTACAGAAGGTAGTCTAACTCCAATACAAAGGAGATAACACGGCTCCATGCTCTGCCGCACAGTGTGGTCTATGAAAGTACTCGCGCACTTAAACTGTTAAGCCCCATAGGGGAATTAAACACTACCCGGCCATCTTTGTAGTGAGGTACACGAGGGGGAATCTAACAGTCCCAGATAAATAACACAAGGGTCTCCTGGAAGACCACAACACCCCACAGAAAATAAGAAAAAGAAACATAAATAACGAAAAAACAGCAAAGTAAAGACACAGAAAAAAATAAGAAAAACAAAAAAGGAAAAGAAAGAAGGAGGGGTACAAAAAGAAAAGAGAAGGAGAGTAGGGGGAAACGGAAGGGGACAATAAAGAGACCCCTAGTATAATCTGTCCTCTATAAGTAACCCATACTTCACTCCTGCTTTGAGTGCAACAGAACCAGACTAATTGGCAGACTGAGGTAAATCTTCTCACCAGCCACAGAACTTAGAGGATTATTCCCTAACTCTACCAGAAATATAAACATACAATAGAGACTTTTACATACTGGAAAGGGCTATTTGGGGAAACTAGCTCTTACTATCTGCCCTGCAAGCAAGAAAAAAATTAAAAAAGATAAATAAATAAATACATAAAACAAAAAAGGGAAAAAGCAAAATAAAAAACAAAAAAAAACAACAACAAACAAAAATCAAGCAGCCGCCACGTGACCTACTTTGCATCCCTTCACAAGCACTCAGCTATACAACGTAACACAGAGAAAGTAATACCACCCCTATAGGTCTGAGTCCACAACAGACTTCTCGACATAGCGGTGAGAGAGCTGAGTGATGACTTGCAAAAAACAAAACAAGGCTGATAAGAATACCCCAGTACGCACGCTTAACAAATACTTAAAACAAGTTGAACAGATACCCGTACACCCTACGGACAACATGGAGGCACCCCAGAGTGACCACAATGTACACAAAAAGACCCCAGAAGCGCAGGGACAACATATAATCACAAAAGAAGATCTTCAGCATCTCTCATCTAAAGAAGACATCAGAAATGCTGTCCAGGAGATGCGCAACTTATTTAACGACTTGAGAAGGGATATCACTGCTTTAGATTCTAGGGTCTCCCAAGTGGAGGCCAAGCAGCAGGAACACTCCAATTCTGTCGAATCAATGAACTCTGATATCAAGGACAATTCAGAAATAATACAATTGTCAGCCAAAATTGAAGATTTAGACAACAGGGGCCGACGGAACAACTTACGTCTCAGAGGCATATCAGAAACCATTCACCCCCCTGCCATTGACGGATATCTCCAGAGCCTGTTCCGCACCTTGAAACACTCTCCTTCCTCGCCAGATATAATAATGGAGCGTGCTCACAGAGCGCTTAGAACCAAGCCTCCACCTAAGGCTCCCCCAAGAGATATTATCATCCGCTTCTTAAACTACAAAGACAAGGAGGAAATCCTCAGATGTGCCCGACTTAAGCATCCAGTCCACCATGCGGGAGAGGAAATACAATTTTTTTCTGATCTGTCTCCCACCACCCTCCAAAAAAGAAGGGAACTAGGCCACATCACAGCCAAACTGAGGGCTCACAAAATCCAATACCGATGGGGCTTCCCAGTATCTATCATAGCCACCCACCAGAACAAGACAGCGGTATTCCTTCCAGGGACAGACGAAAAGAAGTTCCTTGCGGGACTCTCCATAGGACAAGCCCAGACACGTCAAGATCCGATCCACGACACAGCTCAGTCTGGAACTTGAAACTCCAAACATAGACTTAGATCATTGCAAACACAAAGACCCTGAGGCGCTGAACCTCGAACAACTGCAACTGTATCCTTTATAATTATGAACGTTACACTGAAAATTATGGGGTCTAAACAAGACCCACAGATTTATCTAACTTTGTGTATATAGTTTACAAGGGAGGCAGAGAAGCATATAAATCTGTGCGAGTCCACGCTCTATAGTTTTCCAACAGATTTAGGTGAGAAATAGGGACTCAAAGACTCAAATAGTTATTCAAGATATTCCAACCACTAGAAATGTCTTCTCTAATTGTGTAATTGCACTCTGCCTCCTAGATGTCCCCTTGAACCTTGTTTGTTATACTAATATGGTTGCTAGAATACTGTTTCATATTTGGACTTCCGACTTCACACGACCCTAATACAACTCCCCCTACGGACGATCCCTGCACCATACACCACCCTCCTCTCATACTTCCTAATGCCTTTTCCCTACCCCCCTGTCTCTTCCTGTACACCCCCCTACCCCTCCTACTTCCCACCTTACGAACCCCACCCTCCCCACTGATCAAAAGTCACTCATCACTCCCCAACATTCCCAGGACAAAAGACACTAAGACTCTCAGGAGTTCAAAACATACTCTATAACTATTTCTTTTTCTACTAGCTTGTGGGTTACTACCCCGTTCAAACTGTTTATTTTGCATATTGTTGTTTTAGAATTGTTGACACATCTCTGTGATTAGAGGGGTCAGTTTGTTATAACTGGTGTTCCCCTGGTTCCAAATATATACACCGGGTCCTCTTTCCTCTCTGTTAATCTCCAACTCTCTTGTCTTTTCTCTTTAGACCTACCAAGCTACCTTCCTCTTACTCACACATCTTGCAACTCTTAGCCCTTTCTTCTACCCCAAGGGTTTCCCCCCTTTTCTACCCTATTCCCTCCTTCCCCCCTTTTTTTTTTTTTTTTTCTTTTTTTCAGAATGAACCAAAGGCCTAGCAGGTTCGGCTCGCACAGCCTGACGTTGACTACGGTCAACGCCAAAGGACTGAACAATCCAGGTAAGCGATCTATCGACTTTAGAGCCCTAAAAGACTTATACAGCCATGTACTCTTTTTTCAAGAAACACACTTCCGGAAAGGAAGGGAACCGAAATGGTTCAACTCACAGTACCCCACAGCCTATTTTGCCTCGGGGCAATCAAAAAAAGGAGGGGTGGGCATCCTGATTCACCACTCACTACCCTTAAAAGTCACAAACGCTGTGAAAGACCCAGAGGGCAGATACCTGATTGTGGTAGGAACACTATATGAGCACCCAATCACTTTAGCCACCTTGTACTGCCCAAACACTGACCAACACATCTTAGTGACTAAAGTTACAAAACTTCTACTAGACGTGTCGAAGGGCACAGTCTTCCTCTCAGGGGACTTTAACCTTACAACACAGAAAGTCAGCGCACCCAGCACAAAAGGGAGACTCAGGCAGCAGGAACATGTAGAATGTGATTTATTGCAATGTTAGTTAAATCCACATTACAAAGCTTATCAACGTGTAATGGCTGGCAGCACCAGTCAGGGAATAAACAGGTCAGACGCGTTTCCTATTGCATAAAGCACAAACTCCTCAGTGACCCTGCACCACTCCCACCACGTTGGTCATTTTATGTGTACAGGAAATCCTCCCACTTAATTGATAGTCCAAAAACTGATCCTTTCATGACCAAAATAGTGGGGGGGTGTGAAAGGGAACTTGTTTTGCAAAACTGACAACAACTTGAAAATCAACAATTAATATAATACAAATAAAAAAATAAAAAAATATAAAATAAAAAAAATATATAACTGTCATATAAAGCATGCTATAACAGTTCACAATTATTACATAAACAAGGTAAATCTTTGTAATTTAGTTACTATATGTGAAAAATAAATAAATAAATGGAATTTGCAATGTAAGTTATTAGTGACAGAAATACATAAATCCATAGTAAAATAAACGATGGATGCTATTGCACTATTGGTCTACATACAATTTCACGTCCCACTCTGAGTTCAATCCCTTAGGAAGACGTGTATCTAAATGAAAAATCCAAAAGACCTCCTTTTTACTCAAAATTACTCCTCTGTTGCCACCCCTGGGGTGTCTGGGTACGAGTTGGATGGCCTGAAACGTCAAAAGGGAACTATCAGAATTGTGACATTTTTTAAAATGCATGGATACTGGAGTAGTAGACTCCGGGTCCTCTATAGAACGTAAGTGCTCCAGAAAACGATCTTTCAAGGCACGGGTCGTTTGACTTACATACTGCCTCAAACAGCCCTTGCATGTAAGAAGATAAATGACATAGCAAGAACTGCAAGTCATATGCTCCCGAATTTCAAAAACTTTATTGTTGGTAGTAGACACAAAGCTTGCTCCAAAAGAAGCATAGGAGCAAGACTTGCACCTCTTACTACCACATTTGAAAAAACCTGGTTTAATAGAAAGCCAATTTTTTCTCTGTTGGGGTCTTGGCAACATAGACGGTGACAATAGATTACCTAAAGTTTGGGCTTTTCTTGATACAAAACAAGTACCTTCCTCAAGTATGGACTTAAGGCTATCATCAGTACCCAAAATTGGAAGTGCCTTGCGAATAATATCACATATTTTACCAAACTCAACACTATATGCAGTAATAAATTTAAGTTTATTAAATCTACTCTGTCTTTGAGTACTATCAGAGTAAAAGAGATCTTGTCTTTTTACCTGATCCACCTCTCGTTTTACCTCGGCAAGGGTTGTCTCAGAATACCCTCTCTCAATTAACCTCGCTGTAAGATCCTCAGAATGTTTCAAGTATCTATTTGGGTCACTGCAATTACGTTTTACCCTTATATACTGGCTCTTAGGAATAGATTGAATAGTGTGTCTTGGGTGACACGACTTGGCATTTAGAATAGTGTTACCTGCACTTGGTTTACGAAACAATTCAATTTCAATACTGTTAGTTACCAAATTTGAGTGTAATTCAATGTCTAAAAAAGAAATTGAAAGTTTATTAAATTCCATGGTGAATTTTAAGTTCAATGAATTGTTTTGTAAATACTCCAGAAATTGTTCAAGAAGAAATAATGGACCCTTCCAAATTAACAAGACGTCGTCAATGTAGCGACCATAATAATGTATATATTGTCTGAAGGGGTTCCCATCTCCATAGACGTGGGACAGCTCCCACCAACCCATATACAGGTTGGCATACGAGGGGGCAAATTTAGCCCCCATAGCTGTCCCACGCCTCTGGAGATAGAAATCCCCCTCAAACAGAAAAAAATTATGTGTGAGGAGGTACTCAACAGAATTCTTAATGAACAATTTCAAAGCTTCATCGTAGTTAGAATGATTATCAAGAAAAAACTCAATTGCCTGTATGCCCTTGTCATGAGGGATACAAGTATACAGTGAGACCACGTCGATGGTAACAAAAGTATAATCCTCACGCCAATCAAGGCTCTCCATCTGTTTAATCACATCAGACGTGTCCTTAATGTAACTTGTAAGATTCAAAACAAATGGTTGTAGATAACCATCGACAAGTTCAGAAAGTGGCTCATTTAATGAGCCAATTCCAGCCACAATGGGTCTGCCAGGGGGGTTGATGGCTTGTTTGTGGACCTTAGGCAGATAGTGAAATATGCTCATGACCGGATGTTCAGTGTAGAGAAAATCAAAATTAGATTGCTTAATTAACCCCTCTCGTAGTGCTTCTTCAAGTAGCTTACGCAATTCTGCTTTGTAATGAAAAATGGGGTTATATTTGAGTTTCTCATACACTGTAACATCAAACAACTGTCTGAAAGCCTCTGTAAGATATGCTTCACGGTCCAACACAACCACCTTCCCCCCTTTATCCGAATTGCGTATAACCAAATCCTAATTCTCCCTCAACTGCTTTATGGCTAAATACTGCACCTTGGATAAATTGTTTTTATGAGAAGGGGGTTCTTTAATGGACAATTTTTGTAATTCCTGTTCAACAGTTTTCTGAAAGACTTCAATAGCACTAGATCTAGCTTGCACTGGATAGAACTTTGACTTATTTTTTAATCTAGAGATATCTGGTTCTTTTCCTGTCATCTGGGAACTGAAATCTAGATTATCAGAGTCTAGTTTTAAAAGATCCAAAACTGAACATTGATCTGAAAAATCAAACCCATATTGCCTCTGACTTGGAGTCTCATCCCGCTGCACACTTTGACTAGTTGAACCTAAAAAATGTTTTTTTTAGGACAAGTGTCCTCACAAATATATTCAGGTAAACAATTGTATCAAATAACTTAAAGTGTGCAGTGGGAGAGAACCCCAGTCCTAAAGACAAAACTTCTACCTGTGTAGTTGTCAAAGCTGTGGAAGAAAGATTGATAACATTAGTAGTATTTAGGCATATTTCTGGTAATGATTTGTCTTCTTTCTCTGTGGGTATCGCCGAGACTGTGATGTTAGTGTCTCTTTTGTTGGTTCTTGATGGGCCTGACCTTCCGCGGCCCCCTCTGCATACTTTTTTCTTCTGACATGGGGTTTCTGGGGGCCCCACTCGTTTTTTGACTGTGTTAAATTTGAAGAAGATGGAATATCCTCCTGTATACCTAAAGAAAAAGAAGTTGTTCCTGCTGTTGGTACCGTAGCGGAACCCATGACCTCTATGTCAGAAGAGTCGTAGTCATATTCTGTGTCAGTCTCTGCAAACCTTACTTGTTTATGGTCAAGACTATGGCTTTTATCAGTTTTCCTATACCTTCTTCTATTATCTGTTACAGTCCATTTATAAACTTTGTTAAGCTCATAGTCCTGCTTGTCTCGTAGAATCTTTTGTTTCTTAAAATGCCAAAGATCCCTTTTAAAATCTGTAATCACCTTCTTAAGCTTAGTATCATATTTAGCAAAATCGGGATGATCACTCAAAGGACGTAAATAAGACTGCAGTTTAAGCTTGTCATTTATCAGTTCTTGTCTTGATGTTTTTTTGAATTCAATTAGGAGATCAATAAGTGCAAGAGAGCATGTGGTTAACACCTTGTTCCATTTATCAATAAACACCTGATCAGATACTTGAAAAGAGGGGAATTTTCTAATACGTAAACCGCGGGGAATACGCTGAGCTTTTTGATACATTTGGAAACTCTTAAGATCCAATTCAATTCTGGTGTCCTTTTTAAGTAATGCATCCATTCTAAAAAAGAGATTATCCAAATTGCTATTTGCCTCCCTCTCTATGGTATCTGTATTGAACAGGTCCTCACTGTCACTGACTTCATCAGCAAATTGCTGCAAAACAAATCCCCCGGCTGCCATACCATACACTAGAAAAAGCCTGACATACACAAAAGAACGTTCAAAGTGCCAAATAAGTATACGATCCTTCAGGAAGCACTACGGCTTATAACACATGCAGTTCACAGCTTTCTCAAAGCAACAATGTATTATGGCAATGTCCGTGCAGCTTACCCTCAATCCGGTGGAAACGATAATCCAAACTTGTGTAAGGGAGCGCTCAGACAAGGCTGCCGATTAATCCAAACAACTGCAGTGGCCTTCAGTGAATCCTTCCTCCAATGAAATGTAGTAACGTGATGACGTAGTACTCACTCTTCAGCTGGTGCGAGGACGGGAGCGTTCCACCTCCGCTCCAATTATGAACAACAACACAGAAAGTCAGCGCACCCAGCACAAAAGGGAGACTCAGGCAGCAGGAACATGTAGAATGTGATTTATTGCAATGTTAGTTAAATCCACATTACAAAGCTTATCAACGTGTAATGGCTGGCAGCACCAGTCAGACGCGTTTCCTATTGCATAAAGCACAAACTCCTCAGTGACCCTGCACCACTCCCACCACTTTGGTCTTTTTTTCAGAATGAACCAAAGGCCTAGCAGGTTCGGCTCGCACAGCCTGACGTTGACTATTGTCAACGCCAAAGGACTGAACAATCCAGGTAAGCGATCTATCGACTTTAGAGCCCTAAAAGACTTATACAGCCATGTACTCTTTTTTCAAGAAACACACTTCCGGAAAGGAAGGGAACCGAAATGGTTCAACTCACAGTACCCCACAGCCTATTTTGCCTCGGGGCAATAAAAAAAAGTAGGGGTGGGCATCCTGATTCACCACTCACTACCCTTAAAAGTCACAAACACTGTGAAAGACCCAGAGGGCAGATACCTGATTGTGCTAGGAACACTATATGAGCACCCAATCACTTTAGCCACCTTGTACTGCCCAAACACTGACCAACACATCTTAGTGACTAAAGTTACAAAACTTCTACTAGACGTGTCGAAGGGCACAGTCTTCCTCTCAGGGGACTTTAACCTTACCATGGATGCCCAGCTAGACACATCAAACGGCACTGCTAGCACTCCCCCTAGGGTACTTAAATCTGTAAAAAACTCAATCTTGAATGTCCAGCTTCACGACATATGGCGCACACTACACCCAACCGAAAAAGATTTCACATATTTCTTGCCACCACATAGCAAGTACTCTCGCATAGACTATTTCTACACAGACTCAAATGGTCTTGACATGGTCACCGGGTGTTCTATTGGCCCTATAACATGGTCAGACCATGCTCCAGTCACATGCACAGTACAATGGCCCGACCTTCCCCCCACGACTTACATTTGGAGGTTAGACGACTCTCTACTAAATGACCCTATCATCAAATCAGATATCCAAAAAGCGCTAGAAGTGTATCTTACGCATAACAATCCCCAGTACACATCATACACAAATGTTTGGGAGGCACACAAATGCGTCATAAGGGGTGAATTTCTCAAACATAAAGCACGACTCACCAAGCAACATAGATTAAAACATATACAATTATTACAAACCATAACACACCTAGAAGAATCACATAAAAAAAAACACTAGACACAGCCACCAAGACTAAATTAGACATTGCCAAAAAAGACCTTAATACGCATCTCATTGAAGCTTACCAGCGCAAATATCTACATATGAAACAACAATATTATGAAGAGGGCAATAGGCCCGGGAAATTACTGGCTAGAGCAACACGAAGAAAGCAATTATAAGCACACGTACATCATATACAAACACCAAACGGAACAGTGATAAAAGGCAGCAAACAGATAGCCAGCTCTTTTCACACTTATTACCAAACACTGTACTATTTATGCCAAGTACGGGTATCACCAGATCCCCTAGGAGACCTGTCCAATAAGGAACTAATGATAGACCAATACATAGCTACCTTACAATTACCTCAATTGGAAACAGAGCAGAGAGACACCCTAGACTCCAACATCACTTTATCTGAGCTTAAGCAAGCTATTAAAGATTTCCCTAGCGGGAAAAGTCCAGGTCCAGATGGTTTTTCCTTAAAATATTACAAACTTTTTGGCGACACAATAGGGCCCCTGATGATTCAACTCTTTAACAATCTGATAGAAACACCATCACTCCCTAACACAATGCTTGAAGCGCATATAGCTGTCATACCCAAGCCAGGTAAACCCCCCAACTCCCCGGTGAATTTTAGACTAAAGTATTAGCGAATAGTCTTAACAAATACCTTGCAGGCCTTATTTCAACTGACCAAGTAGGTTTTATACCCGGCAGGGAAGCCCAGGACAACACCAATAAGGTAATCCAGATTCTGAATTTCGCCCAAGTCGAGGGAGTGCCCATGGCACTTTTTTCAACGGACGCAGAGAAGGCCTTCGACCGAGTCGATTGGCTTTTTCTGCGCCGGGTCATGAAGGCCATGAACTTTGGAGACTCATTTCTTAACATGACCTTTGCCCTTTACTCGTCTCCCAATGCTCGGATTAGAGTTAATGGCACTTTATCAAATACTTTCACTATATCAAACGGAACCCGACAAGGGTGTCCGCTATCACCCTTGCTTTTTGCTCTCTCAATCGAAACATTAGCCCAGAAAGTAAGGCTCAACCCCAATATCAAAGGTATTCGGATTGGAGATGTGGAACATAAACAAGCATTATACGCGGATGATGTTCTCTACACCCTTACCAACATCGACTCGTCGATACCAGAGCTCCTCACGGAACTCGAGACATATGGTAAACTCTCCAATTTCCATCTAAACCTTTCAAAGTCTGAACTCCTCAATATAAATTCCCCGAATGAACACGTCCAATTCCTAGCAACAAATCATGAGGTCCCCATAGCAGTTAACAAACTGAAATATCTTGGTATTTATCTATCTGCAAAATCTTCCGACTTATTCAGAAACAACTACCTCACCATTTGGAAAGAAATAATTAATGACCTATCTTCTTGGAAGAACAAAACTTTATCTTGGTTAGGCAAGATAGGCCTAATTAAAATGAACATACTGCCTTGAATCCTATATATAATGCAAACCGTGTCAATCCACCTACCAACAGATTTTCTCCCCCATTTACAAAAATCACTAGAACAATTTATCTGGTCAGGGGTCAGACCTAGAATACCCAGAAGGACACTATACCTTCCTAGAGATAGAGGGGGACTTGGGTTTCCCGACCTAGCACTATACAGAAGGGCCATACTCTTGCAGAGACTTACAGAGTGGGCACATAACACTAATCAAAAACAGTGGGTCAAAATAGATGACCGAATTCTTTGTCTCAATAATGTTGCCTCACTGGCCTGGACCCCTGCAACAAAATGCCCCAAATTAGTAAATAAATATCATTTGGTGACAGAAACACTCCTTGAATGGGACAGACTGATAGCAACCAGTACACATATATCCACCATCTCTTCACCAATGATGCCAATATTAGAAAATCCAGAGCTGCCTTACTACGATTTAAGCAGGCGCATGTGCCACCCCTACAGCCTGAGACAAGGCATACTACACTTTGCACTAGCAGAGGGCAGACTACGCACACAACAAGAGATGACAGAAACACATGGGAATACGTTCTCATCCTGGCTAAGATATCATCAATTATCTCATTTCCTATCACACCATAAAAACAAATCTGAATTCCTTAGGACCCTCACTCCCTTTGAAACTCTGTGCACAGGGATGACTCCACCAAAACGACTGATCTCAAAAATATATAAACTGCTACTCACCCCCCATGACACGCAGTTACCGACATACACCAGAACATGGAACAGAGATCTCAACAACACAATAGAGGAAGAGGAATGGCTTAAATCTTTTAGACTGGTGAGGCGATCTTCAGTATTGGCCACTGTCCAGGAAATACAACTAAAATTGTCTACTAGATGGTACTACACACCCGCCAGACTTCACCGGTTCTATCCGGCGGCCTCCGCCTTATGCTGGAGGGGGTGCAACGAGAACGGCACACTCTTACATATATGGTGGGCATGTTCCAAACTGACAAATTTTTGGGCGACTGTCATAGGGGAAATGTCAAACAAGCTCAATACACACATACCAGTCACACCCGAGACAATACTATTCCTTTACCTTCCCGACACCCTGGGTAGACACGAGCGGGCCCTTCTCCTAATCATGCTCACTGGAGCAAAGAGGATCATACCCAGACATTGGAAGACGGTGAGGGTGCCCACTCTCGCTGAATGGCGCTCTGCCGTAGATGAGCTGCTTGCTCTGGAAAGACTACATTATTACTAGAGCAACCAATTAGATCAGCATGATATGATGCTGGCTACCTGGAACCCCACTCCTCAGCAACCCATATAACACATGAATTTCACAAACAGATCTAACACCTATTTAATTAAGACCATTTACCTGCTAAAAGATGCGTCTTTCCTTTTTTTTTTTCCCCCACACATCTATCCCTCCCCCTCTTCCTCCTCTCTTACTCTCTTCTTACTACTTTTTCTTCTCCTCATAAACATACTACTACTCTCCTCTTTTCCCGGTGTACGTAAAATGTATTTATTTGAATTTTTTTTTGTTTACAAACAATGAGGTTTGTATAGATGTTTGTTAAAAAATATGTTGAAAAATCAAGCTTTGTGCAATAGAGATCACTGAACTAGTACCCAGGCTACTCACTCAATACGTACCCAGGGGTGCCCCGGGACCCCAAAGACCTCTTAGAGGGGAATACCCTCACGTCAAGCTCAAGATATGGACATTATCATTTCGTACAAAGAAGGACTTTATCATTATTCCATACGGGTACTAGCTTCCCTTAAATTGTATGTAACGCATATTGCTCTATTTTTGATCTGTATGTTTGAATTCGCAATAAAGCTTGTTGAAAACAAAAAAAAACAAAAAAACATATTAACCCCTAATCCGCAACCCACCCACATTCTGACTACCAAAATTAAAATATTAACCCCTAATCTGCCACCCCCTCCATCAGCAACACTAAATAAACCCATTAACCCCTAAACCGCTGACCCCCACATCTCAATTACTATAAAAATGTATTAACCCCTAAACCACCGACCTCCCATATTGTAACTACTATAATAAACCTATTAACCCCTAAACCGCCAACCCCCACATGGCAACTACTATAATAAACCTATTAACCCCTAAACCACCAGACCCCCACATTGTGACACACTATATTAAACTATTAACCCCTAAACCTAACACCGGCTAACTTTAAATTAAAGTTACAATATAACTACCTTAAAATAAATAAAAACATACCTGTGAAATTAAAAAAACTAAGATTAAACTATAATTAAACCTAACATAACTATTTAAAAAAACTAAAATAAACTAAAAATAAAAAAACCTAAATTACTAAATTAAAAAATCCTAACACTACGAAAAAAAAAAAAAATAACATTACAAAAACAAAAAAACCCTCTAAAATAATAAACTAAATTATCCAAAATAATAAAATTAAACCTAATCTAATACCCATATAAAACAAAAAAGCCACCCTACAAAAAAACAACCCTAATCTAACAATAAACTACCAATAGCCCTTAAAAGGGCCTTTTTTTAGGGCATTGCCCTAGGTTAAACAGCTCTTTTACTTTCACAAATTACAAAGTACCCCCTAACAGTAAAACCCCCCACCCAACCAACCCCCCAAAATAAAAAAAACTAACTATAAAAAAACCTAAGCTACCCATTGCCCCATAAGGGGCATTTGTATGGGCATAGTGCCCTTTAGTGCCCATTAAAAAATAAAAAAAATCCCTAATCTAAAAAAAAACCCCACCAAAAAACAAAAAAAAACCCACCTAACACTAACCCCGAAATAGGTACTAAACATTCCTGAAGTCCAGCGGTGAAGGTCTTCTTCCAGGCGGCTCTATCTTCATCCAGCGTGGGGACATCTTCTTTCTTCATTTGGAGCAAAGGCGGCGCGGAGCGAAGGCGGCGCGGAGCAAAGGCGGCCGCTTAGCAGTAACGGTGGCTGCAGAGCCATTCAGCGTGGAGGATCCTTTTTCATGCGATCGTCGCTGCACACTGAAGATTGAATTCTGTTTTATATTTCGGATACCTTGCATTCCTATTGGCTGAAATGTTCAAATCAGCCAATAGGATGAGAGCTAATCAAATTCTATTGACTGTTCAAATCTATTTTGTTACCTATTTTGTTACATTATTATAACATGTTCTTTTAATTGTTTGAATCCTATAATGTAAGGTTTTTGCTAATATTAATTAATTAATATTAGCTGTTCCAATTGGAAATAACTCTAATGAATCTGAATCCAATATTCATCTGAAACTAATCCATGCATGGATGAAACATTTGAAAAAAAAAATCTGAAAGAATCTTTTGGAACAATATTTTTTTTCCCCATGCACATATCTATTTTGTTTAAAATGTAAAGAACCAATCTTTCAATATTAAAAGAACATACAACTCCTGTATGACTAAAATCCAGCATTTAGTGCATGACTGACTGTCCCTAACATCAGTCATTAGTATTACTATGACAGGATTGGAAAGAGGACAATGGACAAATGAATGGTCAGAGGAGCTAATTAACCAAACAATAAAACTCTTTCCCCCCCATTCCTGGTCTTTTTTTGGTGCCAAATGGCATAAATGAATGTAAGAATCAGTTTCATCAAGCAATCATTCATTTTTCTTCTGTTTCATCCAATAATGTATTTGTATGTTTGTGTATCAAACAACTAGAGGAATCAGCAAAATTCCCGAATGCACATCTCTAAAAATAAAACTCTCTTTTACTGTCTGAGCCAAAAAAAGTGTCTATTTCTATTGCACACACTTTATGCTTTAATATTTGCTTAAATTTATGGTAATCCCAAGCACATAACAAATGCTAGGATTTACCATAACTAAAAATAAACATTAGTTTCTATTATCGTTTTGAAAAAAATTATGTTAAACTCACCCTATCTGTAAAGAAAGTAGATAGCTAACTCATCGCCTCCGCCCCCCCCCCCCTTCCCGGCACAGCACTTTCTTCAGTGAGGTGACATTTCCCCCTCTAGACCAATAGCCGTGCATGTCAACTGACTTCCTAGCATGGCTATTGGTCTAGAGGTGAAAACGTCACCTCATTGGAGAAAGCGCTGGGCCATGGTTATCGGAGGCACTGTGTTTGTGATCTACTTGTCTTACAGATAGGATTAGTTTAGCATAGTTTTTTTAAGATACTATCACATAAACTAATGTTTATTTTTAGTAATGGTAAATCCTAGCGTTTTTTATACTCTTGGATTTACCATCACTTTAATCTATTTTATAAGTTATTGCTCCTTTCTTGCACTTGTTCTTTAGAAAGTATGTAACATATTATTTTCTTATTATAAAACTAACTTTGCCCACAATCTAATATGAATGATTGCAAAGAACTACAACAAAATAATTAGAAGTATTTAAAATGTAAATAGATACAAATACAGAGATTACTGCACACCGAGAGAGCTGTAATGCAGCAGCGATGTCTACTAGGCATCAGATTACAGACAAACATCTGAAGTGTTTCAGAAACAATTATAGAAATGTTGACTCAATTTATGCCTAAGCATAATAGGTCCTCCCTATGCTTGACTGATTATAAGGAGCATCAAGCAGAACTGAAGAACAATGCCTTTGATTCATGTTATAGTTTGCATAAACTAAATCTTCCATTAACATTATATAGTGCATAAATGCTTAATAAATATTCCGAGTAATTATGATGATGTTTTGTTTGTTCTATGATGGCCTCTTTTATTACTCAGTAATAAATACATTATTTCAAACAGATGCATTACATAACATAGAGAGATTGTACTAAATACTCCAACCCAATCAGGTGAATTTATATAAAAATAAAAAAAGATTAATTGCTCTGTAAAGAGTACATATTCTAGATACATACTTTGAAGTTACACAAACCAAAAAAAATCTATTTACCAATAAAACATTGTGGCATCACCTGTTTTTTTTAATTAAAAACAATAGAGCATATACAGTATTATTTAAACTTAAAATTAGAAAAGGGAGGGGAAAGAATGGGAAAGAGAATGACACTACACAATGGTGACCCAATTAATGAATTATGGGATCAGTGTAGGGGTGGTGCTGAATACTGGTAGGGTAAACTGGGCAAATAGTAGTAAAAAACAACTACAAACATGTATACGAAATGGAACACCTCACCATTGATACCACTAGTAATTGTAGTGTATACGTTTCTAACTAGAAAGCACAAGAAATATGTGATGCTGTGCAATGGTGTACACACACTTGTTAGTCACATGGTAAGTCCCTTATACATGGGAACATACTGGGATTAAACACAAACTTTATTAATTATATTTAAAAATGGGAAAACATTAGATAAAACCATATAGTGGAAGAAAAATAAATAGTACCAGAAAGATAATATCAAATAGTGCTATCCTACACAAATGTGCAGAGCATTGAGTAACTGTGTCATCAGAAATGATGTAGGTAAATAATATCAAATTGTACAGCCAGTGATGAATTCACAGTGTATAAACAGCAACCCACAGTAAAATTAGTATTCAATGCTGCTGTATGTGTCAATAGCTGCATGTATAGTATGCCAAAAGCTAAAGTGATCAGCTGTATAATTAGTTGCAATAGTGTATTGATTTACGTACAAGTGATCTCACAAGTATTATCTTGTATTAAATACATTGTGCACAGTTTCACAGCTCATAGAGAAATCCCTGAGTTATTAGCTCAAGTAAAAATATCTGGTAACATGTACTAAATAATCTTAGGCATAGATATTTGCGTAATTGAGATTGAGTGATAAATATATAATACCACTTATTTAGTGTAATACAACTATGAATTCCCTACACTTGAACAAACGGACCGCTAAATTGAAACGCCATTGGCGATAGTAACACGAGTAAATAGTGTTTAGCAGGCCGATTGGATACCAATATCTAAAGTGTTGGATAGATTCCCACAGTTAGTAGGTGCTATATATATATATATATAAGTTTAAAGGGACATTCCAGTGAAAATATAAATGCACATAGAATTATTGCAAAAAAAACTGGCAAAAATGCTTCTATTAAGAGTTATCACTGTTTCAGTGTTAACATTTTTCTCTGCATGGGCATGTTAAGTATAGCTAGATATTTTCACTGCACCCACCTTTTAAATAATGCAGCTGCTCAGATAATCAGTGGGGCTTGTATCATGTCAGCAATTAACAAATTGAGTCATTACCAGATGGTACAAGCACCATAGGCTCTCCGAACAAGTTTTGTGTTGAAAATGCTGATGCACGGTGCATACTTAAATACACGTTTGAAACAGCTATAGTTTTTATTAGAATTCTTTTTGATAATGCATGTATATTACAAACTTGCTTCTGTTCAATACTGAAATGCACCCATGTGGTTTCCAATTTTGGCTGGAATATCCCTTTAAGTCCACTATTTTTTTTAAAAAAAAACGAGGATCCCATAGCTCCTCGTGCTAGCTCCCTGATATCTTTCTCGAATGAACGCTTTATCAACGACAAATTATAAAACTTATATCTGTCAATAATTAATAAAGTTATTTTACCCTGAAAATGCAGAAGTCCTGAGACTGGTGATATTCATTAGTATAACACAATACAGAACTGTTCCTTCAATGCATTTGAATTTATCATATCAGGATTGTGAACAGACTGTTTAGGTTTTGCAGTAGGAGAATGGGTGATTGTAGTAAAGGCTAAGGGGTCAATGTATTAAATCCCGGGAGGAAATGATTCACTATAGAGAATCATGTCCACCCTGCATTGCTAAATGCCGACAGCATACGCTATCCGCATTTAACATTGCACAAGCATTTCTTGTGAAATGCTTGTGCAATGCAGCCCCCTGCATATTCGCGAACAATCGGTCGCTAGCAAGGGGTGTCAATCATCCTGATCGAACCTAAAAGGTGGCAAACAAGTTAAGGAGCAGCGTGCATTTCCGGCGATCCGTATACTACGGGGGTAAAAAGCAGCATCCTATACTTATTAAAACTACCCCTAAGCATCATAATCATTACTATAGCATCCCGACCATAAAATGTACTATTTCAATTATGTTTTTTAAGACAGCAAATGTCCTATTTTGAACAAGGAACTTAGTAAATTGAGACAAGGGATTTAAATAAGACAGGATTTTTAGAAAAAAAAGTGTTGACCACCGCCCATACTTGATATTTAGTTTTGTTGCCCCCTTTAATAGCACACCAATGTTTAAGGTGTAGGACCACTCTTGGCAGACAGAGGAAAAGAGGTAGAAGGTCAGCTAAGGGGAAATGTAGGCAGACTCTTAAGGCAAGTACAACACACGTAAATAAAATATTTCTACATTAATGAAAAATCACTGCTATTTGGTAGGTGACGGGATAGCTGAAAAGAACGTGAAAATACTAAATCCCTTAACCATGGGGCATTAGAGATACAAATTTGGACCATTATGATTTTAAATGTTATAGAATTATTCTTACTATAAACATGGGATAGCATATTGAGAACTTCCAAACAAAAAACATTTCACTAGAGTTTGTTAGGGTCCAGGATCACACACCAGCTATTACAGATCATCTAGAGCATCCTGTAACTCTGCTGTTTTCTCTGAAGTTTCCCTGCAATCTTTGTTGTAAAATGTAAAGTAACAAAGGGACAGAGCTGAACAAGTATCAAAGACATTTAACAAGATAATCTGTACACTCATCATGAATCATTTATAAAAAGATCATGTCATTTTTGCTTAAAGTATAGAAATTAAAAAGAGAAATATACTTTACCATATCAATAATGGTTTTGCTTGTTTTCTTCTTAATATAAATAAAATCATTCTGGGGCAGAACCAGTCATCAGTCTTAGAAAATACGGATCCTAGGGTGAAACGGTCTGACCTGTGGCCCTCCCAATTGCTCACCAGATGAACATGCCACTATGGATCACTTTGAGACACTACTGCGGTATATTTAAAACATACCTTCCTCTTTAAAGAGTGCATTCAAACAAAATACACATGTGATCACCAGAGCACAAAGATTAAGCATCAATAGACTGAGTAGAGTAACATTGTCCAATCATGTCGTCAATTATCAAAACTTAGAGGGGACCTGAAGAGACAGTTATTCCACCAAAACCTCCACAATACACTCCCCTCCCCCTATGGTGATCAAATCTAATTCCTAGGTGAGTTCCTAAAAATCTAACTAACTTAAATTGGGCAATTAAATGTAATATTTGTTTAAACTTTATCAGTGGCTGTGTTGCCAGAATATCTTGCATTATAAATGTTTATAGAGGGACATTGACATAAGTAGCAACTGTAGGTAGTATTTCGGGTTGACAATCAGCAACAATAATTAATAAAGAACAGACATGGTACAGAACAGCTATTGTGGTCTATTCAGATGTATTGGTCAAATTTACTTGCAAATGCCTGATGTCATATTCACTTACCTGTGTGTGCCCAGGGTAGATACCATGGACAGGTTACATTCACATAGGTCCCAGGAACACCATCCGGCCAGCAGGCATAATCATCAAAGGTTCTATTACAAAACCTGCCTGCGGGAACATAAGGAACCACAAATAAGCTACATCTCAAGCTAATCAAGAAATATTAAAAACAGCTGCACAACTGATTTGAAGAACAACACATTATACTTAGATTGTCCTAATATGCAGCAAATATTAATTTGTAATCTTTTCATATAAATTGTGTTTACTGGTATTTATGTTTACTGTCTGGCCTCCGAAATTTTGTTAAATACTATAACAAAAATAAAGTATTTACAAGAAGAATACATGCAAAGTATCACAATTAGGAGAAAAGAGAATGAGAAGATGTGAATAGGGAAAGATCAAAAGATAGGGATGAAAAAAATCAATGTGGAAGCGATATTGGGGGGGGGGGCAACATAAAATTAGGGGAGACAGAAGACCAGCAAATGATTAATTCTAGTCATATGGATTTGGATGACTGCAGGAAAAAAAAAATAATAATAATTTTGATGATTCTTAGAATAAATTTAAAAATGCAAAAAGAGTGGGTTCTGTAATGAATAAACAAATACTCTAAAGGCAGAAAATACTTGAAATGTACAATTTACAATAGTAATCCAGCACTGCTCTTCCCAGTTGATTGATTTATGTCAGACAATTCTGACCAGATTAAAAAAAAAAGTTTGTTGTGCTGCTGTTAGCTTGTAGCAATAACACTAGATACTACTTTTACTCTGTGTAAGTTGCTATTAAGCTGCTTCCTGCTGCCCTGAAGATTGTCCCAAAAAGAAATAGCAGACAAACATTTTTTTCCAAAAGACCCCATAGGATAAAAAAATACTTTTACATTTGGTAATGAACAATTTGGGCTGATTTATCATTGTCTATCCAACATGATACGCTGTAGCGTATTATGTCCGACAGACATCGCTGAATGCCGACAGCATGCGCTGTCAGCAGTTAACATTGCACTGAACTGCTTGTGCAATGCCGCCCCCTAGCAGGGGGTGTCAATCAACCCGATCATATAGGATCGGATGGATTGATGTCCGCAGCCTCAGAGGCAGCGGACCAGTTAAGGAGCAGCGATCTTATAACCGCTGCTTCTTAATTCCTGTTTCCGGAGAGCCTGAAGGCTCACGTGGAAACATGGATATCAGGGGCCAATCGGCACTTGATAAATCGGCCCCTTTGTCTAAAACCATTTTATAATCTGTGCACATGTCTAATAGACATAATGTATTTCCAGAAGAAAGACCTGGATTGTACACAGTTCAAACGCTTTCACTAATACGTTGAGTGCTTGTTTAACAGGCTCCCCCAATGAGCCAGAACGTTCATAGGACAAAAAGGAACAGTACTCCAATATTTCTTAATCTGGAGCTTTATTAGCCCATATGTGCAATGTTTTGGGGCTCCTGACCCTTTTTCAAGCTAACAAAAGTGAGTAACAAACCACAATATAAACTCAAACCAATACAATTCTGGCCAATCCCGACCACTTCTTGGGAAGAGCTAATTACATAGTCACTATATATTTTTTTATTATTAACTCTTAACCTCCCATTGCACCTAAAATAAAAATTAGAAAGAGGGGACAAATCACACTGCCATAATAATGCATTGCTAATTTTGTACACATTTTGCCAACCTAAAGAAAATTAACATATCACAAGAATATCAAATATACTAATTTATTAACAGAATAAAAAACATTATTAAAAAAGGATTAGGATCAAATTTTTGATTGAGCTCTTTGGGGTACATACTTTTGCAATCTTTGTTATTAACATCTATGATTGAAGGCAGATAGTGCTGTAGACTAATGTACAACATGAGGCTTTCAAGTAGTCCTTTGGATTTGGCTGCTCAATGGGCAAGAAGGCAGCTGCTCACAGACTCCAGGTCTTTTCAGAGCTGGATTCCTTCTTGTGAAAGTACAACACACTGTTATATATCTTAGGTTACAATATTATTTATTTCTATCCCAGCAGTAACCTCAAATGTGTTATATATATTTATGTAACAAGTTATTTTGATTAATGGAATTATGAATATTAATAATCAATCATAAAATTATCGTCAGCAATATCTCCAATTAATATAGTGGAATTTGTCAATACACTCTAGTGAAACCTTATATATTCTCTGTAGTGTATTCTAAAATCCTATTGAGATATCTAGAAATTATGATAATAAAATGATTATAAACATTAATATTTAATCTCAAATTAAATTTATTCCTAAATTCTAACCAGTTAATATCTATAAACACCTTGATTATATTTATGTAGTAACTAAATATCACCTATGACGAGATATATATATCAATTTGTCAATACAATATTAAATTATAAAGCAGGCTATATAAATATTTAGAGTAATTACTATTTAATAGAAATGGTCTGTTATCCCATGTATGGACACAATATTTCTATAAATTAACCTTAAATCAAAATGAATCATTTAACAAATATCCCACATACATTTTACAAGAACAATTTTTTATTTAGCCAGAAATATTAAACAATTCAATATATAGCTTATTTAACAATGTTATATCCAAATCTCACAGTAAAATCTTATTTTAACTCCTACAAATCTAATGAAATTTCCAGGTAGTACAATTCACTATCTTACCAAAAATAGTCGTATAATACTTTAAATGATCAACCAGAAATATTTACACAAATTTATCAGCTCAACATATACCACTTAATATAGCATTAAATAGTTCCAACTTAGCCACAATTGTAAATGCAATTTCTAAAATATAGAACTCAAATTAACTGATGACTTCAAAATACAAAAATCCTTCCCTCTTAATAGTATACTGCTTAATGCTAGATATGATTAGACTACACAGGTTTGTGAAAAAATTAATTCTAACTTATAAATTACACCTTTAAATACAGCTTCAATTAAACTATGGCTATAAAGAATATATTTGCTATAAACCTTTAAAAGTATTAGACCGTGATACTATACCAGATACTAATAAGAGAGCTCAAGATCCCAGATTTTTCTTATGGTCATACATAAAGGTATCACTTATTTTGCAAGGGTACAGGTCACAAAGTATCTCTCTTGTCCAAAGACAGTGTTCCAGCCAAGAGTCAGAGAAAATAGCCCAAACGGTATGTATCTCTCTTTTTACAAAGTGAGTCAGTCCCCTCTTGCATAGAGTGAAAGCCTATATCAGTGATAGACTCCTCCTTCATGTTCTAATCATTCCTTATAGAAAATGGATACGCCATTTGAGCCGGAGCTCACATTTCATAGATTACTGGGAATTGCCATTTGGTTATCCCCATGATTGAATTTTTTTGGCTGCACAATAGGCAACTGAATGTAGTTTCATTAGTAAATACTACAGAAAAATATATTTTCTTATATATTTTTAAAGCGTTCATTTAATACACTTATATTTTCTAGCTCAATAAACTATTTAGTCAATTTGATATAATGTTATTTAATTTGACTGAGCATGTGTATTTCAATACCAAACATGTGGTATTCTGAGATCTCTAAAATATATCCTATATAATAAAAGGCCAAGTGTGTTTGTCTGAAGCTGTCACGCGCAGTAGAGATTGCGGGCAAGGACAAACACACCTGGCCTTAGAGTCCCTACCTGAACAGCCGGTGCGGGCGGAAGTGGGCGTGGCCGGGTATAAGCGGTGTGGCGGTGGGCATGGTGGAGGCGTGGCCGGGTGTAGTTGTGCACACGAGAGGGATAGAGGGGAGAGAGATAGAAAGAGAAGGGGAGAGAGTTAGAAAGAGAGGGGGAGAGAACAAAATAGATGATAAAGAGCAAGAGAGGAGGGAGAGAGAGCAAAATAGAGGGGAAAGAGCAAAAGAGATGGGAATGAGCAAAATAGAGGGAAGAGAGAGAGAGCAAAAGAGAGGGGGAGAGAGAGCAAACGATAGGGATGGAGAGAGAGAGCAAAAGAGAGGTGGGAGAGAGTGCAAAAGAGAGAGGGGAGAGACAGTGCAAAAGAGAGGGGGGAGAGAGAGAGGGGGAGAGAGAGGGGAGAGAGAGAGAGTGCAAAAGAGAGGGGAGAGAGAGAGTGTGCAAAAGAGAGGGGGAGAGAGAGCGCAAAAGAAAGGTGGGAGAGAGAGCGCAAAAGAGAGGGTTAGAAAGAGCAAAAGAGAGGGATGGGGAGAGAGACAGAGCAAAAGAGAGGAGGGAGAGAGAGCGCAAAAGAGAGGGAGAAGAGAGAGATGGCAAATGAGAGAGGGAGAGAGCACAAAAGAGAGTACGGAGAGAGAGTGCAAAAGAGAGGGGGAGAGTGAGAGCACAAAAGAGAAGGGGAGAGAGAGCACATAAGAGAGGGGGAGAGAGTGCAAAAGAGAGGGGGAGAGAGAGAGAGAGAGAGAGCGCAAAAGAGAAGGGGAGAGAGAGTGCAAAAAAGAGGGGGAAGAGAGAGAGCACAAAAGAGAGGGGGAGAGAGCACAAAAGAGAAAGGGAAAGAGAGAGGGCAAAAGAGAGGGGGTAGAGAGCGCAAAAGAGAGAGGGGAGAGAGAGAGCACAAAAGAGAGGGGGTGAGAGAGCGCAAAAGAGAGGAGGGAGAGAGCGCAAAAAAGAGGGGGAGAGAGAGCAAAAGAGAGGGGGGATTGAGAGCACAAAAGAGAAGGGAGAGAGAGTGCAAAAGAGAGGGGGAGAGAGCGCAAAAGAGAGAGGGGAGAGAGAGAGAGCGCAAAAGAGAGGGGGAGAGAGAGCGCAAAAGAGAGGGGGAGACAGTGAAAAAGAGAGGGGGAGAGAGAGCAAAAGAGAGAGGAGAGAGAGAGAGCAAAAGAGAGGGGAGAGAGAGTGAGTGAAAAAAAAGATGGGGGAAGAGAGCAAAAGAGAGGGGGGAGAGAAAGCAAAAGAGAGGGGGAGAGAGGGAGCAAAAAGAGAGGGTAAAGAGCAAAAGAGAGGGGAGAGAGAGCAAAAGAGAGGGGATAGAGAGAGCTAAAGAGAGAGGGTAGAGAGAGCAAAAGAGAGGTGGAGCGAGAGAGAGCGCAAAAGAGAGGGGGAGAGAGCACAAAATAGGGGGGGGAGAGCGCAAAAGAGAGGGGGGAGAGAGAGAGCAAAAGAGAGGGGGAGGGAGAGAGCGCAAGGGGTGGGAACGCTGTATATATTTATTTATATATATATATAATTATATTATATTATTATTTAATTTAATTGGAATATATTGTATATCTGCAAATATACCAGTCATATTTAGAACCTCCTTGGTTTATCAGATGTTTATAACGAACTGCAATTAATTCTGAAATAATTTGTTAAACATCTTAAATATCAATACAGATATGTATTTATTTCACTTCATATTTAAATGCATTGTGCAACATGGTTGAGACATGAGATATCCCTCAGAATCCACATATATATATACAGTATATTTATATATTACTGAGGTACAAATGACATATTTGTACATTTATAATATAGGTTATTTAAAATCCCAATTTATTTTCACATGCCTGTAAGTGTCTATTCTAGAAATTATATTGTGTATTGAAACATGAAAAGGGATTTATTTGTCCCACCATTTGCCTGTGTTTTAAATCAATTACCCTACTGAGATTTTGCTAGTTTCAAAGGTTGGTTTAGACTGAATGTCTGCTGTCCTCACAGGGGGTCTAGTGATTTAATAGGAAATACATCTCTTAAACAGTGGTTCAAAGGTCCCTTTGTAGTTTAAGACACCCTGTCTGTGAGGTGTATCTTACTCAGTAAGGCAATCTGAAATGTATGCTAAATCAGTGTTTGTGTCAATTTCTGACATCAGAACTGTAGATACAAATGAAAGTATCTAGCAATGGTCAAAGCATATCCAAGTTTAATATTTATTATATAAATTAATTATTTTATCTTATAATGTATAGGTACATGTGTATATACATATATTATCTAATGTTACTCAGCAATACCCTGACAAAACTAAGAGCTGGATTTGCACATATCTTGGTGTACACAGGTCTACCTTCAAGAGATGTGAACTCCATTTCTAGTCTAGGAATGGAAAACATTGGCAGATTTTTTTGTTGGCATACAATGCTGCCCCTTGGCTATTGTCATTATGCTTGTCGCTAGTACTGTACTGCCAGTGAGAGACATTTAAAAAAAAAAATCATAATTGATAATATGGGTATGCATTGTAAAAAAATTCTCCACTCCTGGAAATGTACTACTGATACTACCAGAAACATGCACCAGACTCTGTTGGCGCTCTACAAATAACTTATAATATTAAGAACAACAGCAGCAGGACATACAAACAAGTACCAAGTATTAAAATCTGCAGTATGGGGTGGCACTTAAAGTTGCCTAAAACAAAACATGAATTGTTTATTGTGTATGTAAAAACAAATTGGCTCAAATCTGTTGTTTCTGCTTCAACCAATACTGTTAAAGGGACTTGAAATCCAAAGAATTATTTCATGATTTAGACAGAGCATAACATTTTCAACAACAAGGAGCAGCAATGCAGTACTGATAGCTAGCTGAACACATCTGGTAAGCCAGCGATGAGATATATATATATATATACATACATACATACACAGTATACAACAGAAATGAGTACACCACAGTGCAATATCACTTAAATGTCAAATGATTCAAAATTGTATAACCTAACAGTAACTGCATTACATCTAAGTTTTACAGTAGGGTGTTTGCTCTTATGTAAAATTAAAAACTAACGCCTAGAATTAGAGTTTTGCGGCCAAAGGGGTGCGTTAGCTACGCGTCTTTTTTTTCTAGCGCTGGAGACTGGGAGTCATTTTGTCAGCTAGTATTTTGGTATATCCCAGGCATTCATGGTGCCATCTATAAATGTCATCTCCCCAACACCTTTTTCAGTCATGCAGCCCCATATTGTCACACTCCCACCTCCATGATTCATTGTTGGGACTATGCATTAACTGTAATAATCCTGACCAGGCTGCACCCCATCTGAGCCAAAAAATTGTATCTTGTTCTTGACCATCTTACCAAATAGTGTGCTCTCAGTATTCATTAGGCTTTTCATGTTGTTTAGCAAAGTTTAATTTTGCAGTTTTGTGCCTAAGAGCAAGCAAGCGTTTTTTCCTTGGATGATGTCCATAGAAGTTGACATTATGCAATGTCCTTAGCACTGTCTGAGCTGTCACAGAAACTCCAATTTCTATCGATAATCCCTGAGCCAAAGCTGAAGCACTTGCCTGTTGCCTGTTTTCAGAGCTAGATTGTGCAAGTACCGCACTGTCCATGGCGTCATTTTCGGAGGACAGCCACTGTGGCTCTGATTTTTGGCACTGTGTATCGATCTATACCTCCTGATTACTGCTGCCACTGTCACGCCGCTCCCCTCTGCTCTACTGTGGCCGATGCCGTGGATGCCGACGCTCCTCCGGGTTGCTAGGGATGCGGAGGTGTTACTGCAGCACAGCGGTGACGCCATCACGGCCCGACTTGCTTGCCGATCTTTGCACCTGGATACCTCTTTGGCACCAACCTGGGTCTTCCTATTATACTTACACTGCCCAAGTACAGTTGTTACTGTGTGTGCTCCTGGGTGCTATTCTCTGTAGGTGCTGGATTGTTAATGTTACTGAACTCTGCTTGTCTGACTACTCTGTTTGCTTAACCCCTAAAACACTGGATTGCCATAACGTTACTGAACTCTACTGGCCTGACTACTCTGCTTGCTTAACCCCTAAAGTACTGGATTGCCATAAAGTTACTAAACTCTGCCTGCCTGACTACTCTGCTTGCTTAACCCCTAACGCACTGGATTGCCATAACATTACTGAACTCTTACTGTCTGACCACTCTGCCTGCTTATCACACTATTGGTTTATCCCTGAACTGTTTTATTACTGGTTTTCCTTTGTTCCTGATTCCTGCCTGTTTCCGGTCCTTCTATTGGTTTATCCTTGAACTGCCATTCCACAGGATTTCCTTCCTGTTACCGCTAAAGACTACCCTGCCTACTGTGAGTACTGCTTACCTCATTTTGCAAACTTTCTCTGCTCTGGGATATTTCCTATCATTTCAGCTTGACGCCGGGATAAGAAGAATACTGACCTAGTTTGGTATGATAGTGGAATATCCCACAAGCATTAGAGCAACTGTGTTTTGACTGATTTTTAGTTGGTCACCAATCTTCCTGTATCTTTTTCCATCTTTGTGAAGTCTCACAATCAGATTTTTCAATTCCTCTGGAAATTCTTTTCCATGTGGAGACATGATGCAGACTTGCAGATAGACATAGCCTATTGGTCCAAAAATTAGACTGTTCTGGTAACTATGCTCATGTAATTAGGCTAATTGGAAATCATAGGTGTTCTCAATTTTGTTTCAGTTATCTAACTTGTGTGTTAGTGACCACAGGTGTATTTACTTTTGTGGTATTCAGTTTATACTTTGGGGCTGTATTTTCAACATAATCTTTCTAAAGTATTTGTTTTTGATTGTTTATAATAAAAAATACTCTACTTGTCCACTTAGAAATAAAACAATTATTGAGAAGTGATACAATTTTGAATAATTTGATATTCAAGTGATATTGCCAAGGGGTGTACTCACTTCCTTCTGTTGTGTACAATATATATATATATATATATATATATATATATATATATATATATATATATATATATATATATATATATATATATATATATATATATATATATATATATATATACTGTATATATATATATATATATATATATACTGTATGTATATATATATATATATATATATATATATATATATATATATATATATATATATACATACAGATGGCCCTCGTTTTACAACGATTCAGTTTACACCGTTTCAGAATAACAAGCTTTTTTTCCAGTCATGTGACTGCTATTGAAAAGCATTGAGAAGCAGTGCATTTATTAAAACAGCCAGTAGGTGGAGCTGTCCTCTTGTGTTGCAGCAAAGCCAAGCAAGCTGAAATTAATCAGTTTATCCAGACCTGAGCTATCGAGCATATTTCAAAGGAACAAGATCTTCCTGTCTATAAATCAGTCCAGATTGGAATGCATAGAAAGAACTGTTTGCAGAAAAATGAAAGTGAAGTTTGTGTTGTGTGATTATTTTATTAGGTTTATAATGCTGTTTAGAAAATGTTTTTGTTCATTTAACTTAGTATATTATATATTCTGTGTTGTGTGATTATTTTATTAGGTTTATAATGCTGTTTAGCATTTAAAGTCTTAATTTCAAAGCTTTTTAAAATAATGTAATAGGTGTTAATTATGACAATTTTGAGAGGGGCCTGGAACCTATCTCCCTCACTTCCTATTGACTTACATTATAAACTGGGTTTCAATTTAAAACGGTTTCGATTTACAACCATTCCTTCTGGAACCTAACCCCGGCGTAAACTGAGGGCTACCTGTATATATATATATATATATATATATATATATATATATATATATATATATATATATACCTCCACCAATCAGCAGCTAGCTGACAATAGTTCATTGCTGCTCCAGAGGCTACCTAGGTATGCTTTTCAACAAAGGAGAGCCAAAGAAGGAAGCAAACTAGATAATAGAAGTAAACTAGAAAGTAAGCAGGGCACACTGCGGCAAGCTTAAGAACAATGGTCATTGACCACGTACCACCGTTGAACAGACAAACTAAACTGTTACAGATTGCTTCTTGGATCTATCGTCTGGACACTGTCTCTCCTAGGGGATTGAATGTACAACTTGACTATAACGTATTTCTATAGCTGGATTTGGCTATGATTGGACGATCTAGGTCTTTTTCTGGTTATGTGACTTCATTTAGTCTAATGTTGGAACACTATTTTTCCTGATTGATTATCCTATTGTGAGACTCCCAAAGGATAACAAATTGTAAACCCGCTATGAGTGTGTTGTTCACAACTTGAGTTTCTACCATATTACATGGATCACGAAGAGGGAACTGGGGCTGTTTTATTATAGATATCTCTGCATGAGGCCACTATAATACATGTAATACTTCCAGATAATAGGGGGAATTATGTTTTCATCTTGTTAATTGTCTGAAATATTAGTGATGTTATACATTTGATATACTCCCAAATTCAATATATACAGCCTACATCATTTTCTAACTACATTAGTGGTTTACTTAGCCATTTTTAAATTCCATTAGTTTAAATTTGTATTTTCTTTTCACATTTCGAGAGAGGCACCTGCCTTTCTAACTAGCTTCCGTGTTTGCCAGCTGATTGCGGTGTTGCGTGCGCACTGATGTTAGCCGATGATGATGAGGTATTTTACCAGTCCCAGAAGACGTGACTATGATAATTAGCCACGTTGTTGCTTTGCTTTTCCTTTCAGGTTCGGCTATAGTGACGCAACTGCTCCACATTGGTTAGTGATACCGGAAGTTAGGGGCATGCTAGGGGTTTATTGAGAAAGGTACCAGGAGGGTACCAAAACGTTTGGGGGTATTTGTGTTTTTTGGATGCATTGGATGCATTGTTAAACCTGTGAATAAAAGGACTTTTTTCTTCTAAGACTGGTGAGTGCAGCATTTGTTTTTTCTCTATCTGGAGTTAAACTGGACATGGTATATATATATATATATATATATATATATATATATATATATATATATATATATATATATATATATATATATATATATATATATATATATATACATCCACCAATCAGCAGCTATCTCACAATAGTTCATTGCTGCCAGAGGCTACCTAGGTATGCTTTTCAACAAAGGAGAGCCAAACAAGGAAGCAAACTAGATAATAGAAGTAAACTAGAAAGTAATTTAAAATAGTATGCTCTATCTGAATCAGGAAATAAAAATTTTGAGTTTCATGTCCTTTTAAGTACATCCATATCAAACGTTTCAGTCTATTCTGGTTACAGATATGTAGACTGAATCATAATGAAAAATACAATAAAATATGCTGCATTCTGACATTCATCATCAACTGGGAATATGTTTGAACTCTCCAAGCTTGTAAAACCTAAACTTTACAATGAAACAAACTTTATGCATTGATTTTTTTTGAGAATTTTTTGATAGACTCATACCTGAAAGACAAATCTTACATAATAATTAGACATGTGCCATTCGCTTCGGATTGATTCGGAAATTCGGAAAATTCGGAGATTCAGATCATTTCGAATTTCCGAATTAAAATACTTCCGAATCTACCAAATGAATCCGAATTAGCTGCCATATCTACCGAATAAATCCGAATTAGCTCGGTAAATTCTGCATTCCCCCATAGGAAACAATGGGGCAGTTTCGGCTGAAAAAAAAGCAGCGTTCAGCTCTTAACGCAGCCCCATTGTTTCCTATGGGGAAACACTAAGTCTAAACCTAACACCCTAACATGAACCCCGAGTCTAAACACCCATAATCTAACACTTATTAACCCCTAATCTGCCGCCCCTGCTATCGCTGACACCTAGATTATACCTATGTACCCCTAATCTGCTGCCTCTAACATCGCCGACACCTACATAATATTTATTAACCCCTAATCTGCCTCCCCAATGTTGCCGCAACCTAACTACATTTATTAACCCCTAATCTGCCGACCAGACCTCGCCGCTACTATAATAAATGTATTAACCCCTAAACCGCCACACTCCCGCCTTGAAAACCCTATAATAAATTTGATTAACTCCTAATCTGCCCCCCCAATGTCGCCGCAACCTAACTACAAGCAATAAACCCCTAATCTGTCGACCGGACACCGCCGCAAACTACATTATAGCTATGAACCCCTAATATGTTGTCCCTAACATCGCTGACCCCTATATTATATTTATTAACCCCTAATCTGCCCCCCCCAACGTTGCCGCAACCTAACTGCAAGTATTAACCCCTAATCTGCCGACCGGACATTGCTGCCACTATAATAAATGTATTAACCCCTAAACTGCCGCACTCCCGCCTCGCAAACACTATAATAAATTTCATTAACCCCTAATCTGCCCCCCCCCCAACGTCGCCGCAACCTAACTACAAGTATTAACCCCTAATCTGCCAGCCGGACATCGCCGCCACGATTAATAAATGTATTAACCAATAAACCGCCACAGTCCCGCCTCGCAAACACTATAATAAATTTTATTAACCCCTAATCTGCCCTCCCTAACATCGCCGCCACCTACCTACAATTATTAACCCCTAATCTCCCGCCCCCAACGTTGCCGCTACTATAATAAAGTTATTAACCCCTAAACCTAAGTCTAACCCTTACCCTAACCCTAACACCCCCCTAACTTAAATATAATTTAAATAAAACGAAATAAATTTACTATAATTAAATAAATTAATCCTATTTAAAACTAAATACTTACCTGTAAAATAAACCCTAATATAGCTACAATATAACTAATAGTTACATTGTAGCTATTTTAGGATTTATATTTATTTTACAGGCAATTTTGTATTTATTTTAACTAGGTACAAAAGTTATTAAATAGTTAATCACTATTTAATAAATACTTAGCTAAAATAAATACAAATTTACCTGTAAAATAAATCCTAACCTAAGTTACTATTACACCTAACACTACACTATCATTAAATTAATTAAATAAATTAATCCTATTTAAAACTAAATACTTACCTGTAAAATAAACCCTAATATAGCTACAATATAACTAATAGTTACATTGTAGCTATTTTAGGATTTATGCTTACTTTACAGGCAACTTTGTATTTATTTTAACTAGGTACACTAGTTATTAAATAGTTATTTACTATTTAATAGCTACCTAGTTAAAAAAATTACATGTAAATCCTAACCTAAGTTACAATTAAACCTAACACTACACTATCATTAAATAAATTAAATAAATTAACTACAAGTACCTACAATTAAATACAATTAAATAAACTAAACTAAAGTACAAAAACAAACAAACACTAAATTACAAAAAATAAAAAAATATTACAAGAATTTTAAACTAACTACACCTAATCTAAGCCCCCTAATAAAATAACAAAGCCCCCCAAAATAAAAATATGCCCTACCCTATACTAAATTACAAAAGTTAACAGCTCTATTACCTTACCAGCCCTTAAAAGGGCCTTTTGCGGGGCATGCCCCAAAGAAAACAGCTCTTTTGCCTGTAAAAAAAAACACAATACCACCCCCCAACATTAAAACCCACCACCCACATACCCCTACTCTAACCAAAACCCCCCTTAAATAAACCTAACACTAAGCCCCTGAAGATCTCCCTACCTTGAGTCGTGTTCACCCAGCCGGGCCGAAGTCTTCATCCGATGGGGCAGAAGAGGACATCCAGACCAGCAGAAGTCTTCATCCAAGCGGGGCAAGAAGAGGTCTTCCATCCATCAGAAGTCTTCATCCAGGCGGCATCTTCTATCTTCATCCATCCGGAGCAGAGCAGCAGCATCCTGAAGACATCCGACGCGGAGCATCCTCTTCTTTCTTGATCCAACGACTGAATGACGGTACCTTTAAGTGACGTCATCCAAGATGGCGTCCCTTGAATTCCGATTGGCTGATAGGATTCTATCAGCCAATCGGAATTAAGGTAGGAAAAATCTGATTGGCTGATTCAATCAGCCAATCAGATTGAAGTTCAATCGGATTGGCTGATCCAATCAGCCAATCAGATTGACCTCGCATTCTATTGGCTGATCGGAACAGCCAATAGAATGCGAGGTCAATCTGATTGGCTGATTGGATCAGCCAATCCGATTGAACTTCAATCTGATTGGCTGATTGAATCAGCCAATCAGATTTTTCCTACCTTAATTCCGATTGGCTGATAGAATCCTATCAGCCAATCGGAATTCAAGGGATGCCATCTGGGATGACGTCACTTAAAGGTACCGTCATTTAGTCGTCAGATCAAGAAAGAAGAGGATGCTCTGCGTCGGATGTCTTCAAGATGCTGCCGCTCCGCTCCGGATGGATGAAGATAGAAGATGCCGCCTGATGGAGACTTCTGATGGATGGAAGACCTCTTCTTGCCCCACTTGGATGAAGACTTCTGCCGGTCTGGATGACCTCTTCTGCCCCATTGGATGAAGACTTCAGCCCAGCTGGGTGAACACGACTCAAGGTAGGGAGATCTTCAGGGGCTTAGTGTTAGGTTTATTTAAGGGGGGTTTGGGATAGAGTAGGGGTATGTGGGTGGTGGGTTGTAATGTTGGGGGGTGGTATTGTGTTTTTTTTTACAGGCAAAAGAGCTGTTTTCTTTGGGGCATGCACCGCAAAAGGCCCTTTTAAGGGCTGGTAAGGTAATAGAGCTGTTAACTTTTGTAATTTAGTATAGGGTAGGGCATTTTTTTTATTTTGGGGGGTTTTGTTATTTTATTAGGGGGCTTAGATTAGGTGTAATTAGTTTAAAATTCTTGTAATATTTTTTTATTTTTTGTAATTTAGTGTTTGGTTTTTTTTGTACTTTAGTTTAGTTTATTTAATTGTATTTAATTGTAGGTACTTGTAGTTAATTTATTTAATTTATTTAATGATAGTGTAGTGTTAGGTTTAATTGTAACTTAGGTTAGGATTTATTTTACAGGTAATTTTTTAATTATTTTAACTAGGTAGCTATTAAATAGTAAATAACTATTTAATAACTATTTTAGTGTACCTAGTTAAAATAAATACAAAGTTGCCTGTAAAATAAATATAAATCCTAAAATAGCTACAATGTAACTATTAGTTATATTTTAGCTATATTAGGGTTTATTTTACAGGTAAGTATTTAGTTTTAAATAGGATTAATTTATTTAATTAATTTAATGATAGTGTAGTGTTAGGTGTAATTGTAACTTAGGTTAGGATTTATTTGTATTTATTTTAGCTAGGTAGTTATTAAATAGTTATTAACTATTTAATAACTATTGTACCTAGTTAAAATAAATACAAAGTTGCCTGTAAAATAAATATAAATCCTAAAATAGCTACAATGTAACTATTAGTTATATTGTAGCTATATTAGGGTTTATTTAACAGGTAAGTATTTAGTTTTAAATAGGATTAATTTATTTAATTATAGTAAATTTATTTCGTTTTATTTAAATTATATTTAAGTTAGGGGGTGTTAGGGTTAGGGTTAGACTTAGGTTTAGGGGTTAATAACTTTATTATAGTAGCGGCGACGTTGGGGGCGGGAGATTAGGGGTTAATAATTGTAGGTAGATGGCGGCAATGTTAGGGAGGGCAGATTAGGGGTTAATAAAACTTATTATAGTGTTTGCGAGGCGGGAGTGCGGCGGTTTAGGGGTTAATAAATTTATTAATCGTGGCAGCGATTTCCGGTTGGCAGATTAGGGGTTAATACTTTTAGTTAGGTTGCGGCGACGTTGGGGGGGCAGATTAGGGGTTAATGAAATTTATTATAGTGTTTGCGAGGTGGGAGTGCGGCGGTTTTTGGGGTTAATACATTTATTATAGTGGCGGTGATGTCCGGTCGGCAGATTAGGGGTTAATACTTATAGTTAGGTTGCGGCGACGTTGGGGGGGCAGATTAGGGGTTAATAACTATAATGTAGGTTTCAGCGATGTTAGGGACAGCAGATTAGGGGTTCATAGCTATAATGTAGGTGACGGCGGTGTCCGGTCAGCAGATTAGGGGTTAAATAATTTTATGATAGTGTTTGCGATGTGGGGGGGCCTCGGTTTAGTGGTTCATAGGTAGTTTATGGGTGTTAGTGTACTTTGTAGCACTGTAGTTAAGAGCTTTATATACCGGTGTTAGCCCATAAAGCTCTTAACTACTGACTTTATTCTGTAGATTCAGATGGCCGTGTATTACACTAGTATTGTACAGTATATTAGGTTTTAGTTTATATCACTCTGCTATGGGTTACAACTAATATACAGTACATAATACTAGTCTAATACACAGCATATCCCACCTAACACATACCGAAATTCAGAATTTCGGAAACGAACCGAATCAAAAGAATTCAGCCGAATTTATTCGAATCCGAATAAATCCGAAACAAATTCATTCAAATTTTGCCAAATTCGAATCGATCGGAACCGAAATTCGAAAAATCCGAATCAATCCGAACCGAATTTTTTCGCCATGCACATATCTAAAATGCTCTTAGTCAAAGGGATTAATATTATTCAGAAAAGAGTTATCATTTTTAGGCAATTTATTTAACCCCTTAACGACCGAGGACATGCAGGGTACGTCCTCAAAAAAAAGGCAGTTAACGCCTGAGGACGTACCCTGCACGTCCTCGGTGTGGAAAGCAGCTGGAAGCGATGCTGCAGTGATGCCTCGATATGGAGGCATCCTGCAATAACCTTTTGTAGCCATCCGATGCAGAGAGAGCCACTCTGTGGCCCTCTCTGCACCGGAGATTGGTGGCTTTCCTCGTTGGTGGGTGGGAGCCTGTGTGGGAGGCGGGTGGCGCCCATCGATGGCCCTGGTGATGTGGAGGGGGGCGGGATCGTGGATGGGGATGGCCGGGGGCACGCACGGATGTGCGCACGTAAACGGGGGGTGGGGGTGGACGCATGCACGGGGGGAGGGAGCGGGTGGGAACTGCTGCACTACAGAAAAAATGTGTATTAAAATTAAATAAAAAAGGGGATAAAAGTAATAAAATTATAAAAAAACACATCAGTTAGGTGGTGGGGGTTGGTCTGTGGGGGTGGGAAGCTACACTACAGAAAAAAAAAACAAAAAATAAAAAAAAAACATTTTTTTGCAAACTGGGTACTGGCAGACAGCTGCCAGTACCCAAGATGGCCCCCAATATGGCAGAGGGGGAAGGTTAGATAGAGAGCAGTTTTGGGGGGATCAGGTATGTTGGGGCTAAGGGGGGATCCTACACAGCAGCATATGTAAATATGCTTACATTTTATTTTTTATTTTTTAAAAAAACCTTTTATTTTAGTACTGGCAGACTTTCTGCCAGTACTTAAGATGGCGGGGACAATTGTGGGGTGGGGGAGGGAAGGGAGCTGTTTGGGAGGGATCAGGTGGTGGGTTCAGGTGGGAGGCTGATCTCTACACTAAAGCTAAAATTAACCATGCAAGCTACCTACAAACTACCTAATTAACCCCTTCACTGCTAGCCATAATACACGTGTGATGCGCAGCAGTATTTAGCGACCTTCTAATTACCAAAAAGCAACGCCAAAGTCATATATGTCTGCTATTTATGAACAAAGGGGATCCCAGAGAAGCATTTACAAGCATTTGTACCATAATTGCACAAGCTGTTTGTAAATAATTTCAGTGAGAAACCTAAAATTGTGAAAAATTTAACGTTTTTTTTAATTTGATCGCATTTGGTGGTGAAATGGTGGCATGAACTATACCAAAATGGGCCTAGATCAATACTTGGAGTTGTCTACTACACTACACTAAAGCTAAAATTAACCCTAGAAGCTCCCTACATGCTCCCTAATTAACCCCTTCACTGCTGGGCATAGTACACGTGTGGTGCGCAGTGGCATTTAGCAGCCTTCTAATTACCAAAAAGCAAAGCCGAAGCCATATATGTCTGCTATTTCTGAACAAAGGGGATCCCAGAGAAGTATTTACAACCATTTATGCTATAATTGCACAAGTTGTTTGTAAATAATTTCAGTGAGAAACCTAAAGTTTGTGAAAATATTTGTGAAAAAGTGAACTATTTTTTTTATTTGATCGCATTTGGCGGTGAAATGGTGGCATGAAATATACCAAAATGGGCCTAGATCAATACTTTGGGATGTCTTCTAAAAAAAAATATACACATGTCAATGTATATTCAGGAATTCCTGAAAGATATTAGTGTTTCAATGTAACCAGCGCTAATTTTGAAAAAAAAGTGGTTTGGAAAGAGCAAAGTGCTACTTGTACTTATTGCCCTATAACTTGCAAAAAAAGTAAAGAAAATGTAAACATTGGGTATTTCTAAACTCAGGATCGAAATTTAGAAACTATTTAGCATGGGGTTTTTTTGGTGGTTGTAGATGTGTAACAGATTTTTGGGGTCAAAGTTAAAAAAAGTGTTTTTTTTTTCATTTTTTCCTCATATTTTATAAAAAAAAATTATAGTAAATTATAAGATATGATGAAAATAATGGTATCTTTAGAAAGTCAATTTAATGGCGAGAAAAATGGTATATAATATGTGTGGGTTTAGTAAGTGAGTAAGATGAAAATTACAGCTAAATACAAACACCCAAAAAATGTAAAAATAGCCTTGGTCCCAAACGGACAGAAAATGGAAAAGTGCTGTGGTCATTAAGGGGTTAAACTTTTTCACCTTTTTCTTGTGGCCACTATTTCAGCTTCTGTTTCTATTTTCATGTTAATACTTTCCTTTACACCGTTTAAAATGTACAGTAACTGCTATCACAACCTATGGTAGTAAGAAGTCTAATTGTTAACATGGGGTCAGATTACAAGTGGCACGCTAATGATAGTAATATAAGCAATATCGCTAGACTGTGCTAACATTAGCATGTGACTAATACAGTCCATATATATATATATGTGTGTGTGTGCATATATATTTATATTGCAGGTTTCTGCTCATTGATGGGACAGAGGTCCGCTGTTTGTTGGATCTCCTTCTGAAATAAATAAATTTATATGACTTTTCTCAACAAAAGAGTGCAGATATCCCTTACTTTTTATATAATATTTGTCGAAATATATAAATGTACCTCTCTTGAATAGGCTTAATATATATATATATATATATATATATATATGTATTTATATGTGTACATATGTATTTACAGACATATATACCCACATAAACACATAAATACATATGTACACACACGTATATATATATATATATATATATATATATATATATATATATATATATATATAGAAAGCAAGAGAATGCACTCTCAGGACTTTTTGCAAAAGAAACCAATTTAATGGAACGTTTTCGGGGTTCACAACCCCTTCATCAGCATGCAAAACAAACCAAATTCAACTCATTTATAGTGTTACATATCAATTACATCACATCAACCTGAGTGTCTCCAAAGGAAAAGTGCGCCAATTTTTTTAAATTTGGAACGCATATTGCGTTCCACAGTGTTATCCGAAACCGGAAGTTGTATTACCTCACTTCCGGTTTACGGATTAGATCAACGAACATAAAGTTAATATAAAATTATACACTATACAATTTTAAACATGTTAGGGTGACATGCTAATGTAGAAACTTGTTAAAACAAAATGTGCCACATTATCGTAAGTGCCTATACAATTTTGTGATTAATATGTGGTGTCAAATGTTACTGCGTCCAGTCGGCATGGAGACAGTCACCATGGTGATCATATACAATCCGGTTTATCCGAAAGTGTCACAACTTATGTGGAGTTTATAATTACGTGCCAGCTGTATGGGACCACTATTTTCTTAGTGTCAGAAATAACGTACTATTAAACTGTATACGATCATATCGCATATTGAAAACTTGAAAAATTAAAAAGTTAAAAAATTAAAAAATTAAAATTAAAATGTTGGACCGTATAACAGTGCAGGTGATTAGAGTGGCAAATTGTAAATGAGAAGCAAATACAATATTGCAGATATGGGTGCTGTGTCTTACAATGTATCACCAGTATATTGAAGCAGGATGACAATTAGCATGTGCGCTGCTACAATGTATGTGCAAACAAATAGATATATCAAATGGGAACAGTATATAGAAAAAGCAATATATATAATATATGTAATATCGTAGGGCTGTGCTGTTATAACGCTGGGGCACCATTTTTATATGCCTTCGATTTGGCCATTTAAAGGATTGTGGCTTATATCGGCCACATGTAGATGTAAATGGCTATGCACAAGATCGTATAAGGAAAAAAGAACCTTATTTTCAAACTCTATCCTCAAACACAATTATAAAACAAACGAAAATTTGCAAAAAGAGGTAGTTATGGTAATGGTCAAAAGGACATAAAGCTCATATGGATACTGTCCACCTTTGGGATTTATTCAAGTGGGTGAAATAATTTTTTATGTCCATTTTTAAGACTGGTGGTGCATATTAAAGCAGTGGGTAATGGCTCCCGGCGGACCAGACTTCCACGGAGAAGGTGGAGACAGATGTCCCCCCCTAAACCATGCCGTTAGGCACACAACACTTTCCCCTACATCTAGGGGAGAGTGGAATGTGGGCCAAAACGGAGCCACAATGTCCACCTGGCCTACCCCAAGTATGTAGCACCCCAGTGGTTGATCATATAATGCTCTTAAAGTCCGGCATAGTGTTCAGGCCACCTGGCTGTATTGTGCCTAATCTGAACATCCACTGGGCCTCTCGTTTCAAGAGTTGCTTGTTCCGGTCTCCCCCCCGATCCAATGGGGGTATGTGGTCTATTAGGATATAGCGGATGGAGGACACAGAGTGTGCCTTCTTAGCGCAATGTCACGCCACTGGCTGTTCAGAGTCACCGTTTTTAAGGGCTGTCCTTATAGCGTGGCGGTGATTGGCCATACGCTCACGAAGTGTGCCAGAGGTCTTCCCTATGTAGAAGCAGGAACATGAACAAAACAATAAGTATATAACGTGAGTGGTGGTACACGTTATGGAGTGTCGGATAGAAAATGTTCGATTGGTGTGTGGGTGATGGAAAACTTTAGTACCCACTAGGCCATTGCACGTTGTGCAGCCCAAACAATGATAGGAGCCTTTTATATTCCTTTTCTTAATGGTCGAATAGCTTTGTTTGGGATCCGTTTTCACCAGAAGATCTTTAAGATTGGTTCCCCTCTTAAACCCAACCATAGGTCGTAGATTCTGAGTAAATGTGAGTTTTGGATCCGAAGACATAATTGGCCAGTGCTGTCGGAGGATCTGGCCAATATTTTTTGTCTCTGGAGTAAAAGTGGTAGACATAATGAGCTTGTCACTAGCATCCCTTTTGGGTTTGGGAATAATCAATTCCGTCTATGTTAGTCTTGAAACGGATTCCATGGCGTCCTGTATTATCGGGATCTTGTAGCCCCTGTTCTGGAACCTCTCGCCCACTCCTTTCAATTGGGAGACCCCAGCTTCAGGATTAGAATTGTTGCGCATTGTTCTTATGCATTGTGATTTTACTATGCCTTTTAATAGGGCTGGAGGATGGCAACTATCTGCCCTTAGTATGGAGTTGCGGTCGGTGGGTTTATGATATAATGTGGTTCCTAATTTGTTGGAATCCTTGAAAACTGTCAAGTCCAAGAAATGAATGGATATGGTATCCACTGTCATCTTGAACTTCACGTTGTTGGTAGTGTTATTAAACACATCAAACCATTTATGGAGTTCCTCCAGGCCCCCTCGCCACACCAAGAAAATGTCATCTATGTATCTGTAGTAACAGATGATGGATACATTCGGCGTGTTCCACAGATACATGTTTTCAAATTGTGACATATAAATGTTGGCGTACGAGGGGGCCATGGAGGAACCCATGGCTGTGCCAGCAGTTTGCAAATAGAAACTATTTTCGAATCGAAAATAGTTTTTAAACAGGCAAAATTCAATGAGGGACAATAGAAATTCTACTGGCGGACCCTCATAAAGGGGGTTACCCGTGAGATGCTCTTGTATGGCTTTAAGTCCATCAAGATGAGGTATGATGGTATACAGACTGTTGACATCCAGAGTGACGAGTAAATCGTCTGGCTGGATGTCAACAGTCCGTATTTTACGAATGAAATCATTCGTGTCCATCACATAAGACCGTGTTTCCTTCACCACTGGCTGTAAAAGTACGTCCACATATTGTGCTACAGGCTGGGTGAGTGACTCCCTAACTGACACAATAGGACGGCCCGGTGGGTGCTCTAATGTTTTATGAATTTTGGGGATTGAATATAAGATGGGTATCTTAGGGTATGTGGTAATACAGAAGTCACGAATGTGCTCAGTTATGTACCCCTGTTCAAATCCCAATTCAATCAATTTATCAAGTTGTGTTTTAAATGATGTAGTGGGGTCAGAAGTCAACAATTTATATGTCTGAGTGTCTGACAATTGTTTCAGGATGTCCTCTCTATAGTCACTGTAGTCTAAAAGAACAATGGCCCCGCCCTTGTCGGCGGGCCTTATGACTATAGAGGAGTCATGCTGAAGGGTTTGAATGGCCTTTAATTCATCTCTTGAGAGATTATGTTTCCATAATGTATCTTTTCTAGCTGTTTCCAAGTCCTGGGTGATCAACCTTAAGAATGTTTTGGTACTTGGACTGCTGTTACTGGGTTCAAAGGAACTGGATACTTTGCATTTAAGTTCAATGTGTGATTTTTGTGAAGGCGAATCTTTGTTTTGAAAAAATTCTTTAATCTTAAGGGATCTATTCAGTTTGTAAAGGTCTAATTTGAGATCAAATTCAGAGACTGAAGTGCTCGGTACAAAAGATAAACCTTTATTGAGTACTTTGCGTTCAGTATCAGTCAAGGTATGTGTACTCAAATTGACAATTATGTCAGCCCAGGAGGAGACACAGAACCAGACGGGTACACTTTGACACGGTAGATACAAGTGGAGAAGACTCCACTGATACCGATAGGAACCCCTCTGGCACTGTGTTTACTCCACCTGGTCAACATAGGCACCAAGATCAATTCTCCTCACATGAACCAAGATCACACTCAACCCCCAGTCATTTTTTAGGGGTAACTACACGGTCTCGGGGAGGGGGAGGCATTACAGACCCCATATCAGGCGGGCGGGGTATCAGACACAGACCCCCCAGACGACCACGACAGAGGACATAATTGTCAATTTGAGTACACATACCTTGACTGATACTGAACGCAAAGTACTCAATAAAGGTTTATCTTTTGTACCGAGCACTTCAGTCTCTGAATTTGATCTCAAATTAGACCTTTACAAACTAAATAGATCCCTTAAGATTAAAGAATTTTTTCAAAACAAAGATTCGCCTTCACAAAAATCACACATTGAACTTAAATGCAAAGTATCCAGTTCCTTTGAACCCAGTAACAGCAGTCCAAGTACCAAAACATTCTTAAGGTTGATCACCCAGGACTTGGAAACAGCTAGAAAAGATACATTATGGAAACATAATCTCTCAAGAGATGAATTAAAGGCCATTCAAACCCTTCAGCATGACTCCTCTATAGTCATAAGGCCCGCCGACAAGGGCGGGGCCATTGTTCTTTTAGACTACAGTGACTATAGAGATGACATCCTGAAACAATTTTCAGACATTCAGACATATAAATTGTTGACTTCTGACCCCACTACATCATTTAAAACACAACTTGATAAATTGATTGAATTGGGATTTGAACAGGGGTACATAACTGAGCACATTCGTGACTTCTGTATTACCACATACCCTAAGATACCCATCTTATATTCAATCCCCAAAATTCATAAAACATTAGACCACCCACCGGGCCGTCCTATTGTGTCAGCTAGGGAGTCACTCACCCAGCCTGTAGCACAATATGTGGACGTACTTTTACAGCCAGTGGTGAAGGAAACACGGTCTTATGTGATGGACACGAATGATTTCATTCGTAAAATACGGACTGTTGACATCCAGCCAGACGATTTACTCGTCACTCTGGATGTCAACAGCCTGTATACCATCATACCTCATCTTGATGGACTTAAAGCCATACAAGAGCATCTCACGGGTAACCCCCTTTATGAGGGTCCGCCAGTAGAATTTCTATTGTCCCTCATTGAATTTTGCCTGTTTAAAAACTATTTTCGATTCGAAAATAGTTTCTATTTGCAAACTGCTGGCACAGCCATGGGTTCCTCCATGGCCCCCTCGTACGCCAACATTTATATGTCACAATTTGAAAACATGTATCTGTGGAACACGCCGAATGTATCCATCATCTGTTACTACAGATACATAGATGACATTTTCTTGGTGTGGCGAGGGGGCCTGGAGGAACTCCATAAATGGTTTGATGTGTTTAATAACACTACCAACAACGTGAAGTTCAAGATGACAGTGGATACCATATCCATTCATTTCTTGGACTTGACAGTTTTCAAGGATTCCAACAAATTAGGAACCACATTATATCATAAACCCACCGACCGCAACTCCATACTAAGGGCAGATAGTTGCCATCCTCCAGCCCTATTAAAAGGCATAGTAAAATCACAATGCATAAGAACAATGCGCAACAATTCTAATCCTGAAACTGGGGTCTCCCAATTGAAAGGAGTGGGCGAGAGGTTCCAGAACAGGGGCTACAAGATCCCGATAATACAGGACGCCATGGAATCCGTTTCAAGACTAACATAGACGGAATTGATTATTCCCAAACCCAAAAGGGATGCTAGTGACAAGCTCATTATGTCTACCACTTTTACTCCAGAGACAAAAAATATTGGCCAGATCCTCCGACAGCACTGGCCAATTATGTCTTCGGATCCAAAACTCACATTTACTCAGAATCTACGACCTATGGTTGGGTTTAAGAGGGGAACCAATCTTAAAGATCTTCTGGTGAAAACGGATCCCAAACAAAGCTATTCGACCATTAAGAAAAGGAATATAAAAGGCTCCTATCGTTATTTGGGCTGCACAACGTGCAATGGCCTAGTGGGTACTAAAGTTTTCCATCACCCACACACCAACATATTCTATCCGACACTCCATAACGTGTACCACCACTCACGTTATATACTTATTGTTTTGTCCATGTTCCTGCTTCTACATAGGGAAGACCTCTGGCACACTTCGTGAGCGTATGGCCAATCACCGCCACGCTATAAGGACAGCCCTTAAAAACGGTGACTCTGAACAGCCAGTGGCGCGAGATTGCGCTAAGAAGGCACACTCTGTGTCCTCCATCCGCTATATCCTAATAGACCACATACCCCCATTGGATCGGGGGGGAGACCGGAACAAGCAACTCTTGAAAAGAGAGGCCCAGTGAATGTTCAGATTAGGCACAATACAGCCAGGTGGCCTGAACACTATGCCGGACTTTAAGAGCATTATATGATCAACCACTGGGGTGCTACATACTTGGGGTAGGCCAGGTGGACATTGTGGCTCCGTTTTGGCCCACATTCCACTCTCCCCTAGATGTAGGGGAAAGTGTTGTGTGCCTAACGGCATTGTTTAGGGGGGGACATCTGTCTCCACCTTCTCCGTGGAAGTCTGGTCCGCTGGGAGCCATTACCCACTGCTTTAATATGCACCACCAGTCTTAAAAATGGACATAAAAAATTATTTCACCCACTTGAATAAATCCCAAAGGTGGACAGTATCCATATGAGCTTTATGTCCTTTTGACCATTACCATAACTACCTCTTTTTGCAAATTTTCGTTTGTTTTATAATTGTGTTTGAGGATAGAGTTTGAAAATAAGGTTCTTTTTTCCTTACACGATCTTGTGCATAGCCATTTACATCTACATGTGGCCGATATAAGCCACAATCCTTTAAATGGCCAAATCGAAGGCATATAAAAATGGTGCCCCAGCGTTATAACAGCACAGCCCTACGATATTACATATATTATATATATTGCTTTTTCTATATACTGTTCCCATTTGATATATCTATTTGTTTGCACATACATTGTAGCAGCGCACATGCTAATTGTCATCCTGCTTCAATATACTGGTGATACATTGTAAGACACAGCACCCATATCTGCAATATTGTATTTGCTTCTCATTTACAATTTGCCACTCTAATCACCTGCACTGTTATACGGTCCAACATTTTAATTTTAATTTTTTAATTTTTTAACTTTTTAATTTTTCAAGTTTTCAATATGCGATATGATCGTATACAGTTTAATAGTACGTTATTTCTGACACTAAGAAAATAGTGGTCCCATACAGCTGGCACGTAATTATAAACTCCACATAAGTTGTGACACTTTCGGATAAACCGGATTGTATATGATCACCATGGTGACTGTCTCCATGCCGACTGGACGCAGTAACATTTGACACCACATATTAATCACAAAATTGTATAGGCACTTACGATAAGGTGGCACATTTTGTTTTAACAAGTTTCTACATTAGCATGTCACCCTAACATGTTTTAAATTGTATAGTGTATAATTTTATATTAACTTTATGTTCGTTGATCTAATCCGTAAACCGGAAGTGAGGTAATACAACTTCCGGTTTCGGATAACACTGTGGAACGCAAGATGCGTTCCAAATTCAAAAAAATTGGCGCACTTTTCCTTTGGAGACACTCAGGTTGATGTGATGTAATTGATATGTAACACTATAAATGAGTTGAATTTGGTTTGTTTTGCATGCTGATGAAGGGGTTGTGAACCCCGAAAACGTTCCATTAAATTGGTTTCTTTTGCAAAAAGTCCTGAGAGTGCATTCTCTTGCTTTCTATTTTTACAATATATCATTGCACCCAGGCGTGTTGACCACTGGTGGGCTGAACTGGAAATCGTTTACTATATATATATATATATATATATATATATATATATATATATATATATATATATATATATATATATAAAACTAATGGGTCAATCAAGAGCTCAGAGTAAACAGACTTATACTGTATATAGAAAAGGAGATTCACTGTGTACTTATATTATAATTAGCATTCTCTCCACACACAGTATGTCCCACAGTAAATGTCCCAACCTTAAGAATAGGTTTCCAGGTGGGAAAACATCCACTCTTGGGGAAGTTACAAAAGTGAAGATCAGTGATAACGGAGCCGTTCAAGCCAAGACTGGTACAGCAGACAAGGGATATATTGTATAAAGAAACATCTGATACTCCAGCTTTTTACATACTTCATAATCGATAAGATGAGTGCGTATTTTCCCTTGGTCTATTTTGTTTATGGTCGGGCTGTGATATACTTCACTAGGAGCACTTTTCTTGTGCACTTGTCTTATTCTTCTGTTTCATATATACAGACATACCTCGGAGATATTGCGGGTTGGGTTCCAGACCACAGCAATAAAGACAATAAAGTGAATATAGCAATATAAAAAGTTATATTTACACTAAACTGTAGTCTATTGCAGCCAATCACTACTTATTTGGATGCTATTTTACAACCGCTTGTGAGGAATATTCTATTGTTCACCCTGGATTCCATACAGATCATTGAGCTATTGAGACAGGATAGCTGTATTGTGACAACATTTGACATACTAGCCACTCTAGATGTCAATAGCCTCTACACAGTTATCTCACATGGTGAGGGGGTGGAATCTGTACGTAAACATCTCAACCGATATCCATATGTGGGTCCTCCGACTGAGGTTCTTACACACCTTCTGGATTTCTGTCTAAAGTTTAATTACTTTAGATTTGAATGTCAGTTCTTTCTGCAAATAGAGGGTACAGTGAGGGGGTCCCATCTTATGCCAACATTTATATGGCTGAATTCAAATTGTTTGATACACAGCTGTTCAAAAGTCCACATATAAAAATGTTCAGAAGATACATTGATTATTTATTCATCATCTGGTCAGGGACACGTGACCAACTAACAGATTGGTATGACCTGCATAACTGCAAACAGAATCTCAAATTTAAGATGCACACATCTTAAACCGTTATTGACTTCCTTGATTTGAGAATCTTCAAGAATGGAGACAGACTAAACACAACTCTTTACCAGAAAGAGACTGACCGCAATTCAGTACTAAGAGCAGACAGCTGACATCCACCAGCACTAAAGAAGGCATTACCAATGTCCCAGTTCAAATGTGTTGTTCACAATAATACTGGACAAGAGAACAAAGTATCACAGCTATAAGACATGCATGAGAGGTTTAGAGCCAGGGGATACCAAGATCGATTACTTCAAGAAACTATGACACTGACAGAAAACCTCATGCAAGAAAAAGCTCTTATAAAAAAGAGTTACACCCGATAAGAAACAACTCACCACTATCATGAAGATCAACTGGAACATCCTTTCCAGTGACCTCGGGCTTCCATTTGGCGAACACAATCCACCCAGAATGGGTTATAGACGTGGAAGAACTATTAAGGACATTTTGATAAGGTCTGATCCCAAACCCAGTTACGCTGCATCTACTTGTCTTGGCAGACCTAAACCTGGCGGCTTCAGGTGCAGCGACTGCACTATATGTAATGGTCTGATACAGGTCACACATTTTGTTCATCCATGACATAACAAAAAATATGCCATCAAGCACAGGGTAACGTGCACTACTAAATATGTAGTATACATGTTACACTGCAATTGTGGCAGATATTACATTATCAAAACCAATGATGACTTGCGTACCAGGATGGCTAATTACATGGCTGTCATACGAAATGCGATAGACACAGGTGGAAGTGATCAACCTGTGGCTAAACATTTTTTGGTTGCCAAACATATTGTGACTGACTTACGATATATTATTATTGATCATGTCCCGCCCCTCAACCGTGGGGGGGACCGAGCAAAAATCCTGTTGCAACACGAGACCAGGTGGATCCATACGTTGGACACCTTGGTACCCAAGGGGTTAAATACCCACTTTGATCCTTTATGTTTTTTGTAATTTTGATATTCTTTTTTAAGGGTTGCTTGTTGTAAATATCTAACATTGAGGATCAATATTAATTTTAAACGATTCTTCCAAATTAGGTCATCCTGGTTTCAGTGGTGCAGTTGTAAATGTATAGCTTACTACTTAACTGTGCATGGTTATCTACTATTGAATATGATGTCTGGTTCAGATGTGCTCTAAAGAATGTTTTCATGCTTTACTATCTAATTTCTAATTTTTGATGCACTATATAACCTGTACCATACTTAGGAGAATGTAATGTGCTCTTGATATATTGTCAATTTATCTTAAGACTGTTTGATGAGTTACTGGAAGGTCTCTACCTTTGTATTTATTTGCTTGTATATTTTTGTCTATTTTTGTAATCTCCATTGCTATGTGTGTAAAATAAAATATATAGCATATAGTGTTTTTTTTTGTTATATTGGTTGCCTTGACAACCACAATCTGAACCGTTACTAGATTATGACAAGGAAATACATATGTTCAAGTTTGCGCATAACGCCTTAAGAATTAGTAACGATTTGCTACATTTTGTCTAATACAATATGCGGTGGGTCTGTGGGCTGTCAAGTCACTATCGCATATACAATTTTGTTATGGTTACTTGCTTGGTTGCTAAGACATGTAACCATTAGTATCCGGCCATTTTCTTGTCTGTGATTTAATTTTGGCCATGGGGTTTTACAGTAGTCAGTCCCGCACCTGCGCAGATGCGCAGGGAGAACACCGTGAAATCGGTCAGTGTTTTGATTTTGTAATTGGTGGTGGGGTACTTAAGGGGTAAGTCACTATGTGTGTATTATGTCTGTCTGATGAAGGGGCACCACCCCGAAACATCATGTAATTAAATTGACATCTTTGTTCAAACGGTGAGTGCCTTTGCCTTAAATTCCTTTATTTTATATATCCAGTGATACCTATTTTTAACCATCTACCGAAGGTTCACAAATCCCTGGAGGGAGTCACAGGTAGACACATTGTGAGTGGCATAGGGTCACTCTTAGAAAGGGTTTCACAGTGGTTGGACAGTATATTACAACCCCTGGTAGGGGTCTAACCAGCTACCTTCAGGACACGACACATGTATTAAATCTGATGGAGAGATTGAATTGGGAGGAAACTGATATGTGGCTCACCATAGATGTTAGGGCCCTTTATACCTCCATACCACATGACAAGGGCCTAGTGGCCATTGAATTCTTTCTACGAAGAAATACCGGCTATGCGGATGAACTGATTGGCTATGTGTTGAGGATTGTAAAATACCCCTTGACACACAACTATTTCACCTTTGAGGGGGTTTTCTATCTCCAGAGGTGCGGGAAATCTATGGGCGCAATGTTTGCGTCCTCTTTTGCCAACCTCTACATGGGGTGGTGGGAGCTGTCTTGCATCTATGGGGATGGGAACCCCTTCAGGAGGAACATACAATTTTACAGACGGTATATTGATGACCTGCTCCTGGTGTGGAGGGGTACAGAAGAGAATGTGAAGGTTTTCGTGCAATGGTTGAACAATAACGACATTGGCTTGGAGTTTACTTTTGAACTCAGTAGGTCAAAAATCAATTTTCTTTATCTAACCCTGAAAGGGATACCCAATGTCGGGATTGAAACCGAAGTTTACAGAAAACCAATTACTGGTAACACCCTTCTCCACGCCAGGAGCAGTCATCCCAAACAGGTTTTTAAGTCGGTTGCGAAGGGACAATTCACCAGACTTTAAAGAAACTGTAGCAATGCAGGAGAGTATGAGGTACATGCTGACTAATTGTCTGACCGTCTCAAGACAAGAGGGTACAAGTCCCATGACATCATTAAAGCCAGAAAGGAAGTAGCATCTTCCAATAGAAATAAACTACTGAACAAAACGGAATCAAAAACTGATAAGAGTGGAAGTATCTTTTTTTGTGACTGAATACAGAACACAGTATCATAAAATCTGTCAGATAGTAAGGAAACACTTTAATCTATTGGCAGCAGATGATGCTTTGGTAGAAACAGTTGAGAAAGGATGCAAGTGCTCCTTTAGGAGAGGAGTCTCTATGGGTAACCTTTTGGCTCCTACGCAGCTCAAAACTACACAGAGAGAAGGATACAGCTTGTGGCTCAGATTCAAGATTGTGTATAGATGCAGTAATGTTACATGCAAAGCTTGCGAACACTTGTTGGTAGGTGAAAGCTTTAAAAGCTGTGTCACCAATAAAAATTATAATCACAAGAAGTGCATGAACTGTAGAAGTAAATTTACAGTGTACCTGGCAGGTTGCACGGCCTGTAACCTACAGTACGTAGGGATGACGACAAGGGAGACAAGAGTACGCATCAGGGAACACCTCTCTGATATTAAAGCAGGGTCCCTGACCACCCCACTAGTTCAGCATTTTAAACTAATCCATAATAAAGAGAGTACTAACTTCAAATGGACCATAATAGAAATAGTAGATGCTGGGCATAGAGGGGGGGGGGGCAGAGAAAAAGCACTTGCTAAGAGAGAGGTGTACTGGATCTTCCAGTTAAAGACCAGACATCCAACCGGATTGAACTCGGCCTGTGATCTTATTAACTTTTGGTATTAGAGGTACAGGAGGCTATGAAATGTGAAACATATTTATTAATGTAATATAGACACACGCGTGCATACATCCCCAATTAACTCTGAGTCATAGGCCTCTATGTATGAAGCCGTCTGCTTTCCTGCATTCGCCGGCCCAATATGCTCGCCTAAGCTCGCCTACCATCGCTGCTGCGGACCTGAATACGTTCACCAAAGTTATCAAGAAAGCTGTCAAGAAGCCACTCACCAAGTTTGGGGCGATGAGCAGCGGACTGTTGTTAACTAAGAGTCATCGATCTCGCTGCTCATTGGCTTCTTCGCAGATTTCTTGCTAGCCTGTCACTAAGCACCCACACTACTGTTTTACCACCTAAACCGCCGCTCCCGGAGCCCCCCCGCACCTAAATAAAGTTTTTACCCCCTAAACCGCCGCTTCTGGACCCCGCCGCAACTATAATAAATATATTAACGCTTAAACCACCGCTCCCGGACCCCGCTGCCACCTACATTATACCTATTAACCCCTAATCTGCCGACCCCTATACTGCCGCCACCTATATTAAAGTTATTAACCCCTATCCTGCGGATCCCGGACCCTGCCGCAACTAAATAAATTGTTTAACCCCTAAACTGCCGCGCCCGGAGCCCACCGCCACCTACATTACATTTATTAACCCCTATCCTGCCCCCCACTACACCGCCGCCACCTACATTAAACTCATTAACCCCTAAACCGCCGCTCCCGGACCCCGCCACAACTAAATTAAATGTTTAACCCCTAAACCGCCGCTCCCGGACCCCACTGCCACCTATATTAAACTTATTAACCCCTATCCTGCCCCCCTATACCGCCGCCACCTATATTAAACTTTTTAACCCCTAAACCTAAGTCTAACACTAACACTAACACCCCCCTAACTTTAATATTATTTTAATAAATCTAAATAAAACTTACTATTATTAACAAAATTATTCCTATTTAAAAATAAATACTTACCTGTAAAATAAACACTAAGATAGCTACAATATAATTAATAATTATATTATAACTATTTTAGGATTTATTTTTAATTTAACAGGCAACTATGTATTTATTTTAACTAGGTAGAATAGTTATTAAATAGTTAGTAACTATTTAATAGCTACCTAGCTAAAATACTTACAAAATTACCTGTAAAATAAATCCTAACCTAAGTTACAATTACACCTAACACTACACTATCATTAAATTAATTAAATAAATTAACTACAATTACCTAAAATTAAATGCAATTAAATAAACTAAATTATAGTACAAAAAAAACAAACACTAAATTACAGAAAATAAAAAAAGAATTTCAAGAAGTTTAAACTAATTACACCTAATCTAAGTCCCCTAATAAAATAATAAAGCCCCCCAAAATAAAAAAATGCCCTACCCTATTCAAAATTACAAAGTAATCAGCTCTTTTACCAGCCCTTAAAATGGCTTTTTGCGGGGCATTGCCCCAAAGTAATCAGCTCTTTTACCTGTAAAAAAAAATACAACCCCCCCAACATTAAAAACCACCGAAACCCCCCTTAAAAAAACTAACACTAACCCCCTAAAGATCACCCTACCTTGAGCCGTGTTCACCCAGTCGGGCCGAATTCTTCATCCAAGCGGGGCAAGAAGAGGACCTCCATCCGGCCGAAGTCTTCATCCAAGCGGGGCAGAAGAGGTCCTCCATCCGGTAGAAGTCTTCATCCAAGCGGTGTCTTCTATCTTCATCCAACCGCGGCTCCATCTTCCAGACCTCCGACGCGAAGCATCCTGCTGGCCCGATGACTACCCAACGAATGAAGGTTCCTTTAAGGGACGTCATCCAAGATGGCATCCCTCGAATTCCAATTGGCTGATAGGATTCTATCAGCCAATCGGAATAAAGGTAGGAAAAATCCGATTGGCTGATTCAATTGGCTGATTGAATCAGCCAATCGGATTTTTCCTACCTTTATTTTTTTCCTACCTTTATTGGCTGATCCAATCGGATTGACCTCGCATTCTATTGGCTGTTCCGATCAGCCAATAGAATGTGAGGTCAATCTGATTGGTTGATTGGATCAGCCAATCGGATTGAGCTTCAATCCGATTGGCTGATTGAATAAGCCAATCCGATTTTTCCTACCTTAATTCCGATTAGCTGATAGAATCCTATCAGCCAATCGGAATTCGAGGGACAGCATCTTGGATGACGTCCCTTAATGGAACCTTCATTCGTCGGGTAGTCATCGGGCCAGCAGGATGTTCCACGTCGTAGGTCTGCAAGATGGAGCCGTGGTTGGATGAAGATAGAAGACACCGCTTGGATGAAGACTTCTACAGGATGGAGGACCTCTTCTGCCCCGCTTGGATGAAGACTTCGGCCGGATGGAGGACCTCTTCTTTCCCCGCTTGGATGAAAAATTCAGCCCGGCTCAGTGAACACGGCTCAAGGTAGGGTGATCTTCAGGGGGTTAGTGTTAGGTTTTTTTAAGGGGGGTTTGGGTGGGTTTTAGAGTAGGGGTATGTGGGTGGTGGGTTTTAATGTTGGGGGGGTTGTATTTTTTTTTACAGGTAAAAGAGCTGATTACTTTGGGGCAATGCCCCGCAAAAAGTCATTTTAAGGGCTGGTAAAAGAGCTGATTACTTTGTAATTTAGAATAGGGTAGGGCATTTTTTTATTTTGGGGGGATTTATTAATTTATTAGGGGGCTTAGATTAGGTGTAATTAGTTTAAACTTCTTGTAATTCTTTTTTTATTTTCTGTAATTTATTGTTTGTTTTTTTGTACTATAGTTTAGTTTATTTAATTGAATTTAATTGTAGGTAATTGTAGTTAATTTATTTAATTAATATAATGATAGTGTAGTGTTAGGTGTAATTGTAACTTAGGTTAGGATTTATTTTACAGGTTATTTTGTAAGTATTTTAGCTAGGTAGCTATTAAATAGTTAATAACTATTTAATAACTATTCTACCTAGTTAAAATAAATACAAAGTTGCCTGTAAAATAAAATTAAATCCTAAAATAGCTACAATATAACTATTAGTTATATTGTAGCTATCTTAGGGTTTATTTTATAGGTAAGTATTTATTTTTAAATAGGAATAATTTAGTTAATAATATTAATTTTTATTTAGATTTATTTAAATAATATTTAAGTTATGGGGGTGTTAGAGTTAGGGTTAGACTTAGGTTTAGCGGTTAATAAGTTTAATATAGTGGTGGCGGTGTAGGGGGGTGCAGGATAGGGGTTAATAAGTTTAATATAGTGGCGGCGGTGTAGGGGGGTGCAGGATAGGGGTTAATAACTTTAAGATAGGTGGCGGCGATATAGGGGGGGCAGGATAGGGGTTAATAATTTTAATATAGGTGGCGGCGGTATAGGGGGCGGCAGATTAGGGGTTAATATATTTATTATAGTTGCGGCGGGGTCCGGGAGCGGCGGTTTAGGGGTTAGTAAGTTTATTTAGTGGCGGCGGGTTCCGGGAGCGGTGGTTTAGAGGTTAATAAGTATAATGTAGGCGGCGGTGGTGTAGGGGGGACAGATTAGGGGTGTTTAGACTCGGGGTACATGTTAGGGTGTTAGGTGCAGATGTTTCCATAGAAATCAATGGGATATCGGGCAGCAGCGAACATGAGCTTTCGTTGCTGTCAGACTCCCATTGATTCCTATGGGATCCGCCGCCTCCAGGGCAGCAGATTGAAAACCAGGTACGAGTGTACCTGCTAGTTCTTTGATAACTAGCAAAAGCAGTCAGATTGTGCCGAACTTGCGTTCGGCACATCTGGAGTGACGTAAGAATCGATCTGTGTCGGACTGAGACCGGCGGATCGTAGCTTACATCACTATATTCTACTTTTGACGGTCTCTAGCCTTTGATAACTAAGGCGAATCAACCTTGCCACAAATATGCTGCAAAATTCCAGCGTATTTGCGGTTGACAGCTTGATAATATGAACACAGTATGGTCACTTAGTATAGATTATTACAGTGCAAGCATAGTGAGAAATTTGCAGTATGGAGTGTAGAGAATGATGTACTTTCACATGATTATTTGCCCCAAATACACAAATTCCATCCTTGAATTATGTACCTAATATCCAATAGTCATGATGTATAGCATATGTAGGCAGTGACCACACACACATATTAAAGGGACATGAAACCCAAATTTTTTCTTTCATGATTTAGAAAGAGCATACAATTATAAACAACTTTCTAATTTACTTCTATTATCTATTTTGCTTCATTCTCTTGATATTCTTTGCTGAAAAGCATATCTAGATATGCTTAGTAGCTGCTGATTGGTAGCTGCACATAGATGCCTCCTGTGATTGGTTCACTGTGTGCATTGCTATTTCTTCATTAAAGTATATCTAAAGAATAAAGCAAATTAGGTAATAGAAGTAAATTGGAATGTTGTTTACAATTATATTCTCTACCTTAATCATGAAAGAAAATGTTTGGGTATAGTGGCCCTTTAAGTTTGTTTACTTGTAGGGAACATATATAGTAACAAGTCATTCATAACAATGTATAAACATTGTATATACAGCCAATCACATGATTTTACACCCTTTAAAAGGCCCATTAGTTACAAGGGTATTTAGAGAGCTATGAGTACAGCTAATATGTCGAAACGCGTAAGCTTATCTTCTCACTAAAGGGCATGTCTATTGTTTGTTATTTTTTGCTACTGTCCAAGTTTAATGGATAAATAAACACCATTATTTTTGTTTTACTGTGGCTCCACAATTTCTTTATGTTCTTTTATATATATATATATATATATATATATATATATATATATATATATGTATACATATGTATTTATGTGTTTATATACTGTATGTATATACACTCAACGGCCACTTTATTAGGTACACCTTGCTAGTACTGGGTTGCACCCCCTTTTGACTTCAGAACCGCCTTAATTCTTCATGGCATAGATTCAATAGGGTTTTGGAAACATTCCTCAGAGATTTGGTTCCATATTGACATGATAGCATCACACAGTTGCTGCAGCTTTGTTGAATCTCTCATTCCACCACACCCCAAAGATGCTCTATTGGATTAAGATCTGGTGACTCTGGAGGCCATTGGAGTACAGTGAAGTCATTGTCATGTTCAAGAAACCAGTTTGAGATGATTTGAGTTTTGTGACATGGTGCATTATCCTGCTGGAAGTAGCCATCAGAACATGGGTACACTGTAGTCATAAAGGGATGGACATGGTCAGCAACAATACTCAGGCAGGCTGTGGCATTTAAAACAATGCTCATTTGGTACTAAGGGGCCCAAAGCATGCCAAGAAAATATCCCCCACACTATTACACCATCACCAGCAGCCTGAACTGTTGATACAAGGCAGGATGGATCTATACTTTCATGTTGTTTACGACAAATTCTGACCTTACTATCTGAATGTTGCAGTTGAAATCGAGACTTATCAGACCAGGCAACATTTTTCCAATCTTTTTTTGTCCAATTTTGGTGAGCCATTGCGAATTATAGCCTCAGTTTCCTGTTTTTAGCTGACAGGAGTGGTCTTCTGCTGTTGTACCCCATCTGCTTCAAGGTTCAACTTGTGCATTCAGAGATGGTATTCTGCATACCTTGGTTGTAACGAGTGGTTATTTGAGTTACTGTTGCCTTCTATCATCTCAAACCAATCTGCCCATTATCCTCTGACATCAGCAAGGCATTGTCGTCCAAACAACTGTCGCTCAATGGATATTTTCTCTTTTTCGGACCATTTTCTGTAAACCCTAGAGATGGTTGTGTGTGAAAATCCCAGTAGATCAGCAGTTTTTAAAATATTCAGACCAGCCTGTAGGGCACCAACAACCACGCCACGTTCAAAGTCACTTAAATTCCCTTTCTTCCCCATTCTGATGCTTGGTTTGAAATTCAGCAAGTTGTCTTCACCACTTCTAGATATCTAAATGCATTGAGTTGCTGTCATGTGATTGGCTGATTAGCAATTTGTGTTACCAATCAATTGAACAGGTGTACCTAATAAAGTGGCCGGTGAGTGTATGTCTGTAAATACATATATACAGTCACATATAAATGCACATAAATAAATACATATGCTATGTTAAACCCCATTTGCAATCCTTTTTTTCTTATAACACCTGAGACCTCATATCTTTGAGCTCTTATAACCGTTTATTGCAATAGTTTTTAATAATTTTATAAGTTATTGTTAATATGAGTGTAACTGGACTCTATAACATATTTTTTATGTTTTCTTATGCAACTTTTTAAGCAATTGTATCAGTTAACCAGTGCTCTGAAGTCACACTATCGCGATGCATATTAAATTAAATTGTGCTTGAGCGAACACTTTTACTTTCAACCTGTAATATGCTAGTTACTTCTGATGCACGCAGTGTCGCAATAGACCTCTTTTCGCTGGAGCACAACAGTTAGCACACCCCTTGTAATCTAGTCCAGTATGAGGCAGGTGTAAATAACATTAACAATATAGATTTTTGTATTTACAC